>NC_054474.1:77226892-77550684 GCF_017639515.1 Carcharodon carcharias | reverse complement strand
CTCGCCATGGCACCCCAGCCTCACCGACACCAGTGGACCTTGTCATATGGCACCCCTCCAGATCCAGGGCCTCCTGCTCGAAGAGGCTAAGAGTGGCGATCAGGCCACCGCCAGTCCTCGCATGCTCTGCCATGTTATGAGCATTCTTCTCCTGAAAATGAGGGATAAGCATTGATTTGTGAAAATTGCACATGGACTCTCTTCGCGCATGGCCCATCCCAACCAGAGTGGGACATATCAGGCCTCCACTGCCTCCTCACCCCGCTGCTGCCGAACACTCACACAAAGATGCTAGGTCTGCTCCACAACCCCCACCCACCCCCTTGGACACATGCTGCCGACATCACGTTAGGCACCACACGGTACATTCTTCCATAACAAGGAGGCACAAGCACGTGGAGCGCAGAGGGCAGCAAATGGTTTGTTGCCATGCCAACTTGAAGCTCCCCTCCCAACATCTCATCACCCTGACTTGGACATGTCCTGCAGTTCAAACACAGAGCCTAGGTGCAGCTCCTCCAGGTTGCCTCCAAACCAATCATGTGGGACTCAGTGTAACACATGTTGCGGGGACAATGCACATCTCTTCATCATCCTCTGAGGCTGACTTCAGCATGGGCAGTATCTGCTTACCTAACCAGCAAAGGACAAATGCCATTAATGAGTTAATGCAGCCCCTACACTCAGACTTGGAGGGGGTGTGGGAGCAGCAGGGAGGTAAGCCGACCTGCTGGGTTAAATGACCAATGCCAACATGGTATTCACCTTGCCAGAGCGCAACAAATCATTGAAGCCCTTGTGAAACTGGATGCAGATGCGCTGCACCACGTCGCGGGAGCTCAGCACCTCCGCCACCTCCCCCAGGCAAGTTTCATCATGTGGGGGGGGCCTCCTCCTCCCATCCTGGGGAACCAGCACCTCCAGCCGTGCTGCCACCTCCTCAAGGAGGGCAGCAAGGCAGTCATCGGAAAAACTAGAGGCACACTGGCACCCCCTCCCTTTCCTCTGGCCTGGCCTGTCCCGTTGCCCTACCCTCCAGCCTCGCCTGCTCCGCTGGGCTACCCCACAGACTGGCCTGTTCACCAGAAGCCCCCTTGACATTGTGAGCAGCCTTACAAAGGCTGCCAGCATTTCTGATAAACAGGCCGCTGGGTCGCCATTGGACCTGGCGGGCAATGCACTCCCGCTGCCGTCTACCCACTCCCGCTATCCTCAGGAGTCGCGCATTATGCTGGGTGGGCCTTAATTTGTCCGCCTGCATAAAATGGTGGTGTGGACCCAATTGTGGGCAGCGATCAGGCCTGCGCCTGCTCCCGCTCCGCCCTCCCGGTCAAACAGAAAATTCAGCCCCTAATTCCTAAACCTTGCATCTCCCTAAATCTTCAGTGTCCATGTGGTTAGGTTTACGTTAAACTCCACACTACCTTGTTATTAGCAGACAATGCAGCAGCACAATTATATATTCAGACATGGCTATACCTGTGGCTCCCAGCTGCTGGGAAACCGACCCAAAAGGAAAGCTTAAATCAGTTTCCCCATAAAAATGAAGTACAGCTGTCACCCCGAAGACTTGTAATGTCAAGTTTTCCATCGCTTTATTACCTGCTAACTTGCTCCATCTCCCTCCTTGCTGGGCTATGGTTCAACAAATACTAATTATCATCTAGTGCCTCACAGATGATCATTTGTAAGATTAGACGCTACAAGTTTGAAAGCCATTTGACTGAAGGGGCCATCACAACTGGTGCTCTGTCTTGTGCCCATTCGTGAGGAGTGGGCCACGAGCAGTGGCTTGAATGCAGACGCCTGCCTCTAACACTGTTAATCAGCTGGTGCCAGCACTAGGCTCTGCACAGGTGAACTAAAGTAATCCTGAGAATGGTATTGTGTTGAGGTCTTTGGTGGCATAAACAGATAGAGGTTGGGGTCAGCAGAATTCCAAAACCATACCACATGGATTGCATTCCATAGACATACGACGGAGGCTATCATGTCACAGAAATTAGTGTCACAGCAGTACATCGCATTACACACATATAAGTATTACCCTTCCTAATATAGTTTGTGTCTTTAGTTTACCAATTTTATTTCAAATTTACTTTAGGCTTTTACGACTACTGTTATGTGCATACAACACAATGTAGCTGGTGACAAATGTTCTGATGAGAGGTCATCACCCTGAAACTTTGGGTTGAATTTTTCCAGTCCTGTGAAGATGAAGCTAGAAGTTCCAGGCCAAGAAACTAGGGGAAGCCGCATCGCGATGGATCCCTGACGACTTCCCACCTGTGGGGGACTTTCCCAGGGGCAGCCTGGGAACTGTTCCACAGAGATGTACAGACAATTAGAGCAATTGAGGGCTCATGCTATGTTGCGATGGCACCAGTATTTTCCTGCTGTCAGAGCAGCCCCCAGCGGAATCCGTCAGCACATTGAAGGCAGTGTTTTGGCAGCAGGCCAGGAGGCCATCTGAGCTGAAGGCTCCATGCCCCAATGAGGGGACCCCAGGGATGAAAGGCCATAATTGTGTCCATCACTCCTCCTGTGATAGGGTTTCCCCTCCACTCCAATGGCCCTATCGGCTTTCGGTCTCTTTATTTATGGAATTTGTTGCACGTAACTGAGGTTCAGCTCCATGTTGAGATGCCCTCACACTCACCTGCCTGCCTGAGCAGCTCCACCTCTCCCTGTGGGGGGTTCCAGCCTGACATTGCAGTGGGCACTCTATGATTGGGCCTTCTGCTCCCAAGATCCGCCCTCTGTCCTTAATTGGGCATGTCTCCAGGAGGTATTTTCTTAATTGGTTACATCCGGTGTCCCACCACAGTCATTTCTGGGTTTCTGATCTGGAATTGAGCCTGACATCAGGATTGTGACTCAACTGGAAAAATCCAGCCTGTTAACTCTGTTCCTTCTCTTCTCAGATACTGTCTGACCTGCTGGCTAGTTTTAATATTTTACATTTTTATTTCAATCTAGCATGTGTCTACTTGGCAAATTCATTCTTTTTAAGCTTTCCTCCTTCTGATCTGCTTTTATCATGTTTCATTTTATCTCTTATCTTTCTTATTCTCTATTAATCTTTTATTTTTCTTGTCCTGTTTTGCTCTCCTTTCCGTTTATCATCGTTTTTTCCCTTTCCGCTGATATATCCTCACGCTCATCACTTGTCACTTGCTCAGTTAGACACTGGCCCTAGCTTTGTTCAGGTAAAGATCATTGTCTTTTCCAGGCCACACCCATCTCAGGATTGGGTCCAATGGCACAGAAATTTGTGGTCTCTCCTCATACACCATTTCCCCAGCTATGCATTTTACTCTCTTACTTAGAGAACATAAGAAATGGGAGTAGGCTATATGGCCCCAGGCCACCTCCACCAATTAATAAGATCATGGCCGACCTTCTACCTCATTTCCACCTTCCCACACTATCCCTGTATCCCTTGATTCCCTTAGTATCTAAAAATCTACTGATCTCTACCTTGAATAGATTCCACAACTGAGCATCCATAGCTCTCTGGGGTAGAGAATTCCAAAGATTTACAACACTTCCAAATCTCAGTCCTAAATGGCCGCCCCCAAGTTCTGAAATTGTGTGTTCCAGACCCTCCAGTCTGGGGAAACAGCCTCTCAGCATTAGCCCTTTAAGGTCCTTAAGAATTTTATTTGTTTCAATGAGATCACTTCTCCTAAACTCCAGCGATTATTATCCTAATCTACTCAATCTATCCCCATAGGTCAAACCCATCATCCTTGGAATAGGTCAGTTAGCCTGATACCAACAGCAGGAAAAATGCTAGAATCTATTGTTAGGGATGTGATAACATGATAGAAAATCATAACATGATCAGGTAGAGTCAACACAAATTTACAAAAAGGAAACCAACAAATCTGTTTTATTTTTGAGGTTGTAACTAGTAGGGTAGATAAGGGGGAACCAGTAGATGTAACGTATTTCAAGGTAAGGTGTTGCACAAGAGGTTATTACATAAAATTAGGGCTTATGGGATTGGGGGTAATATATTAGCATGAATTGAGGATTGATTAACTGGTCTAAAACAAAGAGTACAAATAAAAGCATCATTTTCAGATTGACAGGCTGTAGCTAATAGGGTACCACAAGGATCAGTACTTGGGCCTCAGCTATTTATAATCTATACCAATGATTTAGATGTGGGGACTGAGTGCAATATATCCAAGTTTGCCAATGATACAAATTTAGGTGAGGAAATAAGCTGTGAGATGGAAGCAAGGAGGCTCCAAAAAGATTTAAACAGGTTAAGTAATTGGGCAAGAATTTGGCAGATGGAATACAATGTGGATAAATGTGAAGTTACACACTATGGTAGGAAAAATTGAAAAACAGTTTTTTTTAAATGGTGAGAGACAGGAAAATACGGTGCTCAATGGGACATGGGTATCCTTGTACATGGATCATAGGAAGTTAATATGTGGGTACAGAAAACAATTAGGAAAGTAGATGCTATACTAGCCAAGCATGCGTAATGAGGCTTGGCTGAGAGCCCAGTATCATAAAAGGATTATGTGGGTGGGATGTTTTTTACACATTTGGAAAGAATTGTCGATTTTGCTTGATTGACACCTTTATGTGGTTATAATAAGTTATTTTTCCATTATCTCTTTTGTCAATGCCTCAATGCTTATTTGTAAAAGATTAAGAGGTGTGAAGTGGTTAAAGCTTCTGTTACTGATACTTTAATGGTCTGGCTGATTGGTGCATTTATAGGGCTGTAGGAACACCAGTTTATTTCCAAAGATTTAGGAATGGGTGTTTTTTCTAAGTGGTTTCACATATGTCGTAGTCACTAGAGGGTTTATTGGTTCTATGCATAGTATATACTAGATGAATCAGCATGGAAGGCATCATGTTGGCATGGGAGCTATAGGGGGCCATAGGGTGGGTGGGCAGCATTAGTTGGCATTGAGTTTGCATGGACGGGGCATGGGGGCATGGGCAAGGCCTTACCTTTCGAAATGATTCAGAATCCAGACTACGGTTCACAACTGCTCTGACTGCACATGAACCACGAGTCAGGGAGAAGCTGGACCAACTCCATGAAAATTGCAGGGGGCTAGGAGATGCTTACCCTTGCAATTGAGCCAGCCAGGTCAGGAAAGCAAGATGTGGGCTCTCTAGCCATACCATTATCCCATGCCAGCAGAAATTAGGGGTGTCAGGAACGGGAACAGGAATCGGGTCCAATCTGCCATTTTTAAATAACTCCAAAGTTCTTCTGACTCTGTGAAAATTGAGCCACAGAGTCAGAAATTCAGCTTGGAGTTGAACGGGCTGCTGAGCAAACCATCTGGCCTGAGGTAGTTATCGGGGAGTGGGGTGGAATTCATGATCAGGTAGTAGAATTTGTGGCCGATGGCCCAAGATGATTAGGATTGGTTAGGATTTGGAATATACTGATAGAGTGGTGAATGCAGAGTCAGTAGTAGTCCCTTTCAAACGGATTTGGATCAATACATGAAGAGAAAAAAAATTCATGGATATGGGTGAAAAGCTGGGGAATAGCTGAACTGCTCCTCAAAACAACCAATGCAGACATGATGGACAAAATGGCCTCCTCTGTGCTCTACTATTCTATGATTCTATGAGGACTTTGGCCTTCTCAGTGTTTCTGAACAGAAACAGAACACAGCTGAGATCTAGCCATCTTGTACAATGAAGTAAGTTATGGTAGTAAGGCATACTCTGATACCCTCATGTTCCTATGAGGTTTGAGTTGTGACATGTCTCTCCAGGGTCCCAGGCCATGCTTAATCTCTGCTACATTAAAGGTGCTACAGGAATGCAATTTCATCAATGAACCAGCCCTTTACCACCCAACTTTCCCCCTTCCTCTCCCCTATGATCGGTGATTTTTCCTATACCATTAGATCAAATTCACTTACACTCTGAAAGCTTTAAGTGAATTAAGTGGCATAGAGTGCTGTGGGGACTATGAAGTTCTATAACATCAGCTCTCTTCTGCTTGTTGAAAAGAACATCTTTCCAATTTAGATGGAATTGTCAATCAGAAGAGATATTCAGAAAGGCCTTGACAATTCTATTTTGCATACCGACCAGATGAATTGTTATAGCAATGATTCTAAAATACAATAATGTGCAGATCTGTTGGAATTTAAAATGGAAATTTTTGTATTACAAGTAACATAATGTACAATAGTGATAGCTATTTATACCTTGCTGCAATATTTAAGAAATTTATTCATTATCAAAATCAGAATGCATTATAATAACCATATGCATCTTCTCCATATTATAGCTTTTCGCAGTATGCCCATTGGGAAGTTTCTGAATCTGACTAGGATTAACAATATTCAGAAGGGAAGATTTACAAGGGCTGACTTCCCTATGTTCTGCTCTTTAATAGTGCCTACAAATATTATTTTCACTGCCTCTGTCCTTGCAAACCACCTTGCCACCACTAATCTCCTTTCCATCTCTAAATTCCTTGTAGATGTCTTCGTCTTCCAGATCTGTGCCCATCTTTCTTGCAATTCCCTGTTTGAATCTCTCTGGTCAGGCCTTGGGTGCCGAAATAGCCTCAAAAAAATGAGAAATAATATTTTCTGTAAATCTGACCTCATCCCCTCTGTAAATCTTTGATCACAGTCCACCACATCCTTCTCCCCCAAAAGCTCTCCTCTGGTATGCAGCTCAGTAGGATTTCCCTTACATGATTCCACTGTTATCTAGCTAAACCTAGGCCAGAGAATTTCCAGCAATGCCTTCTCTTCCTGCCTGACCCTGTTACCTCCCCCTCTTCCTTGTAAAATTGCTACTTCTCTTATGTGGGTCCTATTGTGCCTGCCCCTTTGGTGACATAAGAAGCTGGACTGCAGAGTACATAGAAACAGAATATAAATTACACACGTAGGGCAGAATTTTTCATCCTGTGGGTGCGTATGAGAGCCGGCAGTGCGCCCACCAACAATTAAGAGGCATATTAAGGCCCTTAAATAAGTAATTAGCTTGTATTTTTCACTGCACGCTCAACTGTTCAGATGGCGGGCGGGCAAATTAGTCAGGCAGCCTTTGCATTTTTTATGAAATCTCATCCATGGGAAGGATGGGGTTTCCAACAGCAAATAAATAAACAATATTTTTTTTCCATCGTTTTTAACATGTCCCTCTTCATGTGACTGAGTCACATGTGGGGATATGTTTATATCTTTTGTATGATCTTTATTTTTCATTTCAAAACTCTTCAGTTCTCTGGGGCAGCTCTGTGTCTTCAGGGAGCTTTCAATGTGCGTTCCCCCCCACCCCTCCCCCCACACCCCCCCACCCCCACCACAACACAAGCCACAAGGTAATTGGCCAGCCAGCACGAAATCGCGGTCGGAATCCCATCGCAGGTGGCAGCCCATTTTGCGGCTGTTCCTGGGCCCACCCACAGTGCCTGTCTGACGAATGGAAAATCTTGCCCGTACACTGATAAGAAATCTCAAGGGTTAAAAAAATGTTCAAAAATAAATAAACTAAATACAGGCAACATTTGGTAATAATTGGGTGAAGTGGAATCAGTTGTTACAGTGAGATGAACCCTATTTAACTAGTCTGTGGGATCTCACTGCAAACACATAGGCAATAAATGTTCAGGACCCAAGGCAATGTACAGTGACTGCTGCTCATGGAGCCAGGGACTCTGTTCTTTCAGGAAAGGAGAAAGTCGGCGGTGATGCTGGGTGGTGGGTGTGTGCGGGGTGGTGGTGGGAAAAGAAACCAGTGCATCAATTGAGAGGAAAGGAAAATATTCTAAAGAATTGGATACTGATACGTTTACATCTAAGGAGTCAACCATGAATTCACTTGCCCTGTACAGTCTCCTATGGTGCGCGCTACTTCAAAAGGAACCCATACTAAGCAGTGAAGCATGAGGAATCCAGTTATCAAAATGACTAGTAGCACCAGAGCTGGTAGCGCATTTATGTGACAGGAGGAGGAAGGAGGGCGATGTCCTCCCCTTTCCACCTCATATCTTGGATAATATAAATGAGAATCCAGTGTTCAGAATTTCTGTTCTCAAAATCCTGGCTCTATTCCATGTCATCAGTTTTATTGCAGTATCTTGATTAAAGGAGACGTGGTATTTCAGCATTATTAAACCCAGCTTCTACAGTAGAGTGTTTAAAAGTCATTTAGATACTATGGGACTCATTCCTATTCTACAGCCACAATTGCATGAGAAGCATCCACAAGAAAATATCAGTTGTGCTTATGTGGGCTGCCAACAGCTTTCTGGACCTTTGTTTGTTGAGCAAAGTGCATTAGGGAACTTTACAGCATCTGGAATAAATTGCAAGGTTGTTTGCTAGAAATTTTGCTGTTTTTCATTTTTTCTGCAGAACTTCCTCTCCTCCCCTAAAGGCAATGGTCCTCATGCGAGCTTTACAGCTTCTTGGCATCAGGTGCCCTCCAGTAGTGAATGGATAAGCGAGATGAAACGGTGTATGTTATAGCCTATTGCCCACAGGGAGCATCAAAGTCGAGCCAGATCCTACTGAGACTCAACATCCATTTATTAAACCAGCTTATATTTCACCCCTTCCTTGGATTCACCTAGTTCTGTTGAAGGGTCATGAGGACTCGAAACGTAAACTCTTTTCTTCTCCGCCGATGCTGCCAGACCTGCTGAGTTTTTCCAGGTAATTCTGTTTTTGTTATCCATTTATGTGCACTTCCAGGAGGATTTTCCCTTTCCAAGCCCAGGGACAAGTGAGCCCAATCAAAGGACCCTACTGCCACCTGGCTGTGATCAGATAATTCAGCACATACAGGGAATTAAACTAGAAAGTGTCATTCCTTCCTAAGCATATAATCACAGCAAACTTTGGATAGGCTTTCATCTTGCTGCCCACCCTGGAATTGGTGCTGAGATCGACCTGTCATATAAAGGACCATTTTTCATTAATTTCAAAGGCAATGAAAATCAGGTGGCTTGTTTAACAAGCAGTTAGTGTTCACTATCTAAAACAAGACAAGGCATTTGGAAAATACATCAGCGGGCCGTTTACATTGTTGGAAATACTATATGCCTCAGCATGAAGAAAGAGGAAAACGGGACACTGGAATATTTCCTAATTTTTAAGAGAACATGTGGATTGTATAATAGTTGCCCTCAGTGTTTTATGTTACTCTGAGCTGAACTTCAAACAATACATCTGGTTGATTAAAACACAGAGATAAAAACAAAAAACTGCGGATGCTGGAAATCCAAAACAAAAACAGAATTACCTGGAAAAACTCAGCAGGTCTGGCAGCATCAGCGGAGAAGAAAAGAGTTGACATTTCGAGTCCTCATGACCCTTCAACAGAACTGAGTGAATCAAACAATACATCCGGTTGATTACCTCCTTCCTCCTGCTTACCTCAGCTGCACTGGGGCCAAAATTTCTATCCATGCCTTTGGCATTCACCACTTTGAGTTGCCCAATGAGCAGCTTATTATCCTTTCAATTTCTACCCTATACAAATTTTAGCCAGTCGACAAACCTGCCATCCTTATCCTATCTGCACATCCTTATCGCTTTTGTCCTTGCTAACGTCTACTGGATCGAAAATCAGCAATTCTTATTTTCAAATTTTTCTACCACTTCACTTCTTCCTACCTATGCAATCCCACCACTCTGGACTTCTGTGCATCCTTTCTACCCTGAGCCTTATTATCAGCAGCATTGTGAAACTGTCTCCCTAAACCCAGTTTTCTGCTGGTCTCATCACCTTCAAAAAGGCCTCCTCAAATCCAATATCTCCAACTGTTTGTTTGGCTACTAGCCTGCTACCTGTGCACAGCTCCCACAATCACTTCTATAATGCAACTTGGCAACTTTTATTATGCAGAAGAGACAAGTTCTTGAGGCTATGTCTCTGGTACAGAGATACCTCAGAAAACAATCAATTACTGCCTTGAAGAACATTTTATAATTAATACTGTCATGAACACTTTAATCACAGAAAATGGCTCATCTTAAAGGACCAAGGACATTCTGGAAGAACTTGTGTTTTAATAGACACTGTCCACAAAAGCGTTGATTCAGCACTCTAATTGCAATTCCTGGAAAAGAAACATCCTTTTACAAGAAAAGGTAATTAAGCAGTTTTAAAGAAGCTGGAAACCTCTTGACCTGGTGGACTGTGTACAAAAGTGGTCACATGGTAGCTTATAGCTCTGAAAAAAAAAACATGTATGGAAAAAATGTGTTAAAGGGTTGGTTTTAGTTTTGCTTTGAGAAGAGGAAGGGCCAACTGTTTGTGAAAGGAAGATAGCTGCTTCCTTGCAGTGCAGAGCCAGTCCACAGCTGGAAGTGAATATAAGCTGCTCCTAAGTTACTACATGCTGGAATAGAATGCCTGCAAGTATTCCTCGAGTCCGTCTGAAAAGCAATATAAGAGTCATCAACTGTTTCAGTAGATCAATGATGAGAGACCAAATGTCTCACTCGGACATTATTTCAAGGACTGCATCATCTTTCCTCTTCCCTTGAACCATTAACTTTTAACCTTTGGCAGAGTTCCTCTATTTTTATTTTATTATTATTTTTGTGGGGGTGGGGGGTGAGTGTGACTTAAGGTATCTCAAAAGAGTAATTATTATACTTTCATATTCCATGCTCTATGTTAATAAGCTTTGCCTTTTTATTCGACAAGACTGATTTTATAATAAACTAATAAGTTAGTTGTCTATTGAACGGAGCCTGGTTAAAGTCTCTTTTATTCTGGGTAACAGTAATGAAGGCAAATGATTAGCCATTTTGGTGAGTGAATCAAACTTTTAAACTAATGGTGCACCTGTGGAGTAGTGGGGCTAGATCAGCTACACACTCCTCCCATCCTGAAATAACAATAGCAAAATTTAGAGCAAACAGGTCAAGGATGATGTCAAGATAAGAGGTAGGATTTCCACAGGGCTCTCCCAGTGCTTGTTTCTAAGTATGTGCACACCATTTCAAGAAATGTGTACGAGCTACTTCATATTTAAAAATATAATTGCAAGTCAAATCTCTTATTAATTTTACAATATGTAGACAGAATTCGTTATGAAAGTAGAATCAGACCACTATTAGTCAATCAATACTCAACAGCATTGAATGACTAGTTGTGATAAATTTGATTGCATCCTTTCCTATCCAGTTAATTAATTGTATTCAGTGTATTACCTAATGAGTTATTTTCTAACTGTATTATCCTCTGTCATTATCGCTTCAGTCAATGGATTTTACTGATTATTCTGTGGACAAAAAATGTGATTGACTGCATTGAAAAATAATTATAATTGCCTACATTGATGTATCATTTTTAACAGTTTTCAACTTGTAAATTATTAAGAGTGGAAGGAGGAGATCAACTGGATGTGATGTTTGAAGCTCAGCTCAGAGTAACACAAAACACTGAGGGCAACTATTATACATTCCACATGTTCTCTTAAAATTTAGGAAATATTCCACTGTTTAATTTTCCTCTCTCTACATGCTGAGGCATACAGTATGGAAAACTACTCCATAAAATGAACTGAACCAAAGTGCAATTAAAATTCTGTGAATTAACTATTTCAATCTGCAGCAGTAAAGATTATGCTGGCCAACATCTTTTAGCAAAGCAAGACTTTGCAACTTCTACAATATCACAGGCAGAAATGTCCCTCTGTTGGGGGGTTGTGCGGGGGCAGGCGTGAACCCGATTGGTGCCCTGATCGGGGCTGCGCCGCTATTTTACAGGGGCTAGCCAATTAAGGCCCGCCCAACGTGACGTGCGCCAGGAAGCGCTGAACACTCCCTGTGTGGGTGGGGGGGGGGGGTGGTTCCCTGAATCGGGGCCTGTGCTCTTTCGCGCATATGTGGTCAGAAGAAGACAGTGACATAATTAAAATGAAATTTATGGGGAGTAAGGACAAATTATTTTGGGGACCTATGTATATATTTTGAGAGAGAAGAGCATAGTGATTGAAATAGCTGAAGTAAGGAAAAAATAAAAAAGAATATCAAACTCTTAAGGACCTAGAGTTTTATGGAAGACAGGACCAATAAAACAGATAAACAGCTATGAGAGTTTACATCCATTCCACACATGCATCTCCTCCAGGCATGGTTTCTCCAGCCATTTTACAAGTGGTCTCCTAAGCTCCACCTGACATAAACTATAACTCCAGAGATCTGATGCTGCAGATCTAGCACCCCTGTCCTTTAACTTGTGGCCACAATGCATTAAATTCAAAATATTATCCTTGTTTTAAAGTTTCTCCACAGACTTGTCCTTTCCTCTTTTGGAAACTTGCACCATGGTCAAACATATGCCCTTCCCTCATTTGTCTCCTTTGTTTTCCATGCAGCTTATCAGTTTTGAAGAAGCTTCCACCTTGGTCTCACACTCTGAAACTCTAAACCTCCGTCCCCCAAACTAATTACTTCCTTCCCTTTCTTCAAATCTTTCAATAAACTTGACCCTTTAACCATGCCTTCAACCACCTCCCTGAATCGCTCACCGCTGCTTGGAATCCATTTCACTTGTGGTGCCCTTTGGGATGTTTTACTAAAGCCCCTATGCAAATGTAACTTGATGCTGACTTTCAATAAAAATTAAAAGAAAATCAATTTGTATAAAAAAAACACAAAAGAATAGAAACAAACATATTTGTTATAATCTAGAAATCAAACAGGTAGGGTAACTATTACATAGGCCAGAATTTTGAGTGGGCGTGGTTGGCAGGCTCAAGAGTGGCCCCAACCACGATTTCACACTGGCAGGCCAATTAAGGCTCGTCAAGCATGAACGGTGGCTCCCCAATGGTTGGGAAGGGGTGGGCGGGGGCAGGGGCCTATCGGCAGTCAGGTCCAATGGTGACCCAATGGCCAGTTTAAAACCGGCACAGTCAGGTCCTGCCGGCGATAAAGACATCTTCTGTGTTGTCAGCAGGAGAGTGAAAATTGTGGATACAAATGCGGCTGCAGATACCAGGCGGAAGGGCAGGTAGGGTGGACACTCATCCCCAGTTTTCTGATGAGTGCTTTGCGGTCCTCCTGGAGGAGGTGGCTGCCAGGACGGGCACCATTGTCCCCAGGGATGGAGGAGGAGGCTGCCACATCTTACAAAAAGAGTGAGGGAGGAGGTGGCAGCGCTGGTCAGCAGCCATGATGTGGTGTGGTGCACCTGGGACCAGTGCCACAAGAGGTTTAATGACCTGCTGCCCTCAGGAAAAGCGAGTACCATGTTGGCATGGATCAGTGTGTTGAAGTGTTAAGGTCTGGCCGTTCCCCCCATTGAACTCAGAGGCTGAGTGCCAATTGTCAAGGACACTGAAGCTGCCAAGGGGGTGAGCCCTGGCTGCTTGGCCTGAATGCCTTGTGGCTTGAGGGCCATGACTTGGATCTGCCCTGCAAGGTGCTCCTCAGGTGGGGTTGGTCAGACTTCAATGGCACTGCAGGTAGAGAGTGGACTAATCAATGCTCCTCTGTCCTTTCAGGAGAAGACGAGCCATCGCAACATTGAAAGGTTGAGGACTGGCGGAGGCCCCCCAAACCTGTTAAACCCAACTAGAATCAAGCAGGACACCCTTGAGCTAGAGAGCTGGCATGCATCTCAGTCATCCAGCTGTGGAGAGACTGGGGTGTCAGACAAAGGTACAAGTGCAGTGCACAGAAGTGAGAGTTTCAGATGCTGCAAACATTCTTGTGTAGTTTCATCATTGATGGGAGCCTCAAAACTGGATTCCCTATTGATCATTGAAAGACGAAAGCACCATGATGCAGATCTCCATGGTCTCACCAGGGTACCTGGCATGCACTGTGACAGTGTGATGACTTAAACTAATGACATGTCATTGTTCTCCCTTAGTTTTTCCACCACACGCCCAAACGCAGGACCCCGAAGATCCACCCCTGATGCCAGAGAACCATTAGGCTCCAAGTATGTGTGTGTCACACCTACTCTCTGAACCAGGCATCAGTGCAGATACCGGAACCTCGGTGGGCATTGGATTGGTTCCTTGAATGTCGGTGCACAGCAGTGAGGGCACTTCACACTCCCTTGAGGTGCAGGCAGAGGCAGAGAGTGCCCAGGGTGCCCGCAGTCAGAGGACTGCTGAAGACCAGGACAATGCTGTGTTGAAGGCAGATGATGAGACTCTGAAGGCGTCCATTAGGCGACAGATGCTGGATGTCCTGCAGGATATGCGTGACATGGTCTCTGTTATGGAGGAGTCCATGCGGAGCATGAGCACAGCAATGACCTTCATGGCCGGGCACACTGCCTCCGCCATTGAGAGAGTGGCGACTATCATGGAGAGGCAGCTCCAGGACAGAATCAGGGGTTCCTGGGGTTGCGATCGGACCTACAAGCCCTCACACAGGCACTGACCTCAGGTGTTCAGTGACAGTATGGGAGACGGATGAGGCACCCAGCATCCCTGCTAGGTGCCTTCCATCAGTGGTGAGCAGGGAGGCCCAGAGTGACCTCACATTGGCGCACGAGCTGCCTGTTGTATCTGCAAGCTCCTCTCAGGGTGCTCTGGATGATGGCGGCAGCTCCTTTGCCCTTCTGCCAGTGACCATCTGATGAGGCTGTGGTGACTGGGGAGATGCCAGCCATGGAACTGGCTGCTCCCTCCCAGGCAGGATCAGCACAGGCTCCACTGGCCAGTGGATGACCACCAAGGTCATCAAGGCCAACAGGACAACAGAGTCATTGGGCTGTCTCCAATGCTGCTGCCAGCGAGAGGGAGCACCAAAGTGTAGCACTCTCAAGAGGGACAGGTCAAGAGTGATCTTCTGTTGTGCAGTGTTTTGTTTATTTTAACTGGTCTGGGTTGAAGACCAGAGAAGGGTCTGCTGATTTGTTTTGACTGTCAACATGAGATAAATTTTCTTTTGTCATAATGGCCTGAGCATTCTTCACTTTTTTTATTTAATATGGTGCAGGATATGCCAGTATGTAATGCTGGACGTGGGTGGCTTGAAACCTTATTGCACAGGCACTGAGTGGACCTTGGGGTCAAAAGAAAGGGTCATTTCAGACATCCGGGATGGAGGCGGTAGCCTCTGCATGAGGTGGTAGCGCTTATTTGGCAGCCTAATTAAAGGAACATTGGATCAAGGTGTCTCTGGTGTCCCTGCCTCTCTGGAGGTTACTGAGGTCTGCCTCAATGAGCACTGAAGAGCCTTGGCATGTGGGAGTGTCTCAGGATGAATGTGTCATGGGAGCCGCCAGGGTATTTTGCACAGACATGCAGAACCTGCATCCTGTGGTCACACCCTATCTGCACATTCATGGAGTGGAAGCCCTTCCTGATATTAAAGGAAAACCAGCTGTCCCTCTGGAGCCCTGTTGTGCAGTCAATGGCACCCTTGATGCGGGGGAACACAACAATCGCTGCGAAGCCTCTGGCTCATTCAGCCTGGCTGGTCTCAGCTGCATGGAAATGAAGGAAAGTCAATAGGACTTCTGTCACTAGCTTGACACAACTGTGGACAGCTGATTGGGATATTCCACACAGATCACCCACTGAACCCTGGAAAGAGCCGGAGGCATAGATGTTGAGGGCTACTGTGACATTCAGAGCCACTGGCATGGGGTCTCCACCCACACAGTTGGAGCTGATCTCAGGCCTAATCATCTGAGAAATGGAAGTCACTGTTTCTCTTGCGAGGCTGAGCCTCCTTTGGCATTGCACCTCGGACATCCTGAGGTATCTGCATCGCTGCCTGTAAAGCCTGGCAGCAGGATAGTGGTGTCTTCTGCGGTCCCTTCCTCCTTGGAATACCTGCTGGCCCTGTGCCCCCTGTGCCTGTGCCTCTCCTCCAATAGGCCGCTCCTCTGGAAGCTACATAGGGACACCCAGCCTCCTCTCTCTTCTACCCTTCTCTTCCTCAGAGGAGGAGGTGCCACCAGTAGAGACCACAATCCCCATTACCAGGGTAACAGAAGGCTGTCTGATATGTGGAATGGTCCACCCAGCCTGAATTCTCCGGGGTCCTTGGAGACACCAATGAGTCCTGAAATGAAGCCTGAAATACTAACATTGAAGCCCCGAACAGAGATGAAGCTGCTAAGTATCAATAAGTCACCAGCAGCAAACTATGTTCCAAACTCCTGGCTGTTCACACTGGCAATGCTGCTGACTCTTTTTCTCCCGCCCATGGATGAGGTTTTTGAAATTGTCGGCTGGGCTCCTGCCTGTGTGATGAGCGCAAAATCACACGGGCAATGAAGATCGGCGTCAATTGATTTTTTAATGGCCTCTTAATTAAAGACGGGTGCGGCTCCAGCACCCGTGTGCACCCGCCAAGTGAAATAACGTGTGCTATTTTACACTTGAGCGTGTCGAGCATACGCCCGCATGCTGAGCAAAAAATTCTGCCCATAGATATCTCTCATTAGAAGGATAATGGGCAATCCCTTTATAGACTTATCAAAATAAAGAGGGGAAGGGGCAATAATGTTAAAGGTCTCAGGTCAAATATGCTGAATATAAAGAACCAGCTAATGGATCTTATTAAAGGAAAATATTTGAAGAATTCACAAAAACATGACAGATTTGGACTTTAGCTTCTTTACTTTTATAACTCTCTAATTTAATTTTTGTTAACGTTCAAGCATGCCATTCAATATTTTCTAGCAAAAGCTGAGAGGAGTCAGTCTGCTGCCAGCCTCTGCCACTGTTCTTTAGAACTGTACTCATGTGGTTGTGGGTTACGAACATACAAACATATTTACAAGGAGCAGGAGTAGGCCATTCAGCCCCTCGAACCTGCCCCGCCATTTAATCTGATGGTAACCTGATAGTAACCTCAAATCTGCACCCCACCTATCCCCGATAATTTATCATTTCATTCCAACTGTTTTTTTAAAATCATTCATGGGAGGTGAATGTCACTGACAAGGCCAGCATTTATTATTCATCCCTAAATTGGCCTTGAGAAGGTGGTGGTAAAGCTATTTTCTTGAACAGCTGCAGTCTGTGTGGTAGTCCTGGTGAATGACCACAACCAATGAGTCATTTTTACTAAACCATTACATCTCTGGTTCTGACAGCTGTTTCCCAATTCCCAACTGCACAAAGAGACTTTAAAGAAATATGCCTGAAAATTAATGTTATGCTGACTGATTCTACCTTTGTTATGTATAATTGTATTATAATGTGAAAAAATATGTCTACTTTTGACATTATTAAGCATCAGTGCTGAAAATCTAGAGCACCTGCAGCCCATCTGGAATACCAGCAACCTTGAAATCTACTAACATGAAAGATAAAGGCTGCAGATAATACTGATTATTGCAGCCATCTGGAATAATGTGGATGAAAAAAACAACTTACTGTGTGCAATTGTTGCTCCCTTTACCACACCTGGGGGGGAATGAGATTTGCACATGCTGTGCACTGAGATCAGAGCTGTCTCCTAAAAGGTCCCTTAAAACCATTTAAAAAAACTTATTAATTCATGGGACCTGGGCCTTGCTGGCAGGGCCCAGATTTATTGCCCACTCCTAATTGCCTTCGAAGGTGATGGTAAGCTGTCCTCTTGAATGATTACTGTCTGTGTTGTGTAGGTACACCCAGAGTGCTGTTACGTATGGAGTTCCAGGATTTCCAGTATCCTGGGATTCACCATATTCAAATGCTTCATCAATGACCTTCCCTCCATCAGAAGCAGGCATGTCTACTGATGGTTGCATATTCAGTTCCTTTCACAGCTCCCAGACAATGAAACTGTACCTACATGCAGCAAGATCTGGGCAATGTTCAGGTTTGAGCTGATAACTGGCAAGTAACATTCATGCCACACCAGTGTCAGGCAATAACCGGCTCTAATAAGATAGAACCTAACCACCTCCCCTTGGTGCACCAACACATGCTCAAGGACAATTAGGGACGGGCAACAAATGCTGGCCTAGCCCACATTCTCTGTGACAGTGACACTGGTGCTTCTTCTCTTCTTGCCCTCCTCAATCTTTTTGCAGTATTTTATGCAGTTGACCACACCATCTACCTCCAGTGACCATAAAACCATAAGATATAGGAGCAGAAATAGGCCATTCAGCCCATCAAGTCTGCTCTGCCATTCAAAGACATAATGGCTGATCTGTTAATCTTCAACTCCACTTTCCTGCCTTGTCCCCATAACTCTTGATTCCCTTATTGATTTAAAATCTGTCGATCTCAGCCACTTGAATATACTTAATGACCCAGCCTCTACAGCCCTCTATGGTAAAGAATTCCACAGATTAACAACTCTTGAAAGAAGAAATTCCTCATCATCTCTGTCTTAAATGGGTGACCCCTTACTCCAAGATTATGCCCTCTGGTCTTAGACTCTCCCACAAGGGGAAACAACCTCTCAAGCCACCTAAGAATCTTATATGTTTCAATAAGGTCACCTCTCATTCTTCTAAACTCCAATGAGCACAGGCCCAACTTACTCAACCTCTCCTCATAAGAAATCCCTCCATGCCCGGGATCAACCTAGTGAACCTTCTCTGGGTTGCCTCCAATGCCAGTACATCTTTCCTTAGATAAGGGGACCAAAATTGTTTACAGTATTCTAGGTGTCGTCTAACTAGTGCCTAGTATAGTTTTAGCAAGACGTCCCTATTTTTATACTCCATTCCCTTTGAAATAAAGGCCAACATTCCATTTGCCTTTCCTATTACCTGCTGAACTTGTATGCTAGCTTTTTGGGATTTATGCATGAGGACCCCCAAATCCCTCTGTGCTGCAGTTTTCTGCAGTCGTTCTCCATTTAAGTAATATTCAGCTTCTCGATCCTTCCTGCCAAAGTGCATAAACTCACATTTTCCCACAATATATTCCATCTACCAAGTTTTTTCCCACTTACTTAACCCATCTATATCCCTCTGTAGACTCTGTGTCATCCTCACCACTTGCCTTCCCACCTATTTTTGTGTCATCTGCAAACTTGGCGATAGTACATTCATTTCCCTCATCCAAGTCATTAATATATATTGTAAATAATTGAGGCCCCAGCACTGATCCCTGTGGCACTCCACTAGTTACAGGTTGCTGTCCTGAAAATGCCCCCCTTATCCCAACTCTCTGTCTTCTATTAGTGAGGAAATCCTCTATCCATGCTATTATATTACTTCCAATACCATGGGCTCTTATCTTATTAAGTAGCCTTACGTGCGGCACCTTATTGAACTCCTTTTGGAAATCCAAGTATATTACACCTACTGGTTCCCCTTTATCTATCCTGCTTATTACCTCCTCAAAGAATTTTAATAAATTTGTCAGGCATGACTTTCCCTTCATGAGGCCATGCTGACTCGTTTGATCATATTATGTATTTCTAAATGTTCTGCTATCAGATCCTTTATAATAGACTCTAACATTTTTCCAATTATGGATGTTAAGCTAACTGGCCTATAGTTACCTGTTTTTTGTGCTGCTACCCAGTTGTTCCCTTAGATGAAATTGCTGCATTTTAGTTCCACTCTTAGTTATCTGATGATAGCCAGAGTGTATAAAACAATGGCTTCTCTTCTTGTCCTACACCATTATTTCTGGAGCCCATTCAGCATCTACCCTTGGCCACCTCCTCTTCCCCGCCTACATGCTGCCCCTTGGCGCCATCATCCAAAGACATGCAGCTTTGCCACTCCATCACCTCCCTTGACTCCTCTGTGCTTCGATGCTGTCAGACTGCTTGTTCAATATTCAGGCTTGCATTAGCACAAATTTCTTTCGATAAACATTCAGGTGACATATAAAGCTCCCCCTGGAGGTAATCTGGGATGCAGAGGCTGGGGTGTTGTATAATGGGATGGGGCAGGGGGAGATGCGGATTGGAGACCCTGTTGCCTTCCTGACACCCCCGATTTAAGTCCAAGGCGGGAAGGGTTGATAATGGCCTTCCTATCTGGAGGTCAATTCAGGCTCTAAAGTGACCACTTAAGGACCTCAATCCCATTGCTGCTAGTATTCAGCCAGCACTAGGCAGGGACCACACTATGTGGGCGAGCTTCCAGGTAAATCATGGAGGGTATGGTGCTGCCTGTTGGGCTGTGTCTCCTTCTTGGCCATTCTGCACAACAAAGGCCCCCACCAGTGGCAAGTGAGGGATCCATGGGAAGCCACTCCCAATCCCTTTACAACGATCTTCCCCCTCCTCCAGCTTCTCATTGGGGCCTCTCTGACTGGGCCCTGTGATCCTGCCCCACTTTACTGAGTTCTGGGCTCCAGCGATGATCTGCCTCCTCAGGCCTCCTGCAGTACCAGCACTGGCCACTGCTCCTGGTGGCACTAATGGTCCTGCAGAGCTGCCAGCCTCTGATTGGCTGGCAGCTCTCAGTGACAAGAAATCTGCCCTACAGGAGATATTCATGCAGGAAATTCCCCCTGGAGGAGATGGGAACCCTGATGGCAGACAGTGAACTGCCTGATTTGATTTAATCCTGTCAGGACTCCTGTAAATGGCTGTGGTGGAGTTACCACCAGCTCTCCAGCTAGTAGACAGTTCCACTGCCATGACCATTAAATTCTGCCCATCGTCTTTGTAGCCCACTGCAGACTCTGTACCCTTTGCCACTTATTTTGTCCTCCTTGTCATCCAATATCTCAGGTTGAACCGGACTGTTCACAACTTCACCATCCTATTCAATTCCGACCTGAGCAACTTCGCTCACCTCTATCCCACTTCATCCCATCTGCTGTTGAAACTCTCATCTGATGCTTTGCCACTCTGGATGTGACCATTCTAATGCTCTCCTGGTCAGACTTCACCCTTCATGCCATGTCAACTTCAGCTCATCCAAATCCTGTCCTTCACCAAGTCCAGCTCAACCATCACTCTTGCTCTTGCTGATGAACACTTCCAATTTAAAATGCTCATCCTAGTGTTTAAATACTTTCATGACGTTGTCCATCTCTATATTTATAATCTCTTCCAGCCCTACAACTCAACCAGAGCTTTCTATTCCTCTGACTCTGACCTCGTGCATCCCCTCCCTCCCACCCCACAATTGTGGTTGTCTTTAGCTGTCTAAGACCTCAGGGTCTCGAATTGCCTCTCCAGACCACACAATCATGCCTCCACTCTCTCCTCCTTCAAGATTCTCTTGAAAAGCCATCTCTTGACCAAACTTTTGGCCACCCCTCCCAATATCTTCTTCTGTGGACCTGTGTCATTTTTGTCTGGTTACGTCCCTGTGAAGCACCTTGAGACTTATTTCCATCTCACAGGTATATAAGTGGAAGTCGTTCTTGTACAAATGTTTAAAATCCCATAAAATAAAGTATGCTGTGCATTCCAGAGTGTCACGCATTCAGTCACATTCTTTTAATGCAAAGTTCTAATCCCCAGTAAGTTCCTTAATATTTATTTGCTTTATGAATATACACTAAACTAGAACAAAGATGTAAGCTTAAAATAGACAAAAATACTTCTGTTGCCCTGCACTCTATTCATAGGACGTTACTACACAACACTGTTGTAAATTATTAGTGAAATATGGGATGATAGAAATATTAACATAGAAATACATTTTGGCAGGAAAATAATTCATGCATATCTTGTGCAAGCACTTTGACTTAACCTCACGCAAGGAGAAAGGACTGGGTTCTCAGATGTTGCTATTTGTCACAATTTTCTAAAGGGGGCACTGTGTCTGTTATTTATTGCAGTCCATGACATTTCCTTATGTACATAGTTGCCATTGCTCACATACACGCCTTCTGTTACATGTTCTGTGCAGAGCCCAAAATAGCCAATGGATTTTAGATAAAAGCTTTGACATCTAGACAGGAAGAAGCCTAAAATATCTAAGTAACAGTGCCTCTGACATAATGTGTACAAATGCTTACCATCTTCTCAAATTCCTGTCCTACTATTTTAGGTTAAATCTCTCCTAAAATAGGAATTTTCAGACTTCCCATTAAGCATTCATACATTGATCACCCCACAGCGTAATTGCAGTTTCAATGCCTTGTAAGTAACCTGATTGTTGGTAATTTGCAATTGCCATTAGGCAGTAGTTGGTATTTTTTTGCTACTATAAAAATGTAAATTTTTGTAATGAACTGGGATTTATGCAGCAAATCTTTGGGCGTAATGTGCTTTTCATACTAAGGACTCTTCTTCAAACATTGTATACAGGAAATGATTAGGTCTTAAACAAAAACAGAATTACCTGGAAAAACTCAGCAGGTCTGGCAGCATTGGCGGAGAAGAAAAGAGTTGACGTTTCGAGTCCTCATGACCCTTCGACAGAACTTGAGTTCGAGTCCAAGAAAGAGTTGAAATATAAGCTGGTTTAAGGTGTGTGGTGGGGGGGTGCAGAGAGAGAGAGAGAGAGAGAAGTGGAGGGGGGGGTGTGGTTGTAGGGACAAACAAGCAGTGATAGAAGCAGATCATCAAAAGATGTCAACAACAATAGAACAAAAGAACACATAGGTGTTAAAGTTGGTGATATTATCTAAACGAATGTGCTAATTAAGAATGGATGGTAGGGCACTCAAGGTATAGCTCTAGTGGGGGTGGGGCGAGCATAAAAGATTTTAAGATATTTAAAAATAATGGAAATAGGTGGGAAAAGAAAAATCTATATAATTAATTGGAAAAAAAAAGAAGGGGGAAACAGAAAGGGGGTGGGGATGGGGGAGGGAGCTCACGACCTAAAGTTGTTGAATTCAATATTCAGTCCGGAAGGCTGTAAAGTGCCTAGTCGGAAGATGAGGTTTTGTTCCTCCAGTTTGCGTTGGGCTTCACTGGAACAATAAAGCAAGCCAAGGACAGACATGTGGGCAAGAGAGCAGGGTGGAGTGTTAAAATGGCAAGCGACAGGGAGGTTTGGGTGATTCTTGCGGACAGACCGCAGGTGTTCTGCAAAGCGGTCGCCCAGTTTACGTTTGGTCTCTCCAATGTAGAGGAGACCACATGGGGAGCAACGAATGCAGTAGACTAAGTTGGGGGAAATGCAAGTGAAATGCTGCTTCACTTGAAAGGAGTGTTTGGGCCCTTGGATGGTGAGGAGAGAGGAAGTGAAGGGGCAGGTGTTGCATCTGATTAGTCTTGCAATGATTAGGTCTTGTTTGCATTGTTGCGCAAATCAGGCTTTTGGAGTAATTAAAACATCATTGCCACATAACTTGTGAGACCCTGGATTTGACCTGGTTTCAGTGGCTGCAAACCCACAGCATAGAATTGCCCATAATTTGGTGTTAATTAGGCAATTTGAGAGATTGCGTAAAGAGTGCTATTAATGGCAAATGCAAATGTCAAGGTAGTTGCAGTTGGGATCACAGCGGGGCCAGAGTGTGAAGGAGGGAAGTTTCACTTTGTGGTTAAGCACATAATCATGGCTTTTTACAAAAAGCTCTGAACTGCATGAATTCTAGCCCATTCTCTATCCTTCAGTCAGTACTTAATACTTGACAATAGGTGAAGAGGGGAAAAAAGAGTGAGTAAATCTGTTACCAATCTTGTTGGCCCTGTTCCCTTTTCTAATCTCCAAGTATTTTTGTAGCTGTGTTTGTACCAGAGGAATCGGTGTACTCCTGTCTCCTGTAGCTTGTTTTTCACCCAGTCAGCAGCAAACCCATGACAGTAAAATACAGTGGATGCTGGAAATCTGAAAAAGAAACAGAAAATGCTGGAAATGCACAGCAGGTCTGGCAGTATCTATGAAGATAGTAACAGTATTAATGGACTGAATGTTGCAGCTAGGCTGTTCTGGTTGGTGTTGTGCTTTTATAATGATGTAAAGGCACCCATCACTCATAAGAGATGGTGTAAACACATTGAGAATTCATTTATTAAGACTAGGCAATGAGAACATATACATGGATGGAAAGCTTGAAGTCATCAGCAAAAGGGCATGTGTGTGCTATGTTCTGCTCACAGGCCGAAGTGAAACTTGGGCTGGATCACATGACACACTTCTCTTCTCATGACGGCATGCTTCTTTCCCTTAAAGGTGTTTTACAACATTCCCCCTTTTTTTTAAAGATACTTACCCACTTCCAAAGAAATTATTATTTACATTTATTTACAATACATAAGTACATAGGACTGGTGAATCTGTGAGTCTCTAAAGCATAGAAGAAATCTGCTGGTATGCCCATACCTTGTAATGGGAACCTTGTCTGGAGGTGTCTTTAATTGCTTACAGTGATCTGTAGGGTTGTTCATCTTGGATGTTGTTCCTGGTTGCATTTAGGAACTAGTCTTTAATGAAATAGGACTGCACAGTGGTTGAGGAGCTGGAATGGATTTGATTTGTCCTCAGGAACGTCTCACCATTGCGCCTTTGTGTGTAATTACTTCATAGGAACTTGGTTTTGAACAAATCCTTGTCGCCTCGGCTGCTTGCCATGTGCCTTCTGTGAGATCTTGGATGCAAACGTGTCTCAACTGTAAATTTGGCAATTCTGTACCTGCATTTTATTGTGCATGTTGGTCATCTTCTTATGCAGTTTTAAATGTTGCTCTCTAGTTTCTGAGAGAATAGAATAGTAAGAGTAGGTAAATTGGTATGCACTGGTCTGCCAAACATGAGCTCTTCTGGTGATGGAATAGTTGCACTTAAAGGTGTCGCCCTCACAAGTAACATTGCAATGTGTAAATCTTGCTTGGTCTGTTTACATTTGAGAACTAGGGATTTCACTGTGCAAATCATTTGTTCAGCTAGGTCATGAGATCTAGGGTAATGAGGAAAAGTAATGTGATCGATATTACACTTCGCACAAATATCCTGAAATGGCATACCAATAAATTGCGGACTGTTATCTGTAATGATCTCTCTAGGCACACTAAATAAATTGAAAATAGCACATAGAATGCATGTGACAGTTGTGCTTGATGTATTGTACAATTGTTGAATAATGGAGTGCTTGGTAAAGTAGTTGACAATGACAATGAAGTCAGTGCTGTGGACATGAAAGAGGTTGATGTGATTTTGGGCCAAGGATGGGTAGTAACTTCATGTAGAATCAATGGTTCTTTGTGCTGACTTGGCATTTGATCTTGACATCCCCCACACTTCTTGATGATGACTTTAATGTCATTGTTTATACTCGGCCAATAGACTGTCTCTCTTGCGAGTCTTCTCATCGATCTATGACCATGTGTGAATGATGTTTTTTTTATAAATATACTTTATTCATAAAATGTCTGTAAGAACATTACAAAACATTTCAAAATCGCTATCACAAAAAGTACAATCAGATTCAACTTTTACATATGGTTCATGAGGTGCATCGATAAGATCAATGAATATTACAATCATTTCAATATGGTCATTACAGACAAACAGACAATGGTATTGGAGTTATCAACATACATCATGTTGCACTCTGAGCTGCTTCAATACAATTATAATACAATTAGTATTCAAGGCATACATTCATTTTGAGCTGTACAGTCCGAGGGGCTCTCAACAGTTCCCAGCCCCTCGGTGCACTATGGCAGGAAGGTCTTAGACAGCGACCTCTCCCCATTGCGCCTTTGTGGCGGCTGCCCCAAGC
Source organism: Carcharodon carcharias (assembly GCF_017639515.1). Lineage (NCBI taxonomy): Eukaryota > Metazoa > Chordata > Chondrichthyes > Lamniformes > Lamnidae > Carcharodon > Carcharodon carcharias. The sequence goes on along the minus strand of NC_054474.1, from coordinate 77,525,180 downwards.
TTTAGTGCATCCTGGACCTTGGAATGTGCCAGTCTGCAACACTCGGTCGGGTACAACTCTTTGCACTGGAAGACCAACAAGTTTCGGGCAGACCAAAGAGCGTCTTTTACCGAGTTGATGATCCTCCAGCTGCAGTTAATGTTTGTCTCGGTTTGTGTCCCTGGGAACATCCCATAGAGCACAGTGTCCTGTGGAGGTGAACAACAGTCTCGTCCTCACTACAGCCTTGAGGGCAACGTGCCGAGGGGGTGAAACTCCTGGCATGTTGGAAGGATCTGATGGGGAGGGCCTTTCTCACCACCAGCCAAGCTACATCTTGGTGCTTGTTGGAAAGTTCTGGCGATGAGGCATTCTGCCAAATGACTTTGACAGTCTGCCTGGGGAACCATCCCACAGGATCCACCCTCTCCTTTTCCTGCAGGGCCTCTAAGACGTTGTGTGCCGACTGCTGCCTGATTGACTTGTGGTCAAAGGTGTTTCCCTGCATAATTTTTTCCACGAGGGACAGGTGGTACGGCACGGTCCAACTATTTGGAGCATTCCGCTGCAGCGTGGGTGGCCCATCCTTCACAACACCGGGGACAGGTAGAACCCCAGCACGTAGTGACACTTGGTGTTTGCGTACCGAGGGTCTATGCACAGCTTGATGCAGCCGCACACAAACGTGCCATCAGTATGAGGGCACTGTTGGGCACGTTTTTTCCCCCCCCTTATCTAGAGGCTTGTACATCGTGTCCCTATGGACGTGATCCATTTTCGACCTCCAGATAAAGTGAGAGATGGCTTGGGCGATCGTCATTGCGCAGGAGTCTGGAATGGGCCAGACCTGCGCCACGTACAGCAACAGCGATAGTGCCTCACACCTGATGACCAGGTTCTTACCTGCAATGGGGAGGGAGCGTCGTTCCCACAGGCCCAGTTTTCTTTGCACCATAGACACTCGCTCCTTCCAGTTTCTAACGCATGCCCCGGTCCCTCCGAACCATATCCCCAGCACCTTCAGGCCGTCAACCCTGACGGTGAAGGGGTCAAAGGATTGGTCAGCCCAGTTCCCAAAGAACATGGCCTCACTCTTCCCACGATTTACATTGGTTCCCGAGGCCAGTTCGAACTGGTCGCAGATGTGGATCATTCTGCGCACTGACAGCGGATCCAAGCAGAAGATGGCGGCATCCTCCATGTACAGGGAGGCTTTGACCTGAGTGCCTCCACTGCCTGGGATTGTCACTCCTCTTATGCCCGGATCCTTCCTGATGGACTCAGCAAAGGGTTCTATGCAACACACAAACAGGACAGGGGAGAGAGGGCAGCCCTGCCTGACTCCAGATTTAATAGGAAAGATATCTGATTCCCACCCATTGATTGAGACTGTGCTAGAACAAAGAACAAAGAAAAGTAAAGCACAGGAACAGGCCCTTCAGCCCTCCAAGCTTGCACCGATCATATTGCCTGTCAACTAAAATGTTTTGCACTTCCGGGGTCCGTATCCCTCTATTCCCATCCTATTCATGTATTTGTCAAGCTGCCTCTTAAACACCACTATTGTACCTGCTTCCACCATCTCCTCTGGCAGCGAATTCCAGACACTCACTACCCTCTGTGTAAAAAACTTGCCCCGCACATCTCCTTTATAGTTTTCTCCTTTCACCTTAAATCTATATCCCCTAGTAATTGACGCTTCCACCCAGGAAGAAAGCTTCTGACTATCTACCTGTCCATGCCACTCATAATTTTGTAAACCTCTATCAAGTCGCCCCTCAATCTCTGTCGCTCTAGTGAGAACAATCCGAGTTTCTCCAACCTTCCTTATAGCTAATAACCTCCAGACCAGGAAGCATCCTGGTAAACCTCCTCTGCAGCCTCGCCAATGCCTCCATATCCTTCTGGTAATGTGGTGACCAGAATTGCATGCAATATTCCAATACTGATGTTAGCGTAGAGCAGTTGGATCCAATTGCAAATTCCCTCCCCAAACCCCATTTTAGAGACCACATCCGCCATGTAGGTGTGCGATATTTTGTCAAAGGTCTTCTCCTGATCCAGGCTGATGAGGCAGGTATCCCACACCCTTGTCCTGTACATAGGTAATCGTATCCCTGAGCAGTGTGAGGTTGTCAGAGATCTTCCTGCCGGGCTTGGCGCAAGTCTGGTCAGGGTGGATCACCAATTCCAGAGCGGACTTGACCCAATTGGCGATGACCGTAGACAGAATCTTATAGTCCACATTCAACAGAGAAATGGGTCGCTAATTTCTAATTTCCTCCCTTTCCCCCTTGTGCTTGTAGATGAGGGTGATGATGCCTTTCCTCATGGATTCTGACATGCTGCCGGCCAGAAGCATACTCTCGTACACTTCTAGCAGGTCTGGGCCCATCCAGTCCCACAGAGCCGAATACAACTCAGCCGGCAAGCCATCACTTCTGGGAGTTTTACTCTTCTCGAAGGACTCAAGGGCCTTAGTCAGTTCGTCAGGTTTGTCCAGGCTCCCCCGTGTACTGTCATCTAAGACCTCTGTGATAGAGGACAGGAAGGACTGGGAGGCTGTGCTGTCTGTGGGCTTCACGTCATTCAATCCGGCATAAAAGGATTTGCTGATCCTCAAAATGTCGGACTGCAATGACTTTACTGAGCCATCTTCTTCCTTCAGGCTGCTGATCACAGAGATCTCTCTGTATACCTTTTGGAAGAAGAAACGTGAGCACGTCTCATCCTGCTCCACGGAGCGGACTCTGGAACAGAAGATGATCTTGGAGGCCTCCGAGGCAAAGAGCGAGACATGCTGGTTCTTCACCTCTTGGAGTTCCTTCTTGATATCGACCCCCATCGACTGCAGCTGGAGCAGGTTCTGTATGTTTTTCTGGAGTCGGGACATTTCCCTCTGTTCCTTGCTAGCTTTCTGGGCATCTTTGAGGATGAAAAACCTCTTGATGTTTCCCTTGATTGCTTCCCACCAGTGTGTCAGGGACTCAAAGAGGGGTTTCACGGTTCTCCAACATTTGTAATCCCTCTTGAGCTCCTCAATGTTCTCTGGGGTCAGCAGTTGCACGTTTAGCTTCCATGCCCCCCTGCCAACCCTCTGGTCTTCCTCTAAGTGACAGTCAGCCAGTAAGAGGCAGTGGTCAGAGAAGAATACTGGCTTGACGTCGGTGGATCTGACTGCGAATGCACGGGACACAAACAGTAAGTCTATCCTGGAATGGATGGACCCATCTGGCCGCGACCAGGTGTATCTACGCTGCGTTCCATCTGCAGGGTTGCTGAAGACATCGTGCAGCTTTGCATCCTTAATTGTTTCCATCAGGGATCTGGACGTAGCGTCCAATCTGCTGTCGATGATGCAGTTGAAGTCACCGCCCAAAATGACCGGCCTGGAGGTCGCCAGCAGCAGTGGGAGCTGCTGAAAGACTGCCAGCCGCTCGCCCTTTTGTGCCAGGGCGTACACGTTAATTAGTCGGAGTGGAGCATTCTTGTACATTACGTCTGCTATGAGGAGGCGCCTGCCCACCACCTCCTTAACCTTGGAGACGGTGAAGTTGCATCCCCGCAGCAGAATATCCAGGCCGGAGGAATGAGAGTCTTTTCCTCCTGACTAGATCGATGGCCCGTGGGACCACCATCGTGACCATTGCCTGTAGGAGCTGAGGTGCGGTATTGCACACTCCTGCAGAAACAACAGGTCAGCTTTGACCTTGGCAAGGTAGTCCAAGGTCGCAACACATTGCATAGTAGATTTAATGCTGTGCACATTTATGGATACAAAGATAAAAACAAAAAAACTGCGGATGCTGGAAATCCAAAACAAAAACAGAATTACCTGGAAAAACTCAGCAGGTCTGGCAGCATCGGCGGAGAAGAAAAGAGTTGACGTTTCGAGTCCTCATGACCCTTCGACAGAACTTGAGTTCGAGTCCAGGAAAGAGCTGAAATATAAGCTGGTTTAAGGTGTGTGTGTGGGGGGCGGAGAGATAGAGAGACAGAGAGGTGGAGGGGGTTGGTGTGGTTGTAGCGACAAACAAGCAGTGATAGAAGCAGATCATCAAAAGATGTCAACAACAATAGTACAATAGAACACATAGGTGTTAAAGTTAAAGTTGGTGATATTATCTAAACGAATGTGCTAATTAAGAATGGATGGTAGGGCACTCAAGGTATAGCTCTAGTGGGTTTTTTTTTATTTTATATAATGGAAATAGGTGGGAAAAGGAAAATCTTTATAATTTATTGGGAAAAAAAAGGAAGGGGGAAACAGAAAGGGGGTGGGGATGGGGGAGGGGACTCACGACCTAAAGTTGTTGAATTCAATATTCAGTCCGGAAGGCTGTAAAGTCCCTAGTCGGAAGATGAGGTGTTGTTCCTCCAGTTTGCGTTGGGCTTCACTGGAACAATGCAGCAAGCCAAGGACAGACATGTGGGCAAGAGAGCAGGGTGGAGTGTTAAAATGGCAAGCGACAGGGAGGTTTGGGTCATTCTTGCGGACAGACCGCAGGTGCTCTGCAAAGCGGTCGCCCAGTTTACGTTTGGTCTCTCCAATGTAGAGGAGACCACATTGGGAGCAACGAATGCAGTAGACTAAGTTGGGGGAAATGCAAGTGAAATGCTGCTTCACTTGAAAGGAGTGTTTGGGTCCTTGGACGGTGAGGAGAGAGGAAGTGAAGGGGCAGGTGTTGCATCTTTTGCGTGGGCAAGGGGTTGTGCCATAGGAGGGGGTTGAGGAGTAGGGGGTGATGGAGGAGTGGACCAGGGTGTCCCGGAGGGAGCGATCCCTACGGAATGCCGATAAGGGGGGTGAAGGGAAGATGTGTTTGGTAGTGGCATCATGCTGGAGTTGGCGGAAATGGCGGAGGATGATCCTTTGAATGCGGAGGCTGGTGGGGTGATAAGTGAGGACAAGGGGGACCCTATCATGTTTCTGGGAGGGAGGAGAAGGAGTGAGGGCGGATGCGCGGGAGATGGGCCGGACACGGTTGAGGGCCCTGTCAACGACCGTGGGTGGAAAACCTCGGTTAAGGAAGAAGGAGGACATGTCAGAGGAACTGTTTTTGAATGTAGCATCATCGGAACAGATGCGACGGAGGCGAAGGAACTGAGAGAATGGGATGGAGTCCTTACAGGAAGTGGGGTGTGAGGAGCTGTAGTCGAGATAGCTGTGGGTGTCGGTGGGTTTGTAATGGATATTGGTGGACAGTCTATCACCAGAGATTGAGACAGAGAGGTCAAGGAAGGGAAGGGAAGTGTCAGAGATGGACCACGTGAAAATGATGGAGGGGTGGAGATTGGAAGCAAAATTAATAAATTTTTCCAAGTCCTGACGAGAGCATGAAGCAGCACCAAAGTAATCATCGATGTACCGGAGAAAGAGTTGTGGAAGGGGGCCGGAGTAGGACTGCAACAAGGAATGTTCCACATACCCCATAAAGAGACAGGCATAGCTGGGGCCCATGCGGGTACCCATAGCCACACCTTTTATTTGGAGGAAGTGAGAGGAGTTGAAGGAGAAATTGTTCAGCGTGAGAACAAGTTCAGCCAGACGGAGGAGAGTAGTGGTGGATGGGGATTGTTCGGGCCTCTGTTCAAGGAAGAAGCTAAGGGCCCTCAGACCATCCTGGTGGGGGATGGAGGTGTAGAGGGATTGGACGTCCATGGTGAAGAGGAAGCGGTAGGGGCCAGGGAACTGGAAATTGTTGATGTGACGTAAGGTGTCAGAGGAATCACGGATGTAGGTGGGAAGGGACTGGACAAGGGGAGAGAGAAGGGAGTCAAGATAACGAGAAATGAGTTCTGTGGGGCAGGAGCAAGCTGAGACGATCGGTCTACCGGGGCAGTTCTGTTTGTGGATTTTGGGTAGGAGATAGAAGCGGGCCGTCCGAGGTTGGGCAACTATCAGGTTGGAAGCTGTGGGAGGGAGATCCCCAGAGGAGATGAGGTCAGTGACAGTCCTGGAAACAGTGGCTTGATGTTCAGTGGTGGGGTCATGGTCCAGGGAGAGGTAGGAGGAAGTGTCTTCGAGTTGACACTCAGCCTCCGCGTGGTAGAGGTCAGTGCGCCAGACAACAACAGCACCACCCTTGTCAGCAGGTTTGATGACAATGTCAGGGTTGGACCTGAGAGAATGGAGTGCAGTAAGTTCAGAGAGAGACAGGTTAGAATGGGTGAGAGGAGCAGAGAAATTGAGACGACTAATGTCGCGCCGACAGTTCTCAATGAAAAGATCGAGAGAAGGTAAGAATCCAGAGGGAGGGGTCCAGGTGGAGGGAGAATATTGAAGATGGGTAAAAGGATCCGTTGAACTGGGAGAGGACTCCTGCCCAAAGAAGTGAGCCCGGAGACGAAGACGGCGGAAGAAGAGTTCAGTATCATGCCGAGCCCGAAATTCATTGAGATGATTACTTTGGTGCTGCTTCATGCTCTCGTCAGGACTTGGAAAAATTTATTAATTTTGCTTCCAATCTCCACCCCTCCATCATTTTCACGTGGTCCATCTCTGACACTTCCCTTCCCTTCCTTGACCTCTCTGTCTCAATCTCTGGTGATAGACTGTCCACCAATATCCATTACAAACCCACCGACACCCACAGCTATCTCGACTACAGCTCCTCACACCCCACTTCCTGTAAGGACTCCATCCTATTCTCTCAGTTCCTTCGCCTCCGTCGCATCTGTTCCGATGATGCTACATTCAAAAACAGTTCCTCTGACATGTCCTCCTTCTTCCTTAACCGAGGTTTTCCACCCACGGTCGTTGACAGGGCCCTCAACCGTGTCCGGCCCATCTCCCGCGCATCCGCCCTCACTCCTTCTCCTCCCTCCCAGAAACATGATAGGGTCCCCCTTGTCCTCACTTATCACCCCACCAGCCTCCGCATTCAAAGGATCATCCTCCGCCATTTCCGCCAACTCCAGCATGATGCCACTACCAAACACATCTTCCCTTCACCCCCCTTATCGGCATTCCGTAGGGATCGCTCCCTCCGGGACACCCTGGTCCACTCCTCCATCACCCCCTACTCCTCAACCCCCTCCTATGGCACAACCCCTTGCCCACGCAAAAGATGCAACACCTGCCCCTTCACTTCCTCTCTCCTCACCGTCCAAGGACCCAAACACTCCTTTCAAGTGAAGCAGCATTTCACTTGCATTTCCCCCAACTTAGTCTACTGCATTCGTTGCTCCCAATGTGGTCTCCTCTACATTGGAGAGACCAAACGTAAACTGGGCGACCGCTTTGCAGAACACCTGCGGTCTGTCCGCAAGAATGACCCAAACCTCCCTGTCGCTTGCCATTTTAACACTCCACCCTGCTCTCTTGCCCACATGTCTGTCCTTGGCTTGCTGCATTGTTCCAGTGAAGCCCAACGCAAACTGGAGGAACAACACCTCATCTTCCGACTAGGGACTTTACAGCCTTCCGGACTGAATATTGAATTCAACAACTTTAGGTCGTGAGTCCCCTCCCCCATCCCCACCCCCTTTCTGTTTCCCCCTTCCTTTTTTTTCCCAATAAATTATAAAGATTTTCCTTTTCCCACCTATTTCCATTATATAAAATAAAAAAAAAACCCACTAGAGCTATACCTTGAGTGCCCTACCATCCATTCTTAATTAGCACATTCGTTTAGATAATATCACCAACTTTAACTTTAACACCTATGTGTTCTATTGTACTATTGTTGTTGACATCTTTTGATGATCTGCTTCTATCACTGCTTGTTTGTCGCTACAACCACACCAACCCCCTCCACCTCTCTGTCTCTCTATCTCTCCGCCCCCCACACACACACCTTAAACCAGCTTATATTTCAGCTCTTTCCTGGACTCGAACTCAAGTTCTGTCGAAGGGTCATGAGGACTCGAAACGTCAACTCTTTTCTTCTCCGCCGATGCTGCCAGACCTGCTGAGTTTTTCCAGGTAATTCTGTTTTTGTTTATGGATACAATCTTTACACCCATTTTAAAGCATTTAATATCTTACCAAACCTCTTGTCTTTGAGAGTTCCAGAACTTTGGCCTGCTCCTGAATACCCATAGTGTTCACAAATTGCCTCACTTTGGATGGGCTGAGGAAACTGTCCTGAGCCACCCCATTGGAGATGTTCTGCTCAGGTGGCATCTGGGGGTTCGTGCAAGGAACGAGATTTGAATGTTCTCCATTGAAGAAGACTCTCCGATCCTCTCCCCCACTGGGAAGTTGCTGCTCCCGGCTTCCCGGAGCTGGGGTGCGCTGAGCGCTTCACTGCTCCCAGCTTCCTGGGGCTGGGGTGCGCTGGCCTCTTCGGGTTGTGGGCAAAGTTGGGCTGCTCTGGTCTCCTCATTGCCTCCAATGTTCTGGAGCTCAGGTGTCTCGTCCTCCAACTTCCTAGAGCTGAGTGATGAAGTTGTTGAAGAATATCAGGTCACAAAGATTCTGGTATGCTGACCTGTCTGCCTTTAAAAATGACTTCCCAGGAGATGCCTTGATGCCTAGGTCAAAATGGTCTAATGTGTTTGTGGACATGTTGGGTTGAATCAGGCCATCCTTCAATTATCGTTTTCTATAGTTTCTATAGTGTGGAATATTATGCAAAAGATACCGGATCAATTGAAAGATTTGCATTCTCCTGCAAAAATAACATTGCAGCTCCCTTGAAATTGCCAATTTTGTTGAATCATTCGAGACATTTCGATGTTAGCTGGTGAACTGAGGTAATAGGTGTAGTTTCTGAGTTTGATCTGCCATGTGAAGTTTGACTACTTCCATGGATTGTCACTAAGGTGAAGTCATGGCATGATACTCTTTTGAGTAAACCTGTTTCCGATGAAGTTACATTGTTTCATAGTTTGCCATTGTGAGATTTGAACTCTTGATCTTGGGGTTACAAACCCAGTACCATAACCACTTGGCTACTTAGGCCAAGCCTTCATGTATTGTAACTCTTTCAAGTACAAACCCATTTCCTTCTGTTTCAGATGAAGTTACATTGTTTCATAGTTTGCCATTGTGAGATTTGAACTCTTGATCTTGGGGTTGCAAACCCAGTACCATAACCACTTGGCTATTTAGGCCAAGCTAAGTCATGGTATGATGGCAGATCTACAATTGCTGGGCCTTTAGTCTCCATGATGTAGAACACCTGTGACACACAGGAGGATTGATTTTACTTGCACTCCTGGACTATGGATTCTGCGCGTGGAATTAGTGAACTGTTGTACTCTGAAAGTTGCACAGCAGTGGGTTTTACCACGGCCTTCCATGTCTGGGATACATGTCTTTTAGAATTTGGAGAGGTAGCATGTTGGCACTTGCCCCTGTGTCAATCTTGGCCAATAATGAGTATTTACTGATTTCCTTAGGATGGATAATTCGAATTTTGGCAAACACTTTGGATGGTGTGATGGCATCTATGTTTTCCTCGAAATTGTTAGTGTGAAACATGTGTTCATTGCTCTTTGTCTCATCATGCACATCATCATCATCATTTTCTGGTTTGTCAGTCACCTCATGTATATGTTTCTGATAGTATACCAGATGGTCAGTCTTATAGCTTGAAAGTACCCGTTGTGTACAATCTGTTTGGATCAGTGTGTGGCTCTTGGTAGCAGCATCAGCCTTTGCTCTAGTGCACTGTCACTGCCAATGGCCCTTTCTGCCTCATGCCTTACAATTGCTGGAAAGCTGGGCATTTCCTTGGTGCATGCAGAAAGCCACACCTTGCACATGTCTTGCTAGGTTTGGGTGTTCTAGCCAGTGTGTCAACAATTGGGATTGTACTTAGGACCTGTAAGCTTCATCGAACTGCAAGGATCACTTCGTACTTATATCCATCCTTGAATAATTCTTCGATGCTATATGGTTTGAGCTTATCTAGCAGATCTTTTTGGAGTGCATCCATGGGAATGGATGCAATCGCCAATTCAACAAATCTGTCTGTTATCTCTACCTCTGTGTCTGCTGATGAAGTGGCCTATAGTTTCTGTAGGCTGTCGTCGAAATGACATTAACTCTAGCTGATGAATTCTGAACTGGTCTTCCAAAGTAGTCCACATCTTTTGGAGATCCTTTAGCTCTCACCTCTTCTTCAGTTAATTCTGACATGTTCAGCCTGTATAGACTTTCACTACCAATTGCTGGGTGAATTTTTATGGCTTGCTTGTTTGGTTCAGACACACCTGAGTCAAGAAACCATATCTCTGTACACTATTTAAAAATTTTGAATCTGGATAGTAGGTCAGCTGCATCCCACATCAAACTAGGGAGTTTTGTGGGCATTCTGACTATATCCCTTTGACCTTCTTGCTCCTACAGTACCTGGGATGAGTTTCGCTGTGGCCACTTTCGTGTATTTTTCTGAATCTCCGTCCATTATAATCACAACCTTTTCTGCCCCGAATTTTAGGATTTTTTTGGTTTGTTTGACTTAATCTCCCTTGCTCACAATTGATCTGGCTCACACCCTGGTCCCTTACCTTTCCTGACTGAGCTAACCTGGTTCTGGTCCTCTTGGTGCACTGTCCCACTCACTGAACTGACAGGCCATGCTCTGCAGTCTCACCACAAGGGATCCGTCTACTTACCACTCTTTATTTGAGCACCATCCCGGCCTGTGTCTTCAAAGTTTTTCTGTGCAGTCACTATGCTGCGTTCTCAGTACTCTCCGATGCTCCAACATCGTTGAGGTCTGAAAAATATCAAGGGTTGTCTCATGCCATGTAGCATGATCTATGATGTACCTATACTTAATCGTGCTGCCAGGCTGAGCACCATGTCATTTAGAAGAAACCACTGCTGAACACTGTGTCATGTTTTTATGATAAAAAGGCACCTATCACTCATAAGAGATGGTGTAAACATGTTTTGGGTTAATTTATTGTACATTGATAGAAAGCTTGAAGAGATCAGCAGCAGGGCAGTGTGTGTCTGTGTTCTGCTCACAGGCTGAAATAAAACTGAGGCTGGATCACATGACACACTTCCCTTCTAGTGATGACATGCTGCTGTTCCTTAAAGACATTTTACAATGGCTGGGAGCTACTTCCACTTGCTGGGGTGGTGGGGTGGGGGGATTGTCTGTCCGCACACTATATTCTGTTGGCCATCCAATGAACAGTCATAAGATGGGGAGCCGACAGTTGAAGGAGTGTAGACTGGCAGAGGGGCAGCAGTGGCTTTGTGAGGTAAGGTGCTGGCACCATATTTAAAGGGCTGCCAGCACTGAATGGGACTGCCTGAAAACTTCAAGAGAGGAGGCAAAGCAGCAACCAGAATGGCAGAAGGAGGGAAGGAGGGGCTTGGGTGCCCCCTCACCCCCCCCCCCCCCCGCCTACCGCCCCCAGTTCAGTGATGCCTCTCAGCAGTTTCTCCATCAGGTTTCAAGGGCAAGGTCAGAGGTCTTCAGAAGCACATCAATAATCTGGATGGAGATTGCAGAGTAGGTAGGTAGGCTTGGGATCACCCCCAGAACATAGATCCATCACAACAAGTGCATCAATAGCCTTATTTGTTCTGCCAAGTTGAGTACTGCATACCACTTTGTTCTTTGGGCCTTGCACAACTCAAGAGTTTCCATTTAGTGGAGAAGATCCTGTCAGAGGCATGGCTGTATCTCATTAATCTGTGATTGCTGATCCCCATAAGGTCCTTCAAGAATGGTTGCAAGCAGGAGACATTCATGTGCCCCCATTACAGACCGCTAAGCTTCCACAAGCATAGGTGTTGTGGTGTCTTTGTAGGGGAGCTAACAGTGTTCAGCTTTGAACGTCTTCCCCATAACCTCAAAGAATGGGCCAAGTCTGGTTGATGGGTTCTATTTCTGGCCACCCTAACCCCTGTGGAGGAGCAGGTATTGAAACTGGCAGGGCAGCATGGTGGCTGCTCTGTCATTGATGGCAAAACAAGAGAGCGAATGGCTGAGTGCAGAGGCACAATACAGCCTTTGGCACACACGAGGCATAGTGCTCATGTGTCCATTACTGGACACATGGAGCTCCACAGTAGGGATAGTTGGAAGGACACAATGGAAAGTGCATAATCCTTTAATCTACCAATTCTGTCATGCAGATCAGAGCCAGGCCAAAGAACAGAAAATCGGAGACACTGGGAGAGGAAAAGGAGGGGTCCTCAGTGGGTATACCATCACATCATTCCCCCGCAGCCTCCACAAGCATAGATACTCTTGCATTGATCGGTATCCATTCATGCTTAGATTCTTAGACAAGCTGACAATGACCGAGCAGCTGACAATTGAGGCTACTGACAGTCAGAGGAATATGGGAGGCCCGCAATGCTGAGCCCCAGGTTGATGACATGCCTCTGGAGCCATCAACAAGGCAGCAGGTGCTGGAGCTACAGCATGAGGTAAGAGAGTATCTGGCGGAGATTCCAGAGGCTACATGCACCCAATTGCACAGAATGGAGGAGTCCATTCAGGTCTTGAGTGTTATCATGTCTCTGACTGGTACAGACTTGGGTCCTCTGTGGAAAGACTGGTGACCCTAATGGAAAATCAGAATCAGCAGACCAGCCATAGGACCACCACCAAAGTCATATTAAGCCATGGGGCAGCAAAGTCAGAAGCTTGCTCCACCTCAGCTGCAAGTGCAGGGGGAGCACCACAAAGGAGCACTCATAAGGAATTTATGAGGAGCATCCAGCTGAACTTGGGGTTCACGGGTGAATAGAATGTCAAACTTTGAATCCTTGCATTTCTTGTTGCAATAAATAAAAGATTCATTATTTTTTATTCACACAGGAAGTGGGCTTCACTGGCTGGTTCAGAATTTATTGTCCATCCCTAATTGCCCTTGAGAAGGTGGTGGTGAGCTGCCTTCTTGAACAGCTGTAGTCCATGTTGTGTAGATACAACCACAGTGTTGTTAGGAAGGGAGTTCTAGGATTTTGACCCACCGACAGTGAAGGAACGGTGATATATTTCCAAGTCAAGATGGTGAGTGGCTTGGAGGGGAACTTCCAGGAGGTGCTGCTCCCATCTATCTGCTGCCCTTATCCTTCTAAATGGGAGTGGTCATGGGTTTGGAAGGTGCTGTCAAAGGTGCCTTGGTGAACTCCTGCAGTGCACCTTGTAGATGGTGCACACTGCTGTTACTGTGCGTCGGTGGTGGAGGGAGTGAATATTTGTGTATGTGGTGCCAATCAAGCGGACTGCTATGTCCTGGACAATGTCAAGCTTCTTCAGTGTTGTGGGAGCTGCACTCATCCAGGGCAATTGGAGAGTATTCCAACACACACTTGACTTGTGCACGTAGATGGCGGTCAGGCTTTGAGAGACAGGAGGTGAGTTACTTGTAGCACTCTGTCCTGGTAGTGCCATTAAACATCAAGTGGTGATGGCTGAATTCTCTCTTGCTGAAGATGGTCATTGCCTGACACTTGTGTGGCACGAATGTTACTTGCCACTTGTCAGCCCAAGCCTGGATATTGTCCAGGTCTTGCTGCTTTTGGACATGGACTGCTTCAGAATCTGAGGAGTCGCAAATGGTGCTGAACATTGTGCAATCATCAGCGAACATCCCTACTTCTGTCCTTATGATGGAAGGAACGTCTTGATGAAGCAGATGAAGATGGTTAGGCTGAGGACACTACCCTGAGGAACTCCTGCAGCGGTGTCCTGGAGCTGAGATTACTGACCTCCAACAACCACAACCAACTTCCTTTGTGCTAGGTATGACTCCAACCAATGGAGAGTTTCCCCCCTGATTCCCATTGACTCCAGTTTTGCTAGGGCTCCGTGATGCCACACTCGGTCAAATGTTGCCTTGATGTCAAGGGCAGTCACTCTCACCTCACCTCGGGAGTTCAGCTCTTTTGTTCATGTTTGAACCAAGGCTATAACGAGGTCAGGAGCTGAGTGGCCCTGGTGGAACCCAAACTGGGTGTCAGTGAGCAGGTAATTGCTAAGCAAGTGCCACTTGATAACACTGTTGATGACGCCTTCCATTGCTTTACTGATGATCGAGAGTAGACTGATGGGGTGGTAATTGGCCGGGTTGGATTTGCCCTGCTTTTTGTTTGTAGGACATACCTGCACAATTTTCCATATAGCTAGGTAGATGCCAGTATTGTAACTGTACAGGAACAGCTTGGCTAGGGGTGCGGCAAGTTTTGGAGCACAGGTCTTCAGCACAATTGCGGGAATATTGTCAGGGCCCATAGCCTTTGCAGTATCCAATGACTTCAGATGTTTCTTGATGTCATCTGCAGTGAATCAATTTAGCTGAAGACTGGCATCTGCGAGGAGGCCGAGATAGATCATCCGCTTGGCACTTCTGGTTGAAGATTGTTGCGAATGCTTCAGCTTTATCTTTTGCATTGATGTGCTGGTCTCCCTCATCATTAAGAATGGGGATATCTGTGGAGCCTCCTCCTCCAGTGAGTTGTTTAATTATCCATCACCATTCACGACTGGATGTGACAGGACTGCAGAGCTTAGATCTGATCCGTTGGTTGTGGGATCGCTTAGCCCTATCCATCACTTGCTGCTTATGCTGTTTGGCACACAAATGGCCCTGTGTTATAGCTTCACCAGGTTGACACCTCATTTTTAGGTATGCCTGTTGCTGCTCTTGGCATGCCCACCTGCACTCTTCATTGAACCAGGGTTGATCCCCTGGCTTGATGGTAATGGTAGGGTGGGGATATGCCAGGCCATGATTACAGACTGTGCTCGAGTACACTTCTGCTGCTGCTGATGGCCCACAGCGCCTCATGGATGCCCAGTCTTGAGTTGTTTGTTCAGTTTGAAATCTATTCTGTTTAGCACAGTGGTAGTGCCACACAACACAATGGAGGGTATCCTCAATGTGAAGACGAGACTTAGTCTCCACAGCTGTGCTGTGGTCACTCCTACCGATACTGTCACGGACAGATGCATCTGCGGTAGGCAGTTTGGTGAGGATGAGATCATGTTTTTCCCTCTTGTTGGCTCCCTCACCACCTGCCATAGACCCAGTCTAGCAGCCATGTCATTTAGGACTCGACTAGCTCGGTCAGTAGTTGTGGTACCAAGACACTTTTGGTGATGGACATTGAAGTCCCCCACCCAGAGTACATTCTGCACCCTTGCAACCCTCAGTGTTTCCTCCAAGTGGTGTTCAACATGGAGGTGCACTGATTCATCAGCTGAGGTATGGGGTAATCAGCAGGAGTTTTCCTTGTCCATGTTTAACCTGGTGCCATGAGACTTCATGGGGTCCAGAGTTGACGTTGAGGACTCCCAGGGCAACTCTCTCATGACTGTATACCACTGTGCCGCCACCTCTGCTGGATCTGTCCTGCCGGTGGGACAGGACATACCCAGGGATGGTATCTGGTGCGTTGGGTGGGATCTTCCGGTCCCACTGCAAGCCAATGGATTTCTGGCTGGGGGGCCGTCTCGCCCGTAGCGGGTCGGAAAATCCCGGCCATTATCTGTAAGGATGACTATGTCAGGCTGTTGATTGACTAGCCTGTGAGAAAGCTCTCCCAATTTTGGCACGAGTAAGGAGAATTTTGCAGGGTCGACAGGGCAGATTGTTGTCATCTCTGGTGCCTAAGTCGATGCCAGTTGGTCCTTCCAGTTTCTTTCCTTTTTTGTGACTTTCTAGCAGTTTGACACAACTGAGTGGTCTGCTGGACCCATTTAAGAGGCAACTACATTGTGGGTCTAGAGTCACATGTAGGCCAGACTAGATAAGGAAGACAGATATCCTTCCCTAAATGGCATTAGTGAACAAGATGGGTTTTTACAACAATCAGCAATGGTTTCGTGGTCATCATTAGACTTTTAATTCCATATTTTTTTAATTAAATTCAAATTCAAAATCACATTTGCTGTGGTGTGTTTCAAGCCCGGGTCCCCAGAGCATTACCCGGGGTCTCTAGATTACTGGTCCAGCGACAATACCACTACGCCATTGCCTCCCCCTATAATGTGTTGGTATTACATCGTCTTCCATTTTCTGCTGCCCTTTGGGGTTTCAGTTATACCCTGTCCCTCTCAAGGGGCTGGTTGTGGGAGACCATGCCACATGCCATCAGTGCTTCACCCTTGCCACTATGCGATGTACAAACGGGTGCAGGGCAATGGAATGGTAAATGAAGGAGGCAACAGCAGGACTGCAGAAAGGCAAGGCTTTATTGGTATGGACCCAACAGGGCAGCAAGGCTCATATGAAATGTTTTAGCATGTCCCGAGCCTCTCTTACGTGTATCTCATTGTGTCTTGCCTGTGGTCCATGTGGTCCTTCATCTTGCATTACCTAGTCAGCATACTCCACATCCTCAACATTGGAGGAGGCATTGTGATCCACAAGATCCTCTTTGTTCAATGCCTCCTCCCTCTGCTGTCCCAAGTTGTGTAGCGCACAGCTGACTACCACAGTATGTGAGACCCTCGCTGGGACATACTGAAGGGATCCACCTGATTGATCAAGGCACCTGATTGCATCTTGGGAAGCCAATGGCTTGCTTGTTGGTCACTTGGGTTGCCACATGGAAGGTGTTGTAACTCTCCTCTGCTTTGCTCCATAGGTTCCTCACAGGCGTTAGTAACCATGTCCTCAGTGGAAAGCCCTTGTCTCCCAGTGTCCATCCCCGAAGATGTGCTGTTTGTAAAATTCAAAATTCTCTACAGCCTTCAGTGTTCAGTTTCGAGTTTGGATACAGTAAGTCTAGGCATCCATAGATTTTGAGTTTGGGGTCAGCTCACAAAAATAGGTGGTGTGAATTCCATAGAGGTTTTCATTTTGCTATGTCCATTTAAGTGAAACACCCACAGCCAATCAATTAGGATCTTTCCGACAACTTGAGGATATGCAGCACTGACAGCAGAGAAAGAAAGCTGTGAGCAAGGGAGGAGGACAGGTCTCAACAGACAGCCCTACTCAAGGCTCTTTAAGGAGCACTTCTCCTCAGTCTGCTCAGCCAGGAACAGTGTGTGAGGTGCCTACATTTCAATAGGGAGATGGTGACTGAACAGTGCCACCTTCTACCCCTGACCTGCACAGCACAGCATAGTACTGCCAGTGGTCCTAAATTCCTCAGGATCCTTCCAGGCGGGAAGAGGTGACATTCACTACATTTTACAGTTTGCCATGCATCACTGCAGCAGCAAGATGACACAGGACCAGTACAGAAGGAGAGAGGGCTTTACAGTTTTCCCGCTGACCAGAGAGAAGAAGGATGAGTGAACAGGTGGCTTTGCCAGGCTAGTGGGATTCCCAATGGTGTAGGCTGCCATTGACTCCACACATGTGGCCCTGCCAGCCCCACATGTTAATGAGGAGATGTGGACAAAGAATATCACTCCATTACAATGTAGCTAATGTGTGACCAGACCCAAAGATCCTGTCATTAAATGCCTGTTATTCTTGCAGCAGCCATGACATATTGATTTTCATTCATCCTGTGCCAACCAATATACCTGCCATTTTTGGGTCACCACAAAGGTTTAAAGGCTAGCTGCTGGATGACACGGGGTACCTATTCTACACGTGGCTCATATCTCCATGCTGCCATTCTCCCATGTGTATATAGCTATATTGAGAGCCATTCAGATACCAGGAACATTGTGGACAGCATAAATAATTGACATCATAATGAAAGTCATTGACCAGCTTTTTTGGCTTTCTCCACACATACAGCCTGCCCTGCAGAATATTTTGAGCATTTTCTGTTTTTATTTCCACTGCCTGAACCACTCGTGAGGAGCCCTCCTATACCCATCTGAGGGTGTCTCCAAGTTTATGCTGTTCTGCTATTCCCTCCACAACCTTGATGGAGGGTGCATTCCTTGCCACCAGGCCTTTGGAGGCTTCTTCAAGAGGAGGGTGAAGGGAGAAGGCATCTGGTACTCCTTCATTCCAGGTAATCTGTCTGTGAGTAGGTACTCAGACTCTGGTTCTCCTGAGATCTCAACCCCACTTCACAGCTGCACCGCAATTCCCCACAATTCAATCCATCTTCCATGGACCACAGCTTCCTGTTGGCCAAAATCCTGAAATGAAAATCCCCAACAATAAACCATTTAATCACAACTTTCATCAACAATTCTTCCAATAATATATGCAAAAATGATCTATTCACTCCTGTGCGTTCCTTTAGTGCCTGTCCAGGTGCTCCATGCAGTGCTACCCCCATGGCTGCAGTATGGCTAGAGAGACTGCAGGCAACCTTGAGCAGTTCAGGTCTTGAGGGACTAGCCTTGGACTGCATCACCTCAGCATGGGCAGCAGGAGTCTGGCCTGGTTGACTAACAGGCAACAAAAAGGATACTGGCAGAGTAGTAATAGTGGGAGCGTGAAAGTTGTCATTCTGAGAGAGGACCGTAGATTTGTGCATTATGGAGCCACTGCCATTCTCCTGGGGCAGTGCCTCAGCAATTACAGTAATCTGTTGGAGGACAGATTACTTGACTGCTGTAATCCTTTTATACTGTAATCCACAGCCTCCTCAAACCTCTTTGCCTCATTATCTTTCTCCCTCCTTTAAGAAGTTCCTTAAAAGCTACTTCTTTGGCCATTTGGATCATCTGCCCAAATATCTGCTTACGTAGTTTGGTGTTACATTTGTTTGATATTGTTCCGAAGAAGTGCCTTGGGATATTGTACTATTTTAAAGGTGCCCTATGCTGCGATATTTTCTGTTGTGTGTTGCACTGAGCAAAACTCACCATATAGATTCTCATCAGACAGGCATTATTGAACTACCTTTCTTTAAGGTCCCCTCAACAGAGAGGGCAGCAGCGAGGGCATTATAACAAAATGATCAGATCTCGCAGTATACGACACTGCCCCCCCACCCCACTGAAAAAAACTTATACATTAAAATGTACAATGGTACATGTACATAATTTCCCAGAATATAATCTGACTAAACCAATATCAACAATAGCTGAAATTTAACAGTTGGATTGCATATTTATTTTTACTCTATTCACAACCAAAACATATATGACTGATATTACCAGAGTAATTTACACGTACAAACATTATTTTTCCTTAACACATGTATGTGTTCAACAAAAATATCACAATTTGACAAGAAATAGTGAAAAAAAACTTATTTCCTCTTCCTACATACTTTCAATTAACCTATCTGGCTTCTTTCTCTTTCTGAATGGTTATCTTTTTCCATTTCCATTAGTTTGACTTTGCTCTCTTAACATCTCTGACTGCATCAAACCTGAACGTTGAATTTGACTACCAACTCCACTCAATGGCTGGGATATTGATTGATTTGTCTCACTAAAAGAGCCTAACTCACTTTGCTAAACAGGTGGATTTTGTGATACTGGCAAACTTTCATTATCTTTGTGACTTTTATCTTCTTTCTGACTTACACTTTGGGCTGGAGGAAGAATTTGAACTATAGGAAGTTTCTCCTGCTCTACCTTTGTCAGATTTCCTCTCTCAAGCAAATGATCAACATGACACTGACAGAGTCCCTCTCCAATCTTCACTGGGTATGTGAATGCACCTAACCTCTTTACAACAACTCCAATCAAATACTTCTCTTCATCGCCTCGGTGGTTTTTCACCATGACCTTCTGACCAGCACAGAACTCTCCAAGTTCCATGTCTAGATCTATCATGGCTCATCTTCACTTAGTTTTGCTTTTCTCTTCCTTTGCTATTGGCATCAGTCTTAAGCAAAATTAACCTTGTCCCAGGATCATGTTTAAATACTAACTCATTAGTTCAGCAAACTGTTATAGGCTGTTGGGTTACGCTGCAACAGAACAGAAAATTGTCTAGCTGTATCAAAGAGAAACATAGGGCTGGATTTTCTGGCCCCGCCTGCTGCTGGGATTGTCTGGCCCCACTGAAAGTCAATGGACTTTTGGTTGGGCTAATCTCCCTCAGTGGGCCCTGCCACAACAGGGCTGGAAAATCCCAGCCATAGAAATTACAGCCTGGTTTGTCACATGCCAAATACCTCTCAAAAGACTCCTTCACAATCTCAGTGAGAAAAACATTTATTCACTCTTCTACCATGACATCAATTTGGATTTTGAATAGCCTGAATGATTTTTGCCTCTGTTACCCACTTGGATAGATTATTCCAAACATTTATCATTCTTTTGACTGAAGAAGACTAATGTCTGTTCCTAATGAACATCTCATTAATTTCCATTTATATCCTCTAGTTCTATTGAACTGGCTTATCCTGAAGTGAAAATTGGAGTTTACATTATTTATACCATTAAATATTTAATGTACATTTCATTGACATCGTCCTTAATTCTAGAATTAACTGAAGTTTCTTTGGCCTTGCCTGATAGCCTATTCCTTCACACTTTGGAATCAGTCTGATTACACCTTCCATGGAACCATAGAAAAGTTACAGCACAGAAGGAGGCTATTCGGCCCATCTTGTCCATGCTAGCCCCGGGACATCCAGGTGCCCTTTCTAATCCCATTTTCCTGCACCCGGCCCATAGTCCTGCAGCTTACAGCACTCTAGGTGCAAATCCAGGTACTTTTTAAAAGAGTTTAAAGTTTCTGCCTCTACCACCAACTTGGGCAGCGAATTCCAAACACCCACTATCCTTTGCATAAAAAAGTTCTTCCTCATGTCCCCCCACATCTTCTGCCACTTATCTTGAAACTACGTCCCCTGGTTCTAGAATTCTCCATCAAGGGAAACAATTTTATCCTGTCCATTCTATCTATTCCCCTCATAATTTTGTACACCTCAGTCAAATCACCTCTCAGCCTTCTTTGTTCCAAGGGAAATAACCCCAACCTATCCAATCTCTCCTCATAGCTACACTTTTCTAACCCTGGCAACATTCTTGTAAACTTCCTCTGCAGTCTCTCCAGAGCTATTACATCCTTCCTGTGATGTGGTGACCAGAACTGCACACAATACTCCAGTTGTGGCCTCACCAGTATTTTATACAATTCCAACATTATATCCTTACTTTCATATTCTATGCCTCTGCCAATTCCCATACAGTTTAACATAAACAAATCCAACGTAACTGCTCTCCTGATTCCATTGTTTTTTTAAAAATTAATTCACAGGGTGTGGGCGTTTGCTGGCAAGGCCGGTATTTATTGTTCATTCCTAATTGTCCTTGAGAAGGTGGTAGTGAGCTGCTTTTTTGAACTGCTGCAGTCTGTCTGGTAAAGGTATTTTCAAGGTGCTGTTAGGCAGGGAGATCCAGGATTTTCACCCAGCACAATGAAGGAATAATGATACATTTCCAAACCAGGATGGTGTGTGCTTGGAAGGGAACTTGCAGTTGTTGGTGTTCCAATGCACCTGTTCCCCTTGCCCTAGGTAGTAGAGATTGTTTGGAATGTGCCTTTACAGAAGTTTTGGGGAGTTGCTTAGTGCATCAGTAGATGGTACACAACTACATATTGGTTGGAGGTGGTGAATGTGATTGGGTGGCAATCGAACAGGCCACATTGTCCTCCCTGCTGTTACTTGAGATGTGTCGGAGCTGCACTCATCCAGACATGTGGAGAGTATTCCATCACACCCCTGACTTGTGCCCTGTAAGTGGTGAAAATATTTTGGGGAAATTACGAGGTGACTCACTCTCATTGAATACCCAGTCTCTGACCTGCTCTTGCAGCCATAGCATTTGTGCGGCTGTGCCAGTTAAATTTCTGGTTAATAGTGACCCTGGGATGTTGATGATGGGGAATTCAACAATGGTAATGCAGTTGAATATCAAGGGTAAGTGGTTAGACTTCCTCTTGTTAGAGATCTTTATTGCCTGGCACTTGTGCGGCATGAATATTACTTGCATGTCACTGTATAGAAACTGTGACAGGGAGCCTCAGTTTTTTTCCCTTGTTCCCATTCATTGGATGACAGGGCTCATTCAAGGTTACATTTTTGAGAGAACCTTTTTAACTTAAATTACACTTCGCTGGCTGCTGGAATAAATTTACACAACAGTAGTTGCTGTAGGTAATGTCTTTAATTTTTTGCCTTCAACTTTATATTTTTTTTTATTAATCTAAGATTTTATGATTCAGATTTGTCCAGTGACTATCACTGGAACTCAAACACTGCCATTTCACACTCCTAAATACAAATGCCCTATACTACAGTTGATGACGGTGTGCCTTTAAGTAATGATCTGATATGCTGGTAACATGAGCTGCAAGTCTGCTGAGCTCTGCTCCTTCCTGCAAGATTAATGCTCGGCCCATTAGAGCATTGACTCTTTGATTCTCAATAAATTTTCACAGTGTATGTAGTTCCGTTGGTCTTGTTAGTTCATGATTTGCTATTGGTGAGTTAATTGTATTTATTTAATTTCTGTACTCATGGGATTGTGGGAGAGGGGAATTCTTGAAAAGTTGCCAATGGCTGTAAACAAATCTTCCCGATTGTACTGTTCATTTTTATGTCTTGTAGTAGTAAGTTTGGAAAGGCAAAAGATGAGGTTATGCTATTTTCCACAAATTTTGCATGGTGGAATGGGAGGAAGGTGGAAATTGAAAGAGTTTGAGAGTGATTCTCTTTGATTCTCTTTGAGAGTGAAAATCTGTGAATCTGTGATTAAACAGCTTGTTTCTGCTGAAAAGGAAATTGGATCTAAGATAGATTTCAAAGTATTGAATCACCTACTTTCTGCACACTTAGGATGAAAACGTTTTCAATGCAGCATCAAAGTTGCCCAATTTAGCAAATTGCTGAATAATTCAATCTAATTAGAAGTTGCTTGACTCCTGTGCCATGATGTTGCAAAAACTTTAACCTTCCTCCACTGAGGCATTTAAGACCTACTCAAATCAAGTCTCAAAACTACACTTCCTGTAAGTGTTGAAATCTAATAGCACCATAATCTCTCTTAACCTTTTAACTGGTCCTTCTAGTAGTCCCATAAATGGGTCTTGTATGCTATAATCTGCAGAAGCTTTTATAATAATCTGCCTCAGAAAGTTACATAGTTCTAGGATTAATAAAGACCCTATTTGTAATAATTTGCATAGTGTATTAAACATCTTAACACGCTAAGTCACAACACTGCATTTTGACCAGATTTTTTACATATTAAATGGCTTAATATTGTGCCTGTTTCTGTCATCATTGGATGGTGATAAGTGCATTTCAGGAAATGACTGCAGAGCGTCACTGTTCACTTTGTTGTTTTATTTACAGTAAAGTAGTGATATGAAACCAAAAAGATTACAGCAAATAGAAAAAAAAGCATCTAAAGCATAAAATGCTTATAAGAGGTTAGTCATCTTTGTTATCTTTGTTATCTTTGGATAGAAACTACAAATCCCTGAATGTCAATTTGCACTTGTATCCATTCTTTTGTGCAACTTTCAGTAACAATGGCCTCAGTTATAACTTCCCCTTCACTCCACCCCAATTGTCTCCACCCATTGACCTGGTATTGAAAGTTAAAATGGAAAAGGGACAAGTCCACTCTTTTCCCACTCTGATCTTGTCAGCTTTAGTTTTACATTGCAGCCAACAAGGACATCTGCCAGTGGGGTCCTCACTAAGTAGGCAGATCTGCTCCAGAAATGTCATAGGGTGCTAGTCTATTTATATTTTAACCTGAGGCCTGACTGGAAGAGGAGTGATATTTTCCTGCCGGATAAAACCCACTAGGAACAATTTCCAGGGCAGGGGCAAGGTTAGCGCATGTGCCAGTTCACCAGACGGTGAGGTCACACAGGTTCTACTACAGTGGACTCAGATGAGGATTTGAATGGGGAAGCCTACAGAAGCACGCTGATGGGCATACAAAACTAAATGCTTGATGCAATAGGAAGCCTGCTGGAAGGCCTGTGTTCAACATGGAGGAGCTCAGCACCAACTTGGCACAGGACTTTGTACAGAGCTTGGAGCCCAACTGTGGTAAAGTGGAGTACCATGTACCTTTAAGAGAATACAAGTGGACTACCCATGTGACAGTACAGTCGAATCACTGTACAGCGTGGGCTACTGGTTAATTGTCAGTCTAGAGCTGGAGGTGGTTGTGAGAGCAGGCAAGGATTTAGTGCTCTTCCTTCTATTGCAATAAACAATCACAGTTCGTTCTTATGTCAGTCTCTCTCCGTTATTGATAGCGAGCACCAACTAAAAAGTGTATATGAAGGTGTGCAATTTGAGTTTACTCGACTAGTGAACTCATAGACTCAAGACATAAAACCAACCATTTCAGTATAGAAGGGAAGGTGTGGGACTGTTGATTAATAAGGAATCAGGGTCGCTTTTACTGTTATCATGCTTGACAACCTGCAGAAAAGAAGTGCCTAGGTTTCCTCCTTTTCCTCTTACTCCTCCTCCTCTTGCTCCTCAGTTGTTCTACGTATAGCTAGTGGCAAGGGCTGTCCTCTTATAATGGGCGAGGTTATGTTGCATGTAGTAGGCCACTACAAACCTTGACACCCATTCTGCTGAATACTACAGGGCTCCTCCAGAGCAGTCCAGGCAGCAGAAATGTTGTTTGAGTATGTCAGTAATCCACTCTAGCACCTTTTGTGTGGCAGCATGGTCTAATTGTAGGCCTGCAGTGCACCTTTCTGTTGGTTCCTGATTGAAGTCATGAGCCCTGTCATCAGAGGATAGCCCCCGTCACCCAGTGGCCATCCTTTGGCTCGCTGTGTTGGCTCAAAAACAAATGGCACAGTGGCCTTCCACAGAATAAAGACATCATGACTGCTGCCAGGATATCGGGTATTGACCTGCATGATTGCACACCAGCTGGATTTTGAGGGAATAAGATCCTTTCCAGTTCTGCTACATGGAAGAGTTAATATGTGGTGCACAGCGAACCACAGGGAAGCCACATGCTTGCTCTGTCTGATGGTCGTTAGGCAAGAGAAAGTGTAATGTAATCAGCTCTCTTTGAACAGAGACCCTCAATAAGCTTGCTTATGTGACATTGGACGGAAAACTGGAAGATATTGCAAATATCTCCTATTTCAGTCTGGATGGAGCCAGACACATAACAATTTATTGCCATGGTCACATTCACAGCCACTGGTAATGCAGCCCTTGCCATGCTTTAAAATCGCAGTTGTGTGATTTCACTAATGACATTCTTACTGAAGCGCATAATTCCCACATTTTGTTCCTCACTGAGGTCCAGGTAGAGGAATTGAACACTCCGAACACTCTGGGAAGATATAGCCAGCTTCTGAGATCTTCTCCTGTTCCTCCTTCTTCTTCCAGCAGCTTAGCCTTCTCTGCATGTCCTGTGTTCATTCTCCAATCATACTGTATTTATTCCTACAAGTCTGGAGCAATTGGTTTGTCCAGAAGACTTCGGGCAGAATTTTGAGGTCGGCGTGTGGGTGTGGGCCCGATGTGTAAAATGACGCGCAATGACATCGGGCGTGCGTCCCAATGCCACTGCGCGCCATTGCGATATTTTGGTGGGCAAGCACGCTATGAGTTCTGAGGTGCGCCTGCCATTAATTACCAGGCCACTTAAGGTCCTTGAGACAGTAATATACGACAGTTTTTCACAGCCCGTTCTATTTTCAAAGCGTCGCACGGGAGTAACGGGCAGGCGGGTAGGCTACATTTTTAAAAACCTCATCAATAGGCAGGATAAGACGGGTGAGTGGACTTACAGATGCAAGTTGTTAGTCACTTACTTTAGAAACTTACTGTTACTTGCTTGTGTGAACAGGAGAACTTCAAATCTCTTCACAGTTGCTTGTACAGGAATAACAGGCTTCAGTTCAGGACTCTGGAGGAAACACAATCCTTGGGGCCTTGCAGCTTTCAGGCAGCCTTCCCTTACCCTGAGAATGGGAGTTGTGCTCTCTACTAGAGGCATCTCCTCTGAGGAGGAATAGAGGCCAGAAGGGGGAGAAGGAGGAGTCCATATTCAGCCTCCAGGGGAGCCACCTTTGGGAGGACAGGTGCAGGCACAAGGGGTGCAGGGCCAATAGGAAGCGCAAGATGGAAGGGGCCACAGAAGATGCCACTATGCTGCTGCCAATGTTTACAGGTGGTGATGCAGCTACCTCAATATGTCTGAGGCTCAATGCCGAAGGAGGCTCCGTCTCTCAAGGGAGACAGTGACCTCCATCTGTCAGTTGAGAACAGCTCCAACTGTCTGGGTGGACAGCCCATGCCAATGGCATTGACGGTCAAGGCTGCCCTCAACTTCTATGCCTCCGGCTCTTTCCAGGGGTCGGTGGGTGACCTTTGCAGAGTCTCCCAATCAGCTATCCACAGTTGCGTCAAGCTGGTGACAGATGGTCTCTTCAGGCGTGCATTGACTTTCATTCACTAGCACTTGGACGAGGCCAGCCAGGTGGAGCGAGCCAGAGGCTTTGCAACAATTGCTGGCCTCCCCCGCATCCAGGGTGCAATCAACTGCACACATATGGCCATCAAGGCACCAGCAGCTGAGCCGGGTGACTTTGTCGACAGGAAGGGCTTCCACTTCATGAATGTACAAATAGTGTGTGACCATATGATGCAGATTCTGCAAGTCTGTGCAAGGTACCCAGGCAGCTCCCATAACGCTTACATACTCAGGCACTCCCAGGTGCCAAGGATCTTCAGTGCTCCAGACCGGCTGGCTGGATGGCTGCTGGGTGACAAGGGCAATACCCTCAAAAGATGGCTCATGATGCCTCTCTGCCATCCAAGGACAGAGGCCGAGCAGCGGTACAATAGGAGCCACGCCTCCACAAGAGCTGTGGTGGAGAGAACCATAGGTCTTCTCAAGATACTCTTCAAATGCCTGGACCATTCAGGGGCTACACTCCAATACCCCCCAGATCGTGTGTTACTGATAGTGGTTGCATACTGCGCTCTCCACAACCTGGCACTAGAAAGGTGGAGGTGGCGCTGTGGAGGAAGAAGATGTAGATGCAGGTTCTCTGGCTGCAGACAATGAGTCCAGTAGTAAGTTTGAGGATGAGCATGCAGAGGAAAACACTGAGGGGATAGACCCTGACCTGGGCAACCTCTAGGGAGGCAGGGATACCCGGGAGGCTTTGATCCAACGATCCTTCAGTTAGCACACCACAGATAGACCTCTAACACATGACAGGGCTGCAGGCTCTATACTTGATACGTGAAAGCAACATCTGCCTGGTCAGGAACATTAACTATGTGCCTTGTCGATAAAGCTCAATGACAAACAAGTTACTTATAACATCATGGGTTCCCCTTCAGCTACAGAAGCAATGAAGCACTCAAAGGCTTGTTGAGAACTAAAACATTTAATGATTGCACAGTAAAAAACAGAAATGAAAGTGCATTAAAAGATGTTGAGCATCATACTGAATGAGAAGCAACTAATATGGGGTTACAGAAAACCACCAGTGATAAGCCCGTGTTGTGCCAAAGGTGATTTATGCTTACGTTTGAAGTACAACGTCTAGGGGCTCCCCCCTCACTGGCATTGGCATTGGAGACAGCCTGCTCACTGTGCTGTCCTGTTGGCCTTGATGACCTTGGTGGGTGCCCTCTGGCCCATGGGCCTGTGCTGGCCCTGCCTGGGAGGGAGCTGCCAATGGCATGGCTGGCACCTCCCCAGTCATTGCAGCCTCATCGGATGCCATGTTCACTGGCAGAGGGGCGGAGGAGCAGCTGCCCTCACCCGGAGCGCCCTGAGAGGAGCCCGCAGAGATGACAGGCAGCTTGTACGCCAACATGAGGTTGTTTTAGACCTCCCTGCTCACCAGTGATGGACGGGCACTTAGCTGGGATACTGGGTGCCCAATCCATCTCCCACACTGGCCTTGACCAGCTGAAGTCAATGCCACTGTGAGGGCTTGCTGGTCAGAGCACATCCCCAGGAAGCCCTGACTGTTCTCCTGGAGGAGCCTCTCTCCATGGAGGAGGCATTATGCTCGGCCATGAGGGTCATTGCATTGCTGATGCTCCAAATGGACTCCTCCATCACAGAGACCATGACATGCATTACCTCATGTATCTCTACCAGACCCTCCCGCACATCCTGCTGCCTCAGGGACCACTCCAGAGGTGCATCATCAGCCACTGATTGAGCATGTCTCTGGTCCTCTGCAGTGCTCTGACTGCTGGCGCCCTGGGCACTTCCTGTCTCCACCTGCACCTCAAGTGAGTGTGAGGTACCATCACCGCTGTGCACCGAGACACTAGCCGACGATCTTATCCCCACTGAGGTGCTGGTATCTGCGCTGGTGACTGCCTGGCTGAGATAGTGTGATGCTGGTGCTTGTATATCTTCAGGGCCCTCAGGGGACAGTGAGCAGGTGAGCTGAAAGGAAGAACAAGGACATTTGATTAGTAGAAGTCATTACACTGTTAATGTGTATGCCTGGCACCTGGATCAGGATGTGCTCCTCCTTCTATTATCAATGGGAAACCTATGTTGGAGGCTGAAATCAATATACATTCAACAGTGGAATATTTGCACTGAGAGACATTGCACGGCCTCAGTGCATGGCCCTCTTATCTCCC
This sequence comes from Carcharodon carcharias, assembly GCF_017639515.1. NCBI lineage: Eukaryota > Metazoa > Chordata > Chondrichthyes > Lamniformes > Lamnidae > Carcharodon > Carcharodon carcharias. The sequence continues at coordinate 77,496,814 of NC_054474.1, read as the reverse complement.
AGTGACCCCCTAACCTCACCATTGCCGGTTGACCTGGGTGCATGGCGCCTCTCCAGCTCGAGAGCCTTCTGCTCGTATCTGGTCAGTATCAGAAGGTGGACCTGCCCTCCGCCAGTCCACAGCCATTCAGCATTATTGTGTATGGTCTTCTCCTGAAAGGAGAGAGGAACATTGATTAGTTCACCCTGTAGCTGCATTGCCATTGCAGCCTTGTCACCCCCACCTGAGGGAAACCTTACAGGGCTCATCCGATTCATGAACCTGGAGCTGCTGTACACTCATTCCAAGCAGCCAAGGCTGAGCCCCTTGCGCAGATACTGCCTCCATCACATTTGCCACTACTGCATGACCTTCTAAACCCATGAGCACAACCACCTAGAAGGACAAAGGCAGCAGATGGATGGCTACCCCGTCACCTGGAAGTTCCCCTCCAAGTCAGTCAGCATCCTGGCTTTGAAATGTTTGGGTGTCCCAGCACTGCACTGGTCCAGACCCTGCAGGTCGCCCCCAAATCAGTACTGTGGGTGTAAGTGTACCACATGCCGGGGGTACAGAAGGCAGCTCACCACCACCCTCTCAGGGGCAACTAGGCATCGGCAATAAATGCTGGCTCAGCCAGCGAAGGCCACATGCTGTGAATGAATGAGTGCAATAATAAAATTCCGAGTTGCGGGGCCTGCTGGGCGGTGGGGTGGTGGGGGGTGGGAGGGGGGGGGGAGGGGGGGGTGGCAACCTAACTGCTGTGCTAAGTGAGCCATGCCAACACGGTGCTCACCCTTCCCGACCGCAAGAGGTCATTCAACCACTTGCGGCACTGCACCCAGGTGTGTCTCACCACATCGTAGGAGCTGACCCATCTGTCACCTCCTCACAGGCACATTTTGTCATGTGAGGGTTTCTCCTCCTTCCGTCCCTTGGCACTATGATTTCATGCCGTGCTATCACCTCCTCGAGGAGGGCAGCAAGGCACTCACCTGAAAATCTCGGGGCACACTGGCCCGCCGACCTGCCCTCCTGCCTGGCCTGCTCCCTGAGAGTGCTCTCGGACATCCTTCTGTGCAACATCCATGGCAGCCTTTGGAAGGCTGGCTGTGCTGTTTTTAAACAGGCTGCTAGGTCACCATTGGACCCGGCAGTCACTGGACTCCTGCTGCCGCCCGCCTCTACTCGCTGTTCTCAGGAGCCATAATTCACACTGGAAGGGCCTTAATTAGCTCCGCGCTCGCCTGCGCCCACTCTTGCCCAGCCTGCCCGACATAGGTAAGATTCAGCCCTTGAAGTCAGCAAAGCTCATTCAGCACCCTTCCTACAAGCTTTTGTATCATGAAACAAGTATGGAAAGCAGCGTACGCTTATAGGTTCATAGCACCAGCCATAAAAAATAAACCAGCAACTAACCTGAAAATGGTATCAAACCAGCATTGCACAATGAGATTTGTAGCATTTGCATGTGTGTGTGTGTGTGTGTGTGTGTGTGTGCGCGGGCGCGTGCGCGTGCGCAACACAGCCGAGCATGAAATAAAGCCAATTGACGTCGGCTGAGCGTGCCAATGTCAACGCGCACTCTTGCGATAGTTCAGTTGGCAGGCGTGTGCTGGAGCCAGCAGTTATCCCACCAATAATTAAAAGGCCAATTAAAGCCATTAAGTTAATAATTATGCTGAATTTTTCATTGCCCGTTCAACCTAATGGTTGGCGGGCAGCAAAATTTTTTTGGAAGCCGCATCTGCAGGCGGGATGAGGTTTCCAAAATCAAATGAAATAAAAACTTTAATTTTTAATTAAAAACAGTTCTCTGCTCATGTGACAGAATCAAATGAGGGGACATGTTTCATTAATTTTTTCTGATACTATTAAGTTTTTCAATATATTCTTCATCTCCTTGAGGTGATTATTCAACACTCTTTCACGCGCATGTGCAAATTGCGCGCTAGGCCTGATCGCCCTCCTCCCCCAGCCCGCACAGGCAGCGCTCAGTGTTGCCGCTCCTGTATCACACTGAGTGAGCCTTAATTGGCCTGCCCGCGTAAAATCATGGTGCGCTGCCAATCACAGGTGGTGGTCAGCTTCCTGACTGCCCCTACCCACCCCTGTCGATCCCACACCCTAAGGGCAAAATTCTGCCGTGTGTGTGTGTGTAACATGGTCATTTTACACCTAATATTGAACCTGAAAATAATAATGTAAAGAATTAAAATTCTGAGGAGCTAAAAGAAACCTTTAATGAGTAACTGCAGACATCCTCTGAGAGCTGAACAAACATTTCTCTTTTCTCAATATTAATGACTTTCCTTTGGGACAGATTGTTCACTACTATGAACATTGATTAAAGGACTCAACAAAAGATATTCAGTCGTTTCAAAAATAATTTCTTAAGTCTACATTGAGAAAGATAATAGACAAGCTATATATCTGAACCTCTTGACTCACTATTTCATGCATCAAAAATGTTCACAAATAATGCTTGGCAAGTTTTATTCCATTTGCTTCCAAAGACATAATTGAACACAGGTGCCAATGCCATCGTGCATAAAACTTGCGGGCACAGCATGTCAACTCTTCCATGTACCATAACCGGAAAGGATTCCAGTCTCTCAGCATCCAGCTGGTGTGTGACCAGTGGTAGTCAATCATGTGGGTCAATGCCTGGTATCCTGTCATGATGCTTTTATTCTGTGGCAGTGCACTGTGCCATCTGCATTTGAGCTATCATGCCAAGCCAAAGGGTGGCTATTGGGTGTTGAGATGTTAAAGCATTTTTCTTAGAGAGTGGATGCTGGAAATCTGAAGTAAAAGCAGAAAATGCTGAAAATACTTAGCAGTTCAGGTACTGGGAAGAGAAACTTAACAGGCGATATTTAATGGAGCAGATAGGAGAGCTTGATGTTGCCTCTTTTAGGGAAGCCCTGCTAAGTTAATTGCTCCTCAGGCACTTAATTGGGCCTTCCTGGGATCAATGACCCTAGGAGTGGCTGAGAGCTTCCTGCCAATCAAAGGCTGCCAGCTCTATTGAACAACAGTGCCAATGGGGTAGCAATGGCTACTCCTGGTACAACATCCACCTGAGGTCCAGGATAGTCGCTGAATCCCAGGCCACAGGTGAGTGATGGCGGGAGGGCGCTCAAGAGGTGGGGATCATGGGGAAGGTGGGGCAGGGGCTTCAGTGGCAAGGTTAGGGGGTTGGCTCTCAGTAGCCCCCCACATCTGGATGCTGGGTACCTTGATTAGTTACTGAGTTCCTTTGAATGGGGAGGCCCCCCCTGCTTAAAGATCCCATGAGCAACATCACACAGGGCCCACCATCCACTGCTGGATTAATACCAGTGGCGGAAGGATGAGGCCCTTACATGGGCATTAATTACCCACTTAAGAGCCTCAATTGGCACTGGGGCAGGAAGGCTGTCCTGCCATGGACTTAATCAGGATGGAGGCAGGAACACAGTGGGGTCGTCACCTGCCACCCTCCCAACTGATTAATGGAGTAGTGGTAATATCACTGGATGAGTAATCCAGAGGCCCAGGCCAATGCTCTTGGGACATGGGTTCAACTACCACCATGGCAGCTGTTGGGATTTAAATTCAATTAATAAAATTTGGAATTAAATGCTAGTGTCAGTATCCACAAAACCAAACCATTGTCAATTGTTGTAAAAACCCATCTGGTTCACTAAAGCCCTTTAGGGAAGAAAATCTGCTGTCCTTACCTGGTCTGGCCTACATGTGACTCCAAACCCACAGCAAAGTGGGTTGACTTTTAACGGCCTGGAAAGGCACTCAGTTGAGACTGCCGCCTTCTCAAGGGCAATTGGGGTTGGGCAATAAATGCTGGCCAGCCAGTGATGCCCACATCCCATGAACGAATAAAAAAATCCAAACTCACCAGAGGACAGGGCATTAAATTCCACCCAATGTTTCAGGTCAGTGACCTTTCATCAGAATTAATATTCTCCCTAATTTTACTTGGCCCCTTTGTTGCACTGGGGGTGGGGTGGGGGGTTGGGGGGGGGGGGTCCCTTTAAGATTGCAGCACAGCCTGCAAAAACATCTTAAAGGGAATGCTACGTGTATGTGGCCTATTTGTCCCCTACACAGTAAGTTCTGGATTGTTGCGTAGTCATGTACCTGCACAGCTTAGAGGGAATGTTGGTCAGAAATGGAACAAGTTGAATGTGTTTCTTTGTTATTCTTTTGTGGGATGTGGACTTCGCTACCTAGACCAGATTTTAACAGATTTTAAGCAGCTCCAGAGCCAGGGAAGGGGGCGGGAACAAAAGGCATGGTCTGTGATAGGAAAGCAGGAGAGGTTAAATGACAAAAGGGATAATGGTGCATGACCAAAATGTGTTAATAGGACAAGTAAAAGATCAGAAGATGGGTCTGGAGGAGATGGAAATAAAAGAGAATAGCCAAAACATCACAACAGCTGCCATTTGAAAACATTGAGACCAAGGTTACGATCTGAAATTGGAAGACTGTAAAGTGCTTAATCGAAAGATGGGGTGCTGTTCCTCAACATTAAATAGTAGGAAGTGTTCCCTGTGAACTAGCCAAGGTTTGCCTTCAACTTAGGCTGCCAAACCGACCTTTGTAATGATTGTGGATTTTTGCTAGGCACAAAATGGTTACAATGCTACACTTTAAAGGTAATGAATTTTATATGAAGTGTTTGGAAAGGTGATATAGAGCTGTAAGAATGCAAGTCTTTCTATTACTATGAGAGGAGTGCCCCTATAAAGGCTGATATTGTTGTATTTTCACTATTTAGAGTCAGTTTCAGGCCAATTCAAAGATGGGGGAGAAAAGCAATCAATCTCATATTTATGTGGCAAGAACCCTAATTGGGTCCAGCAGTTCAAGGGCTAGAATTGTACAAACAAAGCTGATCAAGGTCAGGACTGCAATTCTTCAGCTGGGTAAATACAGGGTAATGCATAAAGAAACTACTGTGTTTTCTAATCTTGCAATGCTGAACATTTGAAGGGATTCAATTGATGGGTGGAATTTTATGGAAGCAGGATTTTACATCCTCTGAAGTGAATGGAGTTTAGGATGGCTCGCTGCATTTTATAGCCCCATCCTCACCGCAACAGGGCCATAAAATTCCAGCCGATGTGTTTTTTTCTGTTTTATACTGTGAGTCAGGCAGAAGTATGGAATTTCAACTGCCCTAAACTGACATGAATGCAGAATGAAAGGTAGAGACAGCACATAATTCTTAAAATACACTTAGGAGAACTTTTTTAGCCAGTATGTAGCAAGTCCAACAAGAGAAGGGGCTGTTTTGCACTAGGTTTTAGGGACTGAATCTGGACAGGTGGAAAGGGTACCAATGGGAGAACACTTAGTGGTAGTGATTATAATTCAATTTTACTAAGCTGAGATGAGATTTGGCAAAACTGGGCTGGAAATTGAAGTGTCAGAGCAGTGGGAGGCATTTGAGGAGGAGATAGTGAGTGTTCCAGAACAAAGCTGTTCCCACACAAAAAAAGTGGGGAGGGGCTCATAAATCTAGGCACCCCTGGATGTCAAAGAGCACACAGGGTATGATAAGAAAAAAAATGCTTATGTCAGATTGCAAGAGTTCAATACTGCAGAAAACCTAGAGGAGTATGTTTTGAGGTGTGGTAGGGGTGTCGGCGGGGTTTGGGGATTGACGAGTCTCCTAAAAGTATGATGCTTGAGTCCATAGTTTTCTTAAGCAGAGCTATTTATCTACAGCAAGTATTTACACATTTGGACCTCCAGACAAGGTAAGAGCTTCTCTTCAAGGTTTTCTCAGTCATGTGATCTGACATCGTTATCACATCAGCATCATGAATGCTTCAGATATTAATCCTTTATACCTGCCCCCCCCAATATATTTATCCCCATCATATTCATATTCTCCTCCACCTCCCCATGAAGTCTCAGACTTCACAGGGTTAGTCTCTGAGGTGCCTGGACCAATCTCCCTGATCTTGTTCTGATCTTCTTTTGAGATAGAGAATATTCAATGCTCTCCCTTCTGTCAATCTGAGTGTTTTTTCCTCCTGAATAACTGTAGAGCTTGTAGTAGGTCTTTTCTCTTCTACAGCATCTGAGTAGTAAGCCCAAATTTCTACTGGTTTTCTTTTCAAGGATATTAAGGTGCTATGGTTTCTCCTTATGGTACCAATCTGTCCCAATCCAGTACAATCTTGATAGTGGAGTTTTTTCAATAATTGTACCTTCTTTCTGTTGGTCTCAGACCCATACTCTCTCCCCGGGCTTCAGTAGTGTTAACTCATGTTCTCTATGCTGAGATTTAAGCTCTGAATCTGATTGCTACTCTTTCTTCCTCATACTGTTTTACCCTCTTGTGGTTGTTTGTGGCGATGTTGGGTTTAAATTTTTGAGTCAGAGATGGAAGCTGTGTTCTCAATCTCCTTCCCATTAGTAATTCTGATGGTGAGAAACCATTCTGAACTGGTGAGGATCAATAACTCAGAAGAGCTAGATTAAGGTCTTTGCTTTTCTTTTAATGTTTCATATCCCTCTCTCTTTGCTTGAGGGTAGCGAGGTGAACTGGTTACATGAACAAAGCCATATTTGCTTGCGAAAATTTGGAATTGCTCATTTGAAGTTGCGACCCATTGTCAAACGCTACAATGTCCGGAATGTCATGAGGGATTGAATGACTGCTCCTGCTGTGATACTATGCAATAGGGTTGGTTCAATCCACCATGAATAACAATCAATAGCGATAAGGAAGGTTTTACCTTAAATTCAAATAAGTCTGTTCCCAGGCACTCCCATGGCCTTGATAGAAAAGAAGGTAATAGTGGTTCTTTTTGTTCCTGGCTGTTTATAGCATAAGTAATACAGTTAGAAATCATTTCTTCTATAGAGTGAGTAATACCTGGCCTCCAGATTGATTGTTGTGCCCTCGCTCGATGTTCTGTAGTCCCTAAACGTCCTTGTGAAGTCTTTGTAGCATATCAAGCCAAAGCTCTCTCGGTATGATTAATTTCTCATTGAAGACTAGTAAGTCGTCAAAGACTGTGAGGTGCTTGCGCTGTTCAAAATACTAGCATAATATCGGATTTCTGGGGATATAGTCTGGCCATCCTTCCAAGAAAAGTTCTCAAATTTGAAGACATTCTTCACCCGTTTCTGGGCTTGTTTTATTTTCTGCAACTTTCGTGCAGTAATTGGTAAATACTGACTGCTTAAGGACCTATGTGCCTCAATGAAGTCTAAATTCTCATATTCAGTTCCTTCTGATGGTACTCGTGGCAGTGTATCCACTGTTGTTTGACATTTTCCTTGCACGTGCTCTATGGTGAAGTCGCACCTCATCAGTCTTAATCTGAACCATTGGATTCTGGGTAGCATTTTCATGTTTCTTCGACGTTCAGGAGGGTGACTAGTGGTCTATGGCCTATTTCCATTTTGAAATGTCCATATAAACCAAATATCCATTTGAAAACTGTAACAAAGACTGAATTTTTTTCACACATCTACATTGCTGCCAAAGCTTCTTTTTCCACCACAGTGTATCATTGTTCCATTTCTGTCAATGACCTAGAAGCATAGTAGACTGGTCTACACTTGCCATCTTTTTGCACTTGAAATAGTACTTCCCCCAAACCTGCAGATGATGCATCTACTGCTAGTATGCTCAGTAAGCTGGGTTGTAAAATGCCAAGATTTCAGAAGAGATTGATCATTGTTTAATGCTTTCAAAGACATTTTACCGGTCTACATTCCAGCACCACTGTTGACCCTGTCTCAAAGGCTGTTTCAAGGCCTCATTAACCTCTGCTTGGTAGGAACTTGCCTACTTGGTTCGCCATCCCCAGGAATCTTTGAAGCTCAGTTATGTTCCTGGGTTGTGGATGTTCTCTTAAACTTTTGCTTTTAGCGGATTAACTATGATTCTTGTGGCTTGTACTATGTGACGTAGAAATTTAATCATGGCTTTGACAAACTCACATTTTTCATTCAGTGCTTACAGCATCCTGTAAAGCTCTCAGCACTGCTCTGACTCTGCAATCATGCTCCTTTCTCGTGGATTGATGTATGAGTATATCATCCATATGGCATGTTACTCCTTCCATGCCTTCAAAATTGTTGCACATCATTCCCAGGAAAATCCCTGGAGCAGATGCAATTCCAAAGGGCAATCTATTGAAACAATAATGACCGAAAGGTGTAATGAATGTGGTTGGTGATCTGGATTCTTTGTCCAGAGGCAATTGCCAAAATCCATTGTTTGCATCCAATTTCGTAAATAAAGTGCTCTTGTCTAGCTTTTCTAGGCTCTCGTCCACTGAGGCCATCAGGTGGATCTCATGTTCCACTGCTTTGTTTAGCTGAGTTAAATCAACATAGATTATTTTCAAGCCATCTGTTTTTGGGACTGTAACCGTGCCTGAGTACCATTTTGTTGGCATGGTAACTGATGAGATAACCCCTTACTGCTCTATCTTTTCAATTTCACCCTTGACTTTGTCCAAGTGTGGGTGAGGGACTTTCCTTGGGTTAAAGAGGCAAATATGCTCAGCATCAGCTCTGTAGGATGATGTGATACTCAGTCTTCAATTTTCCAGCCCTGTAAACAATTTTAAGAATTTGTTTCGGAATGTAGTGCTGAAATTCTCATCAGCAACTTTGTTCACTATTAAGGTTAATTTCAGTTTTAGGCATACCTTTCTGCTTAGTAGAGAGCATTCTTGATTTTGAATGACACGGACAAGTTCAAGGATTTCTCTATCTTTATATTTCAACTTCACTATGAGTTGGCCTTTCATTTTTATTGTAGTCCCTCCAGGGCTTGGTAAGTTAATAGATGAGGGTTGCAATGGAATCCTTTTGAGCTAGTTTACTTTATCTGATAAAATAGAAACTCCTGCATCTGTGTATATTTTAAACTTAGTGGGGTGTCGATCCACTGTGAGCTAACAACTCCTTTACTTTTTATCAGTGTGATTTATCTCCCCTAGGAAGGTTAATTTCCACTCTTGTGGCTCTTTCACTTTTTTTTTACGAGACTCTGCTTTAACATTTTCTCTCTCTTTTTACTGGCTGTCAGCATATTCAAGTGGCCATCAATTTTAAAGTGGCCTATTTTCCCATGGTTGTGGCACTCTGCCCTCCCATTGGACATTCTTCTCGTTTGTGTGGCTTGTTCCCTCCACACTGGAGATGTTTTAAAATGGTGGCTGGTGCACTTTTCTCAGTTTTGGCACACTTAGGCATGCTTTCCATTTTATGGCCTATGAATTAAATGGTCTCGCTTGATCTTCTTCATGGGACCTCTCCTTCCCCACAAGTGAACACCACATTCTGTTTCCTAAGTTCCATTTGTCTCATGATCTGCACTACTTTAACCAGCGTTAACTCCTCCCTTGTCTGTAAGAGATTTGATAATGCTTCATCTAACACTCCCACAATGACCCTGTCACAAATCAGCTCATCTTTTAAAATTCCATAAGCATAATTCCCTGCCATCCTATAGAGAATGTTAATAAACGAATCCATGCTTTCACCTGGCCTTTGTTTTCTTCTGTTAAATTTAGCCCTCTCAATTATTAGCTTCCGATGGACACTGAAATAAGAGTCAAAAACTTGCATGACTTCTTCATAAGAAGCTGTAGTCTCATCAACCCCCGAACTTGTTATCATAGCAAAAGCTCCTACTGCATAAAGTAGGATGCTGACCTGGTCTATCTGGTGTTTTTTTTTATGAAATTCTTAAACTTTTGAACCTTTTTCTCTCATTGTCCCACTTCTGGGACTGCTGTGGCCCTCTGTACTCTGAAATGGTTTTGGGAGTAATAGGGAGCAGGATTCCAGGCTTCTGTTGAGGGCTGGAATTATTTCTGCATTTGATTCTGCTTCTCCACTGCTCGCTGTTTCAGGCCTGTGCTCAGTGCCGTCTGATCTCCAGATCTGTGTCACAGCTTGGCTCTGCTGCTCCCATGATATTCTGACATCGTGGGGAGTTTTGGAATTTTTTTCTTTTGTCCTACCTTCGAGATTCCCCCTTTACTTGTCAGCCTTATGGCTTCTTTCTTCCTTTGCTGTGTCTTTCACTCACTGTCACCATGTTTTTTTTGTGTGATAGGGATTTAGACGGGGTTTGGGGATTGTCTAGTGTGCCAAAAGTATGCTGCTTGATGCTCCTTTTAACCAGAGCTATTTATTTACAGCAAGTATTTACATGTTTCGTCCTCCAGCCAAGGTAAGAGCTCCTGCTCTCTTCAAGGTCTTCTCAGTCATGTCATCTGACATTATTATTACATCAGCATCATGTATGCTTCTGATGTTAACCCTTTACTCTACACAATATAAAAAGTGCAGGGGTAAAATTAAAAAGGAAATTAGTCAGGTAAAGGGAGGGCATGAAAAAAGCATTGGCAATCAAAATCAAGGAAAATCCTAAGATGTGCAATAAATACAAAAAGAGCAAGGTGATAAGGAAAGAGTAGGGCCCATCATAAACCTGTGGAGGTAGAAGATGTAGTCATGGTTCTTTATGAATGCTTTATGTATCATTTCACAAAAGAGAGTGATAAAGGCATTGTAGTTAAGGGGGAGTGTGAAATATTGGATGGTGTAAACAAAGCAAAGGAGAAAAGATTAATGCGTTTAGCATCCTTGAAAGTGGATAAACTATTAGACCCAGGTGAAATGTGTCCCAGGCTGCTAAGCGAAGCAAAGGATGAAATAGCATAAGCTCTAACGATCATTTTCCAGTCAATTTTGGCTCCAGGCATGGACACTGCTAGTGTTGTACTGTTGTTTAAAAAGGGAGGAAGAGATAGCCCGAATAAATACAAGGCAGTCAACCTAAACTTGGTGGTGGACAAATTATTGGAAAAAATTCTGAGACATAGAATTAATCATTATTTAGAAAGGCACAGATTAATCAAAGACAATCAGCATTGATTTGCTAAGGGAAGGGTATGCTTGAATAACTTGATTGAATTTTTTGAGAAGGTAACAAGGAGAGTCGATGAGGGTAGCACTTGTGATGCAGTCTAATTGTATTTTAGCAAGGCTTTTGACAAGGTTCCACATAGAAAACTAGTCAGACAATTAAAAACTCATAGGATAAAAGGAAAAGTGGCAACTTGGATCCAAAATTGGCTCAGTGGCAGGAAATAAAGTGAATGGTTGATGGGGTTTTTTGTGACTGGAAGGCTGTTTTCAGTGAGTTGCGCAGGGCTTAGTACTGGCTCCCTTGTTATTTGTGGTATATATCAATGATTTAGATGTGTAACTAGAAGGGGCATAATTAATAAAATTGGCTGTGTGGTTGATATTGAGGAAGGAAACCATAGCCTGCAAGAAGATATCTTTGGACTGGCTAAGTGGGCAGAAAAATGACAAATGGAATTCAATCAGAAGTGCAAGGTAATGCATTTATGGAGAATTCTGAGAAGTGTAGAGAAACCATGGAATCTAGGAGTGCATGTCGACACATCCCTGAAGGAAAGAGGACAGGTTAAAATGTGGTCAGGGAGAAATATGAGATACTTTCCTGCATTTGCTGAGACCTAGATTATAAGAACAAGGAGGTTCTGCTAGAACCGTATAAAATACTAGCTGGACTGCGGCTAGGGCACTATATGCAGTTCTGGTCACCACATTACAGGAAGGATGTGATCGCACTAGAGAGGGTATAGATGAGATTTACATGGATGTTGCCAGGAATGGAGAATTTTAGTTATGAGCAAAGATTGGATAGACTCAGGTTGATTTCTTTGGAACAGAGGAAGCTGAGGGGAGATTTAATTGAGTTGAATAAAACTTTGAGGGGGTTAGGCTGGATAGGAAGGACCTATTTCTGTTAGCAGAGAAGCCAGTAACTGGGGCCATAGGTTTCAAGTAATTGGTGGAAGGATTGGAGGGATGGTGAGATGAAATTTTTCACCCAGATGTTGGTAGGGGTCTAGAACTCACTGCCTGAAAAAGTGGTAAAGGGAGGAATCCTCATCGCTTTTGAGAAAACACTTGGATATGCACTTGAGGTGCCATAATCTATACAGCATTGGACCAAGAGCTGGAAGATGGTATTCGGCTGGTTAGCTCGTTTTCAGCTTTCACAGGCACTATGGGCTGGATGGCCTCCTTCTGCACTGTAAATTACTATGTTTCTAAGTATAGTGCCACATTTTGCCAAGGCAAAAGCTAGACAGTGGCACAATGGGGATGTTGTGGAAGGGATCATAGTTTGGATTCTGATGATCAGAATTCAGAGAAAACTGAGAGAGAGAAATTGGTCTAAGCCAAAAAAAAAAAATGGGCAGCCTTTTTCCACCAAGCCCAGTTTCCTTTCAATTAAGTCACTCTTTTATATAATGCCTTTACAACCTCAGGACATCCCAAAGTGCTTTACAACCAATGAAGTACTTTTGAAATGTAGTCACTGTTGTAATGTAGGAAAGGCACTAGTCAATTTGCATACAGCAAGGTCCCACAAACTGGAATTAAATAAATGATCAAGTCTACTGTTTTAAGTGTATTGCTGAAAAAAGAGACATGTTGAAGCTTTTTGTCTTTGTTATGATGCTGCAGATGATGTGTGCCAGGCGGATCAAACCCACAAGGGAAACTTTATAACACGGTCACAGCAGTTTTGCAATTTGTATTTTACTTCAAGATGCATGCTCTGAATTCAGAAGTAATAAGCCTACCACAACTTCAGAGATTTTTATAAAACTAAATTACTAAAAACTAAACTTAACAAAAGAAAATATTTCAAGCACATACACAGGTGTGCAAAATATTACTATAATAACTCCTAAAACCCCTAATTAACCTGGCTTCCAGTTATACCCCCGTTAAGGTAACAGTGAAAAAAAACAGATTTTAAACAGATCTAGGTAAGTCACCACAATACCCTGGACAGTAGAATTCAAAGTGGCTTTTCCATGCTTCAGTTTCTGTAGACAGCAGCTTGTTGCACAAACACTGGAGGCTTTTCACACTTCTGGTAGATCTTACAATGCCTTCCCTGACACAAAGCCTCTTCTCATTTATACATGTTTCTCCATTTTAATGCAAATTCCATTGTTCCCATAAGTCTTTGGAACTTTACCTTTCTCATCATATAAATCTTCTCATGGTGCTAATACTGCCAGTAACCTTTGGGAAAAAATAAACACACTGCTTGGTCTAGCTTCACTGGCTAGGTGTAACATCTTACCATCTCTTTGAAATTCAAACTGCCTTGGTTTATCTAAAACTGCAAACTCTCCTCACATTCTAAAACTTCAGCCATGTTTACATATTTAGCATTTCTAGCCTAGCTTTTTTAGATGCGTCAAAGCCTCCAGACCAGCTCTCTCCAATTCAATTAAATCTCTCTCTCAAACACATGCACACACACACACACACACACACAGAGTTAAACTATCCAAACCCCACTATTAACCTACTTTTACAATAAATAAATAATATTATGAGAATTATTAAACTGTTGTGGCAGCCTCGCACTCATCAGGACACTTCGCAAGAATACCAATATAAGGAGAAAACAACAATTTATACTGTATATGAAGAGAGAGCTGATTGGTTGGCAAGTGGACTCAAGTCTGCTCAAGTTCTGTACTACCAAATGACTATTTTAGCTGTACATTAAAGAATAAAATTAGTCAGGTTACTAGGGAGAACTCCCATGGTCTTCTTCAAAAAAATGCAATAGGATCTTTTATGTGCAGCTGAGAATGCAGACCAAATTTGGTTTAATGTTTCAAATGAAGGATGTCACCTCTGACAATGCAGTCTCGGTACTGCACTGGAATGTCAAGCTAGATTAGGTGGTCAAATCTTTAAAGTAGCAATTGAATCACAACCTTCTGACTCAGAGACCAGAAATACTACTGGACCAGCCAAGGCTGGTGTTGGTAATCCTTAATCTGGTGAGTTGCCTCAGGACACACGATTGGCACCCCACAGGCCTTCCCAGTTTTAAGTTAATGGTGTGCAGCTCAAATTCACTGTTGCTTCTTTACTTTGAATGCAGGCAACCAACCAGTTAGTTGTCAAAAACTGAAAATTGACACCAATTACTCCAATGTATTGCTGGTCATCCTCATGTCTTCAACCATCCTATATATAGGATCTATGTCAGCCTGGCTACATTATAAAATTATTTTTTATGTTTTTTTCAAAATGGGCTATTGCTGGGCTGATAAAACTGGCTGCAGCTGATCTCATGCTGGTTTCTGGAAGATTTTAAGTGGTTCCAATGGATAAAGGCTACCTCTTCATCTTGGAATGTGACTTGTATTGTATGAACATTCCAACCAAGCCAACACAAGGGATTCATAGACAATAAGTTTGCACCAGTCAGCTATGGACAAAAGTAGAGCTATTTGTGACTCCTAATCTCTAATGCTGTGCTTATGACCCCACCGTTGCCTGCTCCAAAACACAATGAGTTTCAAACAGCACCTCGTTAGCTGAATAGCTCAACCCAAAACCACCCTGTCATATGACCAAGACTTGAGTGGTTTGAATTCCTTTAATTATACAGCTCTTGAATTGTATCTTCAGTCCCTGTTTGACCTCAGGAGAGAAGCAGGACTCGAGGCAAGCAGCCTACCTCTGTCTACCATTTTATCGTCCAACAGGTAGCAGCAGAAAGACCTCTGTCCAGGTGAAGTACCAGACCCTCATTTATATTGTGAACTACTGGAACATTGGAACTTCTGTATCTGTTCCTTCAAGACTAATACATCCCTATGTGCCCTCTCCCATCATGGAAGTCTACATTTCTGGAAAGTCGAATCACCCTGCAACAGTTTCAGCCTGCTAACCCCTAAAGGAATATACCAGTGGAACTTTGATTCTGGACTCTGGACTCATATAAAACCATAATTCTTATTTTTATCATGGTCTTGCCCTGTACCCCTTTCTTTCCCTTATCCCCCTTTCATTGTATGAGTGCAGAAAGGGGTGGATGTTGCAAAACCTCTTTCCTGCATATTGTGTGTGTGTAAAATAATCCAACCCTCTTATTTTACCTTATCTCGAGTTTGCTGTGGGGTTATTAATAGAGGATTGGATCACTCCAAATCTGAAGGTTAGGGAAATATGCCACCACTTATAAAGGGGGAAAATCAAAAATCAAAAACACCTTTCTGTTTACTAAAGATAGAGGGAGGAGAAATCAGGCCTGTTTAAATTAACCCCCCTCTAACACTAGAATCAAAGGAATGTGTCTTTAGCTGTCTGGGACTAGGTCCAATTTTCTGGATTTCCCTCCCTAAACCTCTCCATGTGCCTCTCTATTTTATTCAATCCTTTGATCAAATTTTTGATTATTTGACGCTAATCTTTCCTTTCCCATTTTCCTGAAACCCCAGTGAATTATGCCAATGGGATGTTTTCATAAATTGAAGGTGATAAGTAATTGCAAACATCGGGGTACATGCTTTGTGAAACAATCTTTTTTTTATTTTTCTAAATGAATCCCTCCCAGCAAATATCCAGGGTGAGACTCTATCTGTCTTATGAACTTGTTTGACCAGTTTTCAAGAGGAAATTGTAGTGGCTCAGGCCCCCTTTCCTTTGTAAGGAAGAACTGCTCCAAAGCAGAGCTCAGTACTGACAATATGGGGGCTGCACCACCACTACCTTATGTCTACTCTATGGCTCCCTACAATACTTGTTCCAGCAATGGAGTTCCTAATTAAGTGCAGTACAGATAAAAAGAAGAAAAAAACAATTGCTTTAGATTTGAAAGTACAAGCAGTAAATGCAGGGAGTTCACAGTGGAGAACCTGCCTTCCTTGACAGCTAATCCAACCTCTTGAGAATTTCCAACATTTTCAGTTTTCATTACTGGACTCTGAGGGTGACATGCTAATCTCTATAGGTTATTATACATACACATAACTCATTAATTAATTTAATATAATAATGGTATTTATCAAGAAACCTGTTCACAGCCTGAAAGCTGAACAAGTGCTTTGTAACTTCAAATATAGGCTAAGTAATCAGGTTAAAAACATGTAAACATGTAACAATCATGCAGTAACAAAAATAGACAAACAAATAATAATACATTTCTCATCAAAACAGAAAAGAAAAGCTTTTTGACAATTCCAACTGTCTTTCGGCTTAAAGCAGCACATTTGGCTGTTTTCACATAACATTGTCTTTAGGTTGGAGCTTTTATTGCAATTCTGTATATTTTAATTCTCCAACCTCGAGGTGACCTTATGTAAACAAAGGAAAATCAACTTCAAAGATATACTTTGTGGAGCAGCAGTAACATGTAAAAACTTTGGAGCTATTTATAACACAGAGCCACTCAGGCTTTGTTGAAAGACTCAGCCTGCTGGATAAACAGGAGCATAACATAGTTTGCTCGGTGGCAAAAAGTGACTAGCGGTGAATCTATAAACTCTCACTCATTAGTACAGCCACTGCTGTTTTTGGTTTCAAAGTGTGTGTGACTTGCTTTAATGATTTAAAAATAAATACAGCTCTAAGTTCCAATGGGTTTTCAATTTGTTTCATTTGCTGATCCTAAATTTGATTACACATGTGTTGCCAGTTTTCTCGCTTCCCTTCTTGAAAGGATTGATTCCTTGCTGGGGGATGGTTCCATGGGCACTCAACTGTCACCCACACTATTCATGTGGCCATTAGTTACGTGTAAGCATTGAAAGACAGTGAGTGATTGTCAGACTTTTCAACTTTAGTGGGAACCACACCTCCACTTGTTGCAATGTTTAAAAATGTGGGTCCCTACAGTAACTGGAGCAGCGATCAGGAGTGGGAACACTCACTGATCCAGCGTCAGTGAGGTCAGTCTCCACTGCCACCCTAATTGAGATCAGATAACCACACAACTCAGGGATGGAATCCGTGACCTCAGGTGAATTCACTTCAAAAGAGCCATTTAGACAAAACATTTTTTATTGAGAACTGTTGACTGGAAATGATTGCATGAGCTATTAACATGTGAGTGGTTAATTGTCCTCTATTCAAATTAACCCATAATATTGGATGAGATTTTAACTGACTCAAACACATCTGCTTAGGGCAGAATTGCCCCAAATTTGCACTAAATGCGGTAGCTGGCAGGAAAAAGGTTTTTCTTGCCAGCTGCAATGGTGGGTTTTTGCACCATATCGTCCTAATCCTGCCTCATTAATTAAGCACTCCCAGGATACATGCCGGTTCTACGGTGGGCGGGCTCTCATTCGCCACCATGCCATCACCTTATCGCTTCATCACGCCGGGTTCCATGTTTAAAGTGCAGCCACGTGCACACCTCACGGTGCTTCCAGCCCAGGACCACAGAAGACATGATCCCAAAAGGCAAGAAGACTGCAGCCCCACAATTCAGTGATGCATCCTTCGAGTGCCTTTTGGACACCGTAGAGGCCTGCCTTGATGTTATCTACCCCCCGATCTGGCTGCAGGAGGGCCAGCAACATCACCAATCCGGCTTGGGAGGTGATGGCAGCGGTGGTCAGTGCCAACACCCTGGAAAAGAGGACAGCCACCCAGTGCTACAAGAGAATGAATCATCTCCTCCATCCCTCTAGGGTAAGTCACTCTTCTCATCACTTCAAACTCACACAATGACAAACCCTTCGCACATTCACAGGGATCTCGCTCACTGCCAGCTCAAGGGACATCACCATCCACACTCTCACACTCACCTTCATTGCTCTCATCTCATCCATGGGACCACTCACCACCCACATGTGCCATCATCCTCCTGGAATCGAGCAGCTATTAGGCTGCGTCTTCATGACAGGAGCCTCATTGCAGAGGGTATGTAAGTTGCCATCAACCTGATTGGAGTCAAACGTTCACAGATGCAATGTGAGGATCTAAGGTGTCTCCTCACTGCATGTCATCATCATTCTCTCCAAATCTAGCAGTGATGAGGGCCTCCCGAGCGTGCTTGCTTCATCTGGTCAGTGCATTGGTCTCATCACCTTCATTGTCGCCTTGAGGACCTACTCTCCCTCACCCCCGTCGATGTGCTCTTCATCGGAAGAGATGGGCAGTTCCTCTATTTCCTCTTCAGCCAGCTCGTCTCCCCGTTGCAGTGCCAAGTTGTAAAGGGTACAGCATGCAACAGTGATGCGTGACACCCTCTGTGGACTATATTGCAGGGCTCCACCAGACCGGTCGAGGCAACGGAATCTCATTTTCAGCATCCCGATGATTTGCTCCACCAAGCTGCGAGTTGCATGAGCCTCATTATGCCTTTGCTCTGTTGCAGTCTGAGTCCAAAGCATGGGCTTCATCAGCCATGGCCCCCTTGACCCTGAGGAGCCAACTCTGCAGCCTCTGTGGACCCTGGAAGACATCAGGGATCTGTGACCTGCTAAGGATTTGGGAATCATGGACACTCCCTGGAAATCATGCGCAGACCTGCAGGATACATTTGTGGTGGTTGCACACCAGCTGCACATTCAGCAAATGGAATCCTTTGTGCATGACATAGTTGACCACTTGTTGTGCAATGTGGGTGCAGTCGATTGGACCCTGCACCTGTGGGAAACCCAAGGTCTGGGCAAATTCAATCACTCTTGCATTCTGGCTGTCCTGGCCCCGGGCAAAATGCACAAAGTTGTGTGCCCTTGAGAAAATGGCATCCGTGACCTCATGGATGTATTTTTGGGTGGAGGCTTGTGAGATCCCACAGAGGTCACCTGTGGAGCCCTGAATGGAGCCACTGGCTTAAAAATTGACTGCTCCAGTCACTTTCATGGCCACGAGCAGTGGATGCCCTCCATGTCCCAATGTTGCCAAATCCTGCAGTAGCTGGCAGACTTAACCGGCCAGTTCCCTAGACCTGTGCAACACTGGTTCTTGGTCATCTGCAGGAATGAAAGGTGGCATCTATATACCCTGGGTCTAGCTAGGCATCGACCAGCTGTGTCTCTTCAGCAGTGTCCGGGAACCTCCCTGCCCCTTCTACCTGAGGGTGCTGCTCCTCTCTCTGCCCAGGCAGGTGCCTCTATCACTCTCTTGTCCTTCATCTCTGGTCTCTGTAAGCCACAAGGCATACAACTAGGTCACCAGGTTCTAAGCTCCTGATGTACTCCTCCTGCAGGATGAAAAAAAGAGACGGGTTCATTAGCTTGGGTGTACTAAGAACCACATGGTCCATCTCCAATACTTCCACTCCCTTCCTTAACCTCTCTGTCTCCATTTCTGGTGATAGACTGTCCACCAATATTCATTACAAACTCACCGGCTCCCACAGCTACCTTGACTACAGTTCCTCACCCCTGCTTCCATCCCATTCTCTCAGTTCCTTCACCTCCGTTGCTTCCGTTCCGATGATGCCACTTTCCAAAATGGCGCTTCTGACATGTATTCCTTCTTCCTTAACCCAGGTTGCCCTCCCACTGTGGTTGACAGGGCCCTCAGCCGTGTCTGACCCATCTACTGTGCCTCTGCCCTCACACCTTCCTTTCCCTCCCAGGACCATGATAGGGTCCACCTTGTCCTCATTTTTCATCCCACCAGCCTCTGCATTCAAAGCATCATCCTCCGCCTTTTCCACCAACTCCAGCATGATGCCACCACCAAATATATCTTCCCCTCACCCCCACATCAGCATTCCGTAGGGATCATTCTTTCTGGAACACCCTGGTCCACTCCTCCATCAACCCCAACACCTCATCCGCTTTCCACGGCACCTTCCCATGCAATTGCAGAAGATGCAACACCAGCACCTTTACCTCCTCACCTCCTCACCAAGGGCCCAAACACTCCTTTTGGGTGAAGCAGCACTTCACTTGCACCTCCTTCAATTTGGTCTACTGCATCCACTGCTCCCAGTGCAGTCTCCTCTACATCAGGGAAACCAAACGTAGACTGGGTGACCGCTTTGCAGAACACCTCCGGTCTGTCCGCAAGCCTGACCCAGACAATCTTGTTGCTTGCCATTTCAATGCACCATCCTGCTTTCAGGCCCACATGTCCGTCCTTGGCCTGCTGCAATGTTCCTGTGAAGCCCAACGCAAACTGGAGGAACAGCACCTCATCTTCTGATTGGGCACCTTACAGCATCCTGGACTTAACATTGAGCTCAACAATTTCAGAACATAAACTCTCTCCTCCATCCTCACCCCCCCTTTTAATCCATTTCTTCTGCACTCATTTTTATTTTTTATTCTCTTGTTTTATTTTTATTCATTTATCCGTAGTTTAATCCCCTTTTTTATCCTATTTTTTATCCTTTCTTTTTCTCTACCGCCCCCTGCCCCCACCCCATCCCCTACAGAGCTATCTGTCACTTGTTCTATACTGTTCTTTCACACAATGCTATACTTATTCTGCCAAAATCACACTCTGTTTTCTTACCATTATGCCACTACTGGCACCTTTTTTAGCCCTTACTGCTACCACTAACACTCCCTTTGTCTTTTAGTTCATAAGATCTTTGTCAATCTCTCCTTTGTCCCCACTTATCGCTGGCCTTCTGTCCAGCTTCACTTGCCTCATCCCCCTTAAACTGTATAAATTTCATCACATTTCCACTTATCTTCAGCTCTGAAGAAGGGTCATACGGACTTGAAATGTTAACTTTGTTTTTCTCTCTCCACAGATGCAATCAGACCTGTTGAGTTTTTCCAGCATTTTCTGTTTTTGTTGTACTAAGGACTTCTGTTGGTTTAGTCTGAAGGCCCCTTAACCCATGCCGGAGCATGCTGGCCACAGCTTGGATGGCCAGAGTTTAGTGCGCTGCATGACTGCCCGAAACCCCACCCACCTCATCCCCACTCCATCTGACCGATTGACAGCAGCTTTGCCCATTTGACTGCATACTGTGCTCTCAGCTCAGGCACAGGCATTCTCCTAACCCACACTGCAATGCTGACTGTTAGTTTGAACCATGGGGGAGACTGGTCCAAAACTGAATGATGACGTTGCAACGGGCTGTGAGCGCCTCCACCAGTGACTGCTCCATGGCCAGCTTTAGCAAGGAGATTATACAACATGCACAGTCGTCCAACTGTTCTGTAGTCCACTAAAATGCTCAGTAGTTTGCAGTCTGTGCCAGAGGGGTGAAAATTTCAGGAGCATTTTGTGCCACTTTGACGCCTCTACGTTGTTTGAATGGGCAGTTAAGGTAAAGACTCGACTCGAAGCATGTCAATATGGCTGTGTTTGAACCGTCTCAGCTGTGGAGGAATGAACACTTTTTACAAGGTTCCCATAATGCGTGGCCACCTCCTTTCCCCCCCTACCCCCAACCCGTATGTGCTTGTGCACAACCATCAAATGCAGTGCAGCCCTTGCAGCCCCCAACTGGCCTCAACTGCAGTCAGTCATTGGCGCCCCGAACCTCCCCATGATGGCAATGAAGCCCTTGACCCCCTCAGCCTTTGAAGTGCAACAGGCGACCCTGGCGTGCGCTTTGCAATGTTACTGTGCACTCACCTCTGAGTTCCCCTCAAAGTGCAGCGCACCAATTGCATGCCTTATATACACTGTTGTGAAACACGTCGGCGTGATTGTACGTCGATGTGCTTGGATGATCCAGCATGAGGGTATGATTCCAAGGGGCTGGGCTTATAATGATATGCAGATATATTACAATGAGGTTCCCGATGTCTGACGGCATGAAACGCAGCACGCCATTGACAGGTGGAGCAGACGATTGCAAACTGGTTTCACAACATCTTGAAACCAATTTTTGGCCTTCTCGCTACATTGTCCGCTCATGATGCCGAACACACCAACGCCAGTGGGCAGGGAAAATTCCATCCTTACACAGTGTTAAAATTGGGCCCTACAAATTAATGTAATAATATTGCATAGTCTAATTTTCAGGTGCATAAATTGACTCATAAGTTGGTATACATTGGCAAATTCAGAAATTTAATGGAGCTGCCGTGCAAGCTGGAGATAGGTCTCTAACACTACAGTACCAATTTTTTGATCCTTTCTCTTTGAATGCATGATCAGTGAATTTACCTTCCAGTTACATACTGCAATGTAATGGGTTAATAGTAGAGACATGCCACTGAATGATGTAGACAATGATGTATCTGTGACGTCAGCAGTCATGTGCTAGAGATTCTGTATAGCAGTACTCAGGGGAGATGTGCTTACTCAGTAATGTAGTTTAATGGATTAACAGATGTGCTATGCTAATGTATTACATAGACAATGATGTACCACTGACAGCAGTCATTCATGTGTTAGACTCTCTCTCTCTCTCTCTGTCTCTCTGTCTCTCTCTCTCTCACTCTCTCTCTCTCTCTCTCGAGAGAGAGAGAGACTGGAATCATGCCTAGGAGCAATGTGCTTACTCTGTGACCTGTTTAGATGTAGTACTAATAAACAAGAGTTAAGCAGTTTAGCAGAAAAGATGGTTGATAAACAATGGCAGACGTATAAGAAAATAGTTCCTGACTCTCAACAAAGATATATCCCAGTGAGGAAGAAGGATTCACGGAAGGGGACAAACCAACCATGGTTAACCAAAGGAGTTAAGGACAATATCAAATTGAAAGAAAAAACATACAGTGTGGCAAAGATTAGTGGTAAGCTAGAGGATTGGGAAAGTTCTAAAAACTA
Organism: Carcharodon carcharias; assembly: GCF_017639515.1. Classification (NCBI taxonomy): domain Eukaryota; kingdom Metazoa; phylum Chordata; class Chondrichthyes; order Lamniformes; family Lamnidae; genus Carcharodon; species Carcharodon carcharias. The sequence goes on along the minus strand of NC_054474.1, from coordinate 77,474,272 downwards.
ACAAAAGGTGACCAAAAAAAAGAGGAAGAAGATAAACTTTGAGGATAAACTAGCAAGTAATATAAAAATGGACAGTAAGAGCTTCTTTAAATATATAAAAAAGAAGAGAGAGGCCAAAGTGAGCATAGGCCCCTTAGAGAATGAGGCTGGGGAAATAATATTGGGGAACCAGGAAATGGCAGAGGAGTTGAATAAATACTTTGCTTCAGTCTTCACAGTAGGAACACTAATAGCATTCCAAAAATACTAAATAACCAAAGGGCAACAGGGGCAAAGGAAATAAATACAATAAAATCACTAGAGAAAAAGTACTAGGGAAACTAATGGGGCTAAAGGCCAATAAGTCCCCTGGACCTGGTGGATTGTATCCTAGGATATTAAAAGAAGTAACTACAGAGATAGCGGATAAACTGGCAGTAATCTTCCAAGAATCCTTAGACTTTGGAAAAGTCCCAGAGGATTGGAGAATGGCCAATGTAACACTCTTATTCAAAAAGGGGGGGAGACAAAAAAGAGGTGACTATAGGCCATTTAGCTTAGCATCTGTCATTGGGAAAATGTTGTAGTCTATTATAAAGGATGTAATAGCAGAGCGTTTAGAAATACATAATCTAATCAAGCAGAATCAGCATGAGGGGGGAAACATGCCTAACAAATTTATTAGAATTCTTTGAGGAGGCAACAAGCAGGATAGATAAAGGGGAACCAGTAGATGTAATATATTTGGATTTCCAAAAGAGGTATGATAAGGTACTGCACGTAAGGCTACTTAGTAAGATAAGACCCCATCGAGTTGGGGTTAGTATATTAGCATGCATAGAGGATTGACTAATTAATAGAAGACAGAGAATTGGGATAAGGGGGACATTTTCAAGATGGCAACCTGTAACTAGTGGAGTGCCACAGGGATCAATGCTGGGCCTTAATTATTTACAATATATTAATCACTTAGATGAGGGAAATGAATGTACTATCGCCAAGTTTGTGAATGACACAAAAATAGGTGGGAAGGCAAGTGGTGGGGATTTCACAAGGAGTCTACAGAAGGGATATAGACAGGTTAAGTGAGTGGGAAAAAACTTGGCAGATGGAATATAATGAGGGAAAATGTGAGGTTATGCACTTTGGCAGGAAGAATAGAGGAGCTGAATATTATTTAAATTGAGAAAGATTGCAGAAAGCTGCAGCACAGAGGGATTTGGGAGTCCTTGTGCATGAATCCCAAAAAGCTAACATACAAGTTCAACAGGTAATAGGGAAGGCAACTGGAATTTTGGCCTTTAATTCATAGGAAATGGAGTATAAGAATAGGGAAGTCTTGCTAAAACTATACAAGGCACTAGTTTGACCACACCTAGAATACTGTGAACAGTTTTGGTCCCCATATCTAAGGCAAGATATACTGGCATTGAAGGCAATCCAGTGAAAGTTCAGGTTGATCCCAGGGTATGGAGGGATTTTCTTTCGAGGAGAGGTTGAGTAGGTTGGGCCTGTACTCATTAGAGTTTAGAAGAATGAGAGGCAACCTTATTGAAGCACATAAGATTCTTAGGGGGCTTGGCAGGGTAGATTCTGAGAGGTTGTTTCCCTTGTGGGAGAGGCTAGGACCAGAGGGCATAATCTCAGAGTAAGGAGGTGCCCATTTAAACTGAGATGAGGAAGAATTTCTTCTCTCAGAGGGTAGTGAATCTGTGGAATTCTTTACCACAGAGGGCTGTAAAGGTTGGGTCGTTAAGTATATTCAAGGCTGAGATAGACAGATTTTTAGTCAGTAAGGGAATCCAGGGTTAAGGGGGAAAGGTCAGAAAGTGGAGTTGAGGATTATCAGATCAGCCATAATCTCATTGAATGATGGAGCAGACTTGATGGGCTGAATGGCCTACTTCTGCTCCTACATCTTATGGTCTATAGATAGCAGAGTATGCCTACAGTCTGTCTAAGAACCAAATGCCACACCTAGAGTCCAAGGTAGAAGGACTCAATCTCAGACCATGGTGGCAGACGTGGAGAAGTCGATGTAAAAAAACACATTGGCATTATCGAAGGAACCACAGGGTGAAGAAACATCTGAAAGCAGCTCGAAAAAATTTGGCAGATGAAGGAGGCACACAGGCAAGAGGTAATGATAACCATACCTGGTGAGCAGTCCATGCCCTTGTCCCACCCATTTGACTGCCTCAAAGGCCTGCAGAGAGGCCAGCAGTGGGAGTTATTGAAATACCATTTTCTCCAGTACCGAGCTGCATCAGACCTTCATGAAAAGGAGCAAAAACCCCAAGTTAGCTTCTTTCTTTATGCAGTAGGTCCAGTAGCAGATGACATTCTCCTAAGAGATGCTGGAGTCCACTGGAGACTTTGAATCCATTATTAAAGCCTTTGACACCTATTTTAGTCAGAAGCAAAATTTCTTAATTGAGCAAGCACGTTTTAACCAACACTTGCAACCACCAGGAGAATTGGTTGAATTATTCCGAACTGACCTATATCACCATCTTGCGGATATGGGGCGCTGACGGATGAGCTAATCCATGAACACATAGTCGTGGGTGTCTGACTTTCTACAGACCAAAGATGATCTTACTTTGTAACAAGCGGTCCAGTTTGCAAGGCAGGCCAAGCTTAGAGCATTTAATTGGCTATAATTCAGGGCGGCTCTGAGGTTTCACATGACTCCATAGATTGGGTAGGCCCACGGGCAGCAGCCCTATCAATAAGAAAGCCCGCCAAACCAAGTGAAAAGGCGGGAAATTCCACGCCGGCAGCCATTTTGAGTTACTTGCATTGTGTTGTGAAAACCCAGCGTAGAAGCCAAGACTGCCCAACAGGGGGCGCGGAATGCTTCCAGTGTGGCAAAACTGGACAATACAAACATTTCTGCAAATCCAGCAATTTTAATCCAAGTCAAAGACCAGAAAGTATTTGTGAAACTCATTCCTTCCAAGAAATGGAAAGTCAAGAAAAAGGCGAAATTACAGAGCTCCTAGGGGAAATAGATAGTCTTCATCCAGACTACTGGTCGGTGACAGCCCAAGTCCAAAGCTTGATACCACTTTAAAATTGACACTAGAGCAGATGACCTCAACTGGCATCAGCCAATGACCCTTCATCCATCAGACATCAAGTTACACGTTCCACGTGGCATGGACCTTCCAATCAAAGGCAGGATTATTGCTCCTTGTTATGGACTTGATTTTCCAGACAGGTTTCTCATTAGAAACATCAAACTTTATCTACAGGCTGCAGCAGCAGTTACATGCTTCCATCAAGCTCCACAACTACAAGAAGAACTCCCACTCTAAGGTTCTCTGAGCTTAGAGCTGATTCATTCATACTGTCATGTGATACTATATAACACAATAAGTCTTAAAGCTACAGTCACTACATTCTTTAAAGTTACAATTAAGACAATCCTCTTAGCTCCAAGGAGAAACAGATCATTGATTTTCTCTATGTTTTTCACAATCAACGTACATCCTTACTGAGTGGTGATGTTGGCATACATCTAGGAATCCTAGAAAAATCAGATCATGCTCATCATTTGCATGACTCACTGTCTTTCATGCAACAATCTTCAACCTTTTATTTAGAAGCCTTCAGAAGCTGAGGAAGTTTATGCAGTCAACAGTAAGTTCCTTTCTTTCACAGGGACATCATCCACTAGATCTAGGGCAGACGTGGAAGTTATGATTCTCTCAGTTCTTCATGAGATTGGGCCAGAAGTGGAGGATACAGAGGGCACTGTAGCAGTCAGCGACCATCGCCATGAAGACCTGCTGGACATGAATTGGCTCTTCTGAGAAAGTGATGGGGAAGAATCCCTGGCAGTACTGAGTGACCTCTTGGAAGCTGAGGTTCTAGAGACTGATTTGTCTTTCCCGTTAATGGATGCACCTTATGAAGTTTCTGTTGTCTTTTTAGATGATTCAGCTGTGTTTTTAATGGCTGAGCAGCATTCAGATCTAAGTTCCACTGAATCTACCATTGTACTGATTACTTTATCTCCTGTTGTTTATGAAGAGTCTTCCAAAGAGGATTCTTTGCCTGAATCCAGGTCAGAATCCATAGAGGATCACACTGCTAAATAGCAGGTGCCTTCCCAGGGTGAAAGTCAATTACCACAATCCCAGCTGAAAGTCTTCTTCTCTCCAGAGCTGGGGGTCAGCACAGAAGATGCAGCAGAATCTTTAGCACTACTGAAGTTGCAGAATCCTACGCAGCAACCTTGTACCTGAGTTGATTGTCTACAGGAAACTCCTCTCATTACAGAAGATGAGGCTGTCTTGTCTCCATATTCTCAGCAATTCTTCCAATTGCCCATAGTGGAGCAACCTCATACAGGGAGAAGTGTGGCTCTCTTACCACTGCCTGCAGAAAATAATTAGTCCTCCTGAGATGTCATTGGAAAATCATCTCTTTTCCTGACAGTCTTACAGGAAGTTGATCGTTTTCCCCTTTGTCGTCTAGTTTAATTGAAATCGCAGATCTTCAATGCCTTTTCAACCTTTGATACAGCAGTAGATGGTACAGCTGTGACAGTCTTCCCTGGAGTTGAAGATTATCCCTTTTCTGAAGTTTCTTCCCAGTGTCCTTTGAGGGAGCAACAAGTTCCACAGAGTGTCCTGAGTTCTTCTGTTCTGGCCTCTTGGGTCCAAAGGTCGATTCTCTTCAGTCTTCGCTTTTGGATCAGTCCTTTGTTGAAAAGTCTTCATTGTCCTTGAAGTTAAATCATCCTGAACCCTACACTCTGCTTCCCAGCTATGCTGACAGCAATGCTGATAAAGTGACGTCCTTTCAGATACAGAAGAAACCCCACATCTCTCTAAGACGTCTTTGCTAAGGTCCAAAAATACTTTGGGAGATTGAATTCTCCAGGCCTGTGACTTGGAGAGGAGAAGAGTAGGAGTTGGATATGGTTAGAAACTGTAGTGCTAAAAAAGAGAGTTCCAGAAATGAAATGTAAATAATTAAAGATATAGTTTCATGTTGTTGTTAAAAAAAGGATAATATAATTGGGGGAAGGTATAATATAAAGGGGTAGCAGATATGATATGCTAATGTATGATATGGATAATGATGTATCACTGTTATCAGTCAGTCATGTGTTAGACTCTTTCTCGAAAGAGGTTGGAATCATGCCTAGGTGCAATGTGCTTATTCTGTAACCTGTTCAGATGTAGTACTAATGTTAAGCAGATACCGGACTATGTCTACAGTCTGTTGAAGAACAAAGACCCACACCTAGAGTCCAAGGTGGAAGGATCCATCTCAGAACAAGTAACCCACCTTGCATATATTGTACAGAGTATAAATAAACTAGTTTTAATAACTACCTGAGTCAGGCTACGGTCCCTTTTCATAAGATATATGATCTAGCATATCCATCAAACATAGTAGCAGTGGTGGTGACACCAATCTAAGCAAGAGTTGGTGCCCTAGTCGGAACACACACAGCCCGTGATGGCAACAAACCCTGTTTGGACTGACGTCCTGCAAGAGTGGCTAAGGAAGAGGCTAACGGAAAAGGGTAGTGATGGCAGCACTGGACAAGCAGTCACTGCCGCTACCCCACACATTTGAAAGTCTTGATGGCCCATAGAGAAGCTGCTATTGGAAGATGAGGTGCAATAACTTCTTGAGGTATGGGGCAGCCTGAAGGAGGGTACCATATCCTATGCTACTGAATGTCAAAGAGGAATTTGACCGCATGCTGTACAGGTATGTAATTTCACAACTCCCACAGCTAACCTGGTGGTTTTCCCAGTTGGTCACAATTCCCAAATCAAACAGCCAACTCCGGTTGTGCATGGACCACACACATTTAAACAAAGCAGTCCAAATGGAATTCCACCCAATGGTGTTTGTGGATGACAGCCTGATGAAGCTTGCCAATCAAATTTGACATTAATAGTGGGTTTTGACAAATACCTCTCGATCAGGAGTCCAGGCTGCTGACAAATTTTATCATGCCATTTGGCTGTAATTGTTTTAATCGTCTTCTTTTTGGCATGTTATCAGCCCCAGCAATATTCCAGCGCATCATATCCACGATCTTAGGCAAAAAAGGAATCATCTGCCACATGGATGACATCGTTGTCCATGGCTCCACAAGAGGAGAACATGACCACAGTATCTGAGAAGTTCTTAAGGCTTCCAGGAAGCAGGTCTCACGTTGAATGACAAATGTGAATTCATCAAGATCACTATCAAATTTCTAGACCATATCATCCAAAGACAGGGGATCATGGTGGGCCCTCACAAAATAAAAGCCATTACTGACTTTGCCCAAACCATGTGTTTCACAGATGTCCAGCAGTTCCTAGGCATGGTAAACCAGGTAGGCAAGTTTATGCCAAACTCAGCCACCATCACAGAACCACTATGGGATCTCCAACAGAAAGGTCAGCAATGGTTCAGGGGCACTGAACAACGCAATGCATTTGACCACATTAAAGACAGGCTATTCTCTTCAGATGTACTGGAACACTATGTTCCAACATTTCCTACCATAGTAGCTGCAGATGCTTCTTCCCCTGGCCTTGGTGTTGTTCTTATCCAACTCCAGAAGAATGGTGACAGGAAGTCAGTATTCTTCGCATCCAGAGCATTAACAGAAACAGAACAACGCCATGTCACCATCAAGAAGGAAGCATTGGCTGCCACATGAACCATTGAAAGGTTCTCTGACTACTTGATGAGCTTTACCTTCCAAATTGAGAGTGATCACAAACCCCTCATTACCCTCTTGAATTCCATGGAGATTGTTAAAACTTGGCAGATGGAGTTTAATGTGGGAAAGTGTGAGGTCATGCACTTTGGTAGGAAGAATCAAAAGGCAGGCTATTATTTAAATGGAGAGAGACTCCAAAATTGTGCAGCAGAGAGGGATCTGGGTGTTCTTGTGCATGAAACAGAAAAAGTTAGCATGCAGGTGCAGCAAGTCATTAAGAAGGCAATTGAAATTTTGGCTTGTAATGCTAGAGGGTTGGATTTTAAATATAGGTAAGTCTCGTTACAACTGTAGAGGGTGTTGATGAGGCTGCACCTTGAGTACTGTGTACAGTTTTGGTCCCCGTATTTAAGAAAGGATATACTGGTATTTGAGGCTCAAAAGAGATTCACTAGGCTGATTCCTGGGATGAAGGGGTTGACTTATCAAGAATAGCTAAACAGGTTAGGCCTTTATTCATTAGAGTTTAGAAGAATGAAAGGTGATCTTTTTGAAACGTACAAGATTCTGAGAGGGCTTGGTAGGGTTGAAGTTGAGAAGATGTTTCTAGTGGCAGAATCTCGAACTAGGGGACATAGTTACAGAATAAGATAAGCGAGAACAGAATACTCTTTTAAAACTGAGATGCGAAGGAATTTCTTCTCTTAGAGGGTGGTGAATGTCTGGAGTTCTCTACCCCAGAGAGTTGTGGAGGCTAGATCACAAAGTATTTAAAGGGGAGGGAGATGGATTTTTAAAGTATTGGGGAGTTGAGAGATATGAGGAGCTGGCACAAAAGTGGAGTTGAGGCCTGGGGTAGATCAGCCATGATCTTATTGAATGTCGGGGTTAGGCCTGAGGGGCCAAATGGCCTACTCCTGCTCCTATTTCTTATGTTTTTATGTTCTCATGTTAAAACGCCTTCATGCATTCATGGTTTCGCCTTTGCTTGATGTGTCATCAATACACGGGCATCTACATTCCAGGAAAATTGCAATCCATGGTTGATGCTCTCTCCGGAGCTACAGCAGACCAACCTATTGCCTTGGATTTAATACTTGTCACTGAAGTGGAAGCATTCCCTTCAACCATAATGAATTCACTGCTGATCTATGCCACAAATCTGACAAGCACAAAAAGAGGATGTGGAATGTGCTGAAGTATGAGAGTTCTGCCTCCAAGGGTGGTCTAAGGCCGCGCAGACCAACTCATCCATAAATACCATGAGCAATGCGGACATTTAACCTCTTAGTTTTTGTTCTCTGCCTGGTCACTCCGAAGCCCATGTGAGAAGAGATCCTTCACAGGCTCCATGGAGGCCACCTAGGGATTGTAAAGTGCAGAGCACACGCAATGCAACCTGTGGTGGCCGGACATTATACAGGCTACCCAAGATTTTGTTCTCTTCTGTCATGCTTGCTGCATTGACAGCCAGATGCCCATGGAACCCCTGGTGCCACCCAGTTTTCCATACAAATCATGGTAGAAATTAGGGCTCAACCTCTTGGGTCATCAGGTCAAGACATACTTCATTGCTGTGGATTGCTACTCTAGATGGCTGGAAGTAGCCAGACGCCACACCACTATAGCTGAGTTGGTGATCAGGGTGCTGCAGACCATCTTCTATACACGTGGCTTCCCTGATGAAATCATCTTAGATAAAGGTCCACAATTTGCTAATGACTACTTCAGGAAATTCACTGCTGATAATGGGATCACTCATGTCACCAGCTCGCATCTTCATTAGCTAATGAAGAGGCTGAATGAGCAGTCAGGACCAGCAAGACCCTACAGTCTAAATATTTTGACTAGTGTTCAGTCCTGTTGCATTACTGAGCTACGGTACCTCTAGCTAATGGATTCTCTCCAGCAGAATTGCCCAAGGATGATGTCTAAAGACACAAGTTCCTCTATTGCCAAGAAACCTTGAATCTAACATTACCCCTGCTGACTACAAGAAGGTGAGAAACAGGGAGATGGGCCTCCGTGAGAAACAGCAACAGTTATACAACTCTAGACATAGGACCAAGACCCTAGCAGCCTTAGCTCCATGCCAGAGAGTTTGGATCCATGATCATGAAGCAGAAAGTGTGGTCCTTATCAGAACGGAGTACCCACAATCATACCTGGTCCAGGCACTGTTTGGTACTTCCCAACTCAACAAGAGAGCCCTCATTTTGCTGATACCCATCAGGCCACAGGTCTTTGATTACCACATGATGTGGGATGAAGACTCTTAAGATTACTTTGAGTGCTAAGTGAAATGTTGACCCACTCCAGGACCCACTTCCAGACAACCGGCTCCACTTGGCGATCACAGCAACAAGGTCCAGAAGGGTGCTGAAGGCTCTGCAGAGACTTAATCTCTAACTGGGGGAGTCTGGGGGGGAGGGGATGGCAGAGCCAAAGTTATGTAAGTAAATGCGATGTAAATAGTTTGGACATGGTAATAGCCTACTAAAAAAGTAGATGGTATACTTCGGGGGAGAGGTAGTGCAATGGTTTAATAGAATAGATATGCAAATGAGTGGTGTAGACTATGATGTAACTGTGACATTAGCAGTCATGTGCTAGAGACTCTGTACAGTAGACAGGCAGCACTCAGGGTAGATGTGCCCAATTAATAACCCACCCTGAATGTAATTTACATAGTGTAAATAAACTAGTTTTGAGTATCTACCTGAGTCCCTTTTCATAAGATACACAACCTAGTACATCCATCCATCCTAGTACATACCAGAAACATACTGAGGTTACTACAATCAATTATGAATGAAATCCATTAAAATAACTATCAATACCTGTAACAGACGATTAAGTAAACATTTCTTGTAAACACTGAGTTTCATTTCTCATCACAGTACAGAATGGATATACAATCACTGTTATATTCAGTACATTAACATTGCTGAGTTGTTTTATTATGGCAGAATAAAGCCACAGAAACTCTAAGACACACTAATATATGTCAGTCAGTTTGCATTGTATTCATGGGGTTTTTTAAACAGAGACCTCACTGTGGTAGAGTGCTATGTACCTTTAAGAGAATGTCGTTAGTTGACCATGTGACTAGACTGACCAATTGCTACACCGCAGGGGCTACTTGGATAACTAAGTCTAGAGTTGGAGGTGATTGAAGAAGCACAAATGGTGTTTTATTTTTAAGGACAATTTAATTTTACTTACAAAACTGGAGCATCACAAGTTTGCTTCTTCCAGGCGAAGACAGTAGAAAGTTGTTCAACACATGCTGCATTTCCATTTCACACTGCATCAGAATGCATTCCTTCTCCTTTTGTAAATTAGTCCAGCTTGACGAAGCCGATATCTTTAGCATATTGTTTGAAGCACTGACGGCACATGTTGAGGCCGTATTTCTGGATCAGGCCGTGTCAGTCCGCACAGACTTGGCATGAGCCGGAGCCCTGGCCAAATTTCCTGGGGGGGGACCAGTAAAGCTGCTGATGACCCATGACGGCCAGCCACAGAAAGAGAGAGGCCGGGCTGTGCATGCGCTAGTGCCCTGTTCCTAGTTCCAATAAACTACCATTGCTTGTTCAGTTAATCGGTCTCTCTGCCTGTATTGTTTCAAGCACCATCTAATGTGTTAATATCAAGAGCGCAGCTAGAGTTCATTGGAATAAGCAAACCTGATAACCAAAAACATAAAACTCACACATCTGATGTGTTGAGTTACCCTGAGGTACAATCCTACGGATTTGAGGATCTACAACAGGGGTCGCCAACCTTTTCTTTCATGAAATCTACTTCTGATTAATGAAAAATACCCCAGGCTACTAAAACATATATTGAAAATAAAAACAAAAATAAAAATACCTGGAAAAACTCAGCAGGTCTGACAACATCTGCAGAGAGGACTACAGTTAACATTTCAAGTCCATATGACTCTTCCTTAGTTCTGTTGAAGAGTGATACAGATTCAAAACGTTAACTGTATTCCTCTCCGCAGATGCTGTCAGACCTGTTGAGTTTTTCCAGGTATTTTTATTTTTGTTTTTGTTTTAGATTTCCGGCATCCGCAGTTTTTTGCTTTTATATATTGAAAATATATGGATTGATAAGGGTACATATTAAGCCAGGGATCTCTAACCCTGCTCCTGGAGAGCCCCAGCCCAGCAGGTTTTATAGGTCATTAAATCACCAATTTAAGACTTGGATCAATTTCATAGTGATCAATTAAGCAGATGATTTGTTAAATTAACAGCCAGCCAGTCAGCACAGCCCACATCCCGTGAATGAATTAGAAAAAATTAAGTAATTTAAAGATCTTTTGGGACTAAAATCTGATTGAGAACACCTGTAAGTTCAGCTGTCAAGGACCAGAGTTCTCTTGATTGAACAGGCACATTTGTCTTTAATGCTTGAAAATAAAAAATCGTTCTCCCATTCTTGATGGAAATAATACGTCTTTTGCCTTTTTTTGTGTGGACCTGCCTCTGCATCCATGATGGCAACAAGGGTAGATTATTTTTTCTGCCGTACGCTAGCAAGCAGAGTTGTGCTAGTACAGATGCTTCTTGACTTATGTCGATCCTCACTTATGGCAGGTTGCAATTGCTGCCCATTTATTACTTACGGTGGTCGGAACTGCACATAAGGCATGACGTTGACTCAGGCGCTGGTGTCGTTTACAAAAGTTGGCAAACCAGTTAGCTTGAGGCAGGAAAATAACTATATGACTTGAATCCTGTGATAATATTGGTTATTTTCCAAATCTTAATGTGAGCGACTCATTAGCAGATGGCGAGCTAGCAGTTGCTCACGATCGATGTGTTGGTGGTCCCTGATCTATGAGACCAGAAATTAAGCTAAAGTTCTTAATTTAAGGAACTAAAGCAATAAAGGTCACATTACCTCCTACAAGTCACAAGTTACAGAAACGTATACAAATCACAGATAGCTGGTGCACAGATACAAAATGTAATCGAAAAGACAACTGGAATGTTGACCTTTGTCTCAAGGAGGCTAGAAAAGTGAGGTAATGATGTTTCAGTTCTATAGAGTCTTAGCCAATTATCTGGGCCACTGCATCAGTTTTAGGAACTGAACTTCAGGAAAGATTAAAACAGTAAATGTTGGAAATAGTCAGCAGCCCAGGTTGTATCTGTGGAGAGGAACAGAGTTAACTTTCCATCAGAATTCAGGAAAGATAACTTGGCCTTGGAAGAAGGACAAAGCAGGGAACCTGGTGAAGAAGTGGTGCAGGTTCCTTTTGTGGAGTCTGGAGGAGCACTCCTGCTCCTCCCAGCCACAGTAAAATAAATTAAAACTTACCCACCAGGCCTCTGCTCAGCTGGGCTGTCACTGATACTGTGTGGAATACGCACATCATACGTTCCATGCTATAATAAAAACGGTAATCAGGTTGCTACTATGCATATTAAAAGGGCCTACCACCTGTGACTTGAACATGTGATCTGGCTTTTCAGCAGCAGGCCTGAGGATAAGAGAGGAAAGGCTATGTCATTGGGGGAAACAGAGCACTTTATGAGGGTACTACTGCCCTGTTTTCATCCCATGGGAGGCCCCAAACCCTTTTCCTCTTCTCTGTGAATAAACAATGTACTGATTTAGATACATGCCAATCTAAAAAACACAAAAAAGCAGACAAGTCAAAAAAGCAATTGAACAAGTGAAAACTAGCTCTCAATAAAGGCTGTTATGTTAAATCAAGGGCACTACTTCAAGGTGACTGAGTAAATGCATTTTAATTACATTGGATTTCGGGATTTCTATTAGGGATTTCTACAACTCGGTTGTTTTTATTGTGAAATCCAATTGCCTCATAGCTTACAAAACAAAGTCCATAATGAAAATGCAATGAGACGCGTGAAAAACTTTAAAGTAACTTTATCCAATATTCTGCAGTGGTATACTATACACAGGAAAGAATACTGAAGCACAGTAAAGTTCAAATATTAGAATTGGTGAATTTAAAAATTATTGCAAAGCAAAGGGAACTCTGATCAGATTTATTTGCTGATGGAATCGGGATGGAGGCTGAGTGACAACCTGAAGGAGACAGATAGAGCTCAATACACTCAGGAAATAGAGAGAGAGACAGAGCTCAGAGATACCCATGAGAGGGAGAGAGAGAGATGCAGAGAGAGCTCCTGGAGATACCCAGGGGTATTGCTGGAAATTGTTTGGCCCGCCTGCTGTCTGAGACAATGCCCTCATGTCCCTGAAGTCTGAGCTGTGTGTTCACATATCAGTAGAGTTAGTGCTGTTTTCCCATATGTCCTTGGAGTCCTGATTGTGTATCATTTAAGTGCATTGCTTAGTGACAGCAAATTCATAGCAACCAGCTCATGAAAAATATTCCAAGCATTGTAATGTGACTGCAATTTACACATACAGCTTTTTGTGGCAGGTCTGGCAGTGTGTCCTGATCAATGCACATTTCCCCAAGAGTTCAGAGGACTGGCCTATATCTACAGGCTTGAAATAAAGGAAAACGAGGGTCTACAAGAGTCAGTGATTTTACATTAAAACAGGCAAAATCAGCAAGTACCAATGAACTGGGAGTAGTGACTGATTTATTTTTAAAAATAAAAAAATTGAGGTGTGGGTGTCACTGGCAAAGCTGGTATTTTTTGTGTGTCCCTAGTTGTCCTAGGGTATCACCTAGGTGGTGCAGGTGGGCTGTTTTGAATTGTTGCGGTCTGTGCGCTGAAGATACTTAAACAGTGGGGATTTCCAGAATTTTGATCCAGCAATAGTGAAGAAATTTGTCAAAGTCGAGATGGCTTGTCACTTGGAAGAGTACTTGAAAGTAGTGTTGTTCCCATGAACCTGCTACTCTTGTCCCGCTAGGTGGTCCTGTCTTAGATGGTACCTGCTGAAAAAGCCTTGCCAAGTACATCTTGTAGATGGTACACACTGCAGCCATGGCATGCCTGTGGTGGAGGAAGTGGATGTTTAGAATAGTGAATGAGCTATCTCATTTGAATTTGGCTGTGTTTATGGAGAGACATGGAATACTACTCGAACAGATGGTAATGATATCAGTCAGCTATACTGCATTTAGAAAGAAGTAAACTGATGGTATTACAAAAACATTTATTTCAATATTATTCAAGAAAGTAACTATAGTCCTATCCCAACCCACCACTGTTGTGCAGAACTTCAGTGCCATGTGAGTGGTGGAATACCACTATTTTTTATTCATTCACAATGATGTGGGCATCGTCGGCAAGGCCAGCATTTATTGACCACCCCTAATTGCCCTTGAGAAGGTGGTGGCAAGCTGCCTTCTTGAACTGCTGCAGTCCATATGTTGTAGGTACACCCACAGTGCTGTTAGGGAGGGAGTTCCAGGACTTTGACCCAGCGACAGTGAAGGAACGGTGATATATTTCTAAGTCAGAATGGCAACTGACTTGGAGGAGAAATTTCATGACACAAAATAAATTATAGGTCAGGATTTTGCATTTGGTGGGGGTGCTTGGCGGGGGTGGGTGGGGGGCGGTCGGGAAGACAACCGTTGCCCGCGATCGGCTCCGTACTGCGATTTCATGCAGACAAGCCAATTAAGGCCTGCCTAGCATCGATCGTGAGCGGCAGCGCTGAGCGCTGCCTGTGCGGGAATGGGGAGGAAAAAGAGCTGCCTTAGGGAGATTGAAGCTTTTTTTAAAAAAAAATGAAGAAAATAAAAATGTCATAAAACATGTCCCAGCTCATGTGGCTCAGTCACATGAGCTGGGACATGTTTTTAATTCAAAATAAATTTTTCATTTGATATTTATTTGCTTTACGAAACCTCACAACATCCACGGATGAGGTTTCCTAAAAATGTAAAGGCTGCTTGGCCTTTTCGCCTGCCTGCCAACCGTTAAGTTGGACAGACAGCATAAATTTAACTTTAATTAGCTTCTTAATGGCCTTAATAAACCTTTTAATTGTCGGCGGGCGTGCAGTCGACTCCGGCGTGCATTTGCCGAACAAAATATTGTGAGACTGCACGTCGGGACGCTCACCCGAGGTCTTCAGGCATCATTTTACAATCGGGCATGTTGGGCCGAGTATATTATTTTGCCCATAGGATAATTGATACTGTGGAGAGGAATAACACATTGAGGTAATGATGATAAATAAATAATGAGAGCAAAGTTCAAGTAGGCTAGAGATGTCTCCTGAACAAATCATTTTTAACTTCGTAACTCTTCTAGATTTTACATTTGCACCCATCACAGTTCTTCAAAATGACAACTAAATTGCCGTCTGGATCAGCAAATTAGCACCTAAATCCAGATACTGACCTTCTAAAAAAAGAAGCAACATTCTTTCATTGTACAGAGTGGCTTTCCCGGAAACATTAATAGGACAAAGTGATCTGCCAGAGGAATAGACCTGATACAGAAGCACAGGAAGTCTGCAATGAACAGAGTTTACTTATTTCCATTATAAAAACAGAAAATGCTGGAAAAACTCAGCAGGTCTGATTGTGCAGAAAGAAACAGAGTTAACGTGTCAAGTCCATATGACCCTTCTTCAGAGCTAAAGAGAGGTAGAAATGTAATTAAATTTATACTGTTTAAGGTGGGTGGAGCAAGTGAAGCTGGATAGAAGGCCAGCGATAGATGAGGGCTAAGGAGAGATTAATGAAGGTGTCATGGGTCATGGATGAAAAGACAAAGGGAGTGTTAATGGTAGTGGTAAGGGCTAAAGGAGGTGCTGATAGTGGCATAAAGGTAAGAAAGCAGAATGTGTTAATAGCAGAACAAGGGTCAGCACTCTGTGAAAGAACAACATAGAACAAGGAACTGATGTCCCTAGGGGGTGGGATGGTGGGGGGGTGGGGAGGGGGTGGTGGTGGTGGTGGTGGTGGAGGAGGGAGCAGTGGTTGGGAAAAAAAGGATGGGAAAAGGGATAAATAGGGAATAAAAAAGATGATAAAACAATGAATAACTGAATACAAATGAAAAATGGATAAAAAATAAAAATAAATGCAAAATAAGAAAAGGGGATTTAAAAAACCCTCAACCTCATCCTCTGTCACTGCAGAGGGAGCAGCTGGCCAACATGTGATTCTGGAGGGAGAAGTTTGGATCCTCTTGCAAGCACTCTCCCACGCATGGGGATCCTTCACATATCACACTCACCTCAGCGTCCTGAACATTTTCAATGCTGCCTGCTGGGGTTCACTTCAGTTGTCCATCTGAGCTAATCTGTATCTCTGCCCACCCACTGATCACACTCCCATGCAGCACCTGCTCTCGCCCACCAGGACTGTTGTTTCAATTTTGATTTAGATAACATGGTCTGGATTCAGTTTTTCATGTGCTCCTCCGTCCTTTCCCCTCCCCAGTCACCCATTTCCATTCCCCCATCACTGTTGACCCCCTGGCTTCACCTTCCACTTCCCTTCCACGCCCCATCAGCCACAAATCTTTTCCTTCCGGGATGCCCAGGTGAATGTGCATGTTCCCTTCCTTCCTGAAAATCCCACCCCCATCCACATTCACCTCCCCGACCTCCTTCTTCCCACCCCCAGGAACCGTGTCTGCCTCCACCAACCACCCTTGACGTCCTTTCTACCGCTACTGTTGAAACCTTACCCTCCCATTCTAGTGCCTCACTCTAACCTCGGTCTTTCTCACCATTCCCTCAGACCATGCCCACCCTCAGTTTGCTGCCGAGGGGGCAGTCATGGACTCAACAGAGCTCTCCCTTGCATGCTCACCTGAACATTCTGCTCTCCAGACCCCCTTCTCCTCTTGGAACTCCTTCCCCTCGATCTCAGACTCCCCTGACAGACTCTATCCCCGCTTAGTCCTTCCCCCTTCCTGAGTCCTTCAGACACCCTTACTTCTTTCGCCACCCAGTGGACTGGCCTTATAATGATATGCAGATGTATTACAACGAGGCTATCGATGTCCGATGGCGGGAAACGCTGTTCGCCATTGACGGGCTGAGCGGATGGTCGCAAACTGCTTTCACGACGTTGTGAAACTGATTTTTGGCCTTCTTACCATATTGCCCGCTCACGCCACCAAGCACGCCCAATGCCAGTGGGCTCAAAACATGCTGTAGTTTGATGGACAAGTTGTCGCCATTTTGAATGATTGGCAGCAAGCTTCTCTTTGTCATTAATGCTATTGAGGCTGTGCTTCAAGGACAGCTTCAGGGAGCCTTTGTAGCATTTTCTGTATCTTCCCCTTGAACGCTGCCCATTTGAGAGTTGAGAAAACAGGACCTTGCAGGGAGGTGTTTTTCAGCCATCCAGACATGGTGTCCAGTCCATCATAGTTGATTTTGAGGAAGTTTTGCCTGAATGCTTGCAGACATCAATGTTTGTTCGACAGTCCTCCCATTAAATCCGGCGGAAGTATTGCTGATGGAATTTCTCTAGCATTATGTGTCATCAATACACAACCCAGGTCTCATAGCAGTACAGGAGTGTGGTGATGACAACTGCTCATAAACCAGGACTTTTGTTGACTTCCAGAGGTCTTTGCTGTCAAACACTTGTAGTAGTTTGTAGAAGGCTGAGCTGGCACAGCTGCTCTGGTGTTGGATCTCCTCATCAATGGTGGCCTTTTGAGAGAGATGTGAAAAGTGCTCAACATATTCCAGAGTCTCTCCTTCAACATATATGGCAGATTAACACAACACCACCCATACCCCAACCGTCCATACATTCACTCTGCTGTGAAGCTACTCCATTGCATCATTCCTCACACCCACTTACTTTTTAAATAGCCTCCATCCTTTACTTTATACACTTCCTCACTTCTCCTTCCAACCATCGTGAGGGAACAGTACCTTCATGCTGGCCCTTAAATCCCTCAGCATCACCCAGGGAGACATCACCACAGTGAGATGCAGCCTTTTTAGTGTGCTTCATTCTATCAATTTCTTGTATTCTGTTCGCAAACCCTGAATTCATTAAACTTCATGTTTGCATTGCCTATTTAAATGCTGGAGTTGAAATCGACTCATGCCATATCATCACGCCATGTCCATTGGTTGGGAAATGTGGAAATAGTATGTTAATGCAGTGGCTAGGTTCAAAAACCCTTGACATACATGTAGCACTAGTTTCCAGGTTTCCTGTGCGCTATCAATACTCCCCTTTGCACCAGCAACCATCCCATTCTCTGCACATCAGGAACTGAAAATATAGGGCTGGGATTTTACACCTTTCGTGATGTTGATTTGATTGGCCAGGACACTGGAGATAACTCCCATGTTTTTCTTTAAAGTATTACCCTGAGAGGGAAGATTGAACTTCAGTTTAATTCCTCTTCCAAAAATCAGCACCTCTGACAGTGCAATACTCCCTCAATATTGCTTTGCAGTGTCAGCCTTGATTCTGTGCGCAACCCTTGGACTGGGACTTGAAGCCACAACCTTCTGATGCAGAGGCAAGAGTGTCACTGACTCAACACTGTCTCACACACAAGGCCACCCCAGGATGTACAATCTCACAACCATGTTCAATGTTTATGTGGAAGAAATCAATATGTGAAGCACCATATGAATACAAAGCAAAGTGAATGAACAGTTACGTAAGCATGTTGACATTTAAAGTTAAAATAAACTGGTGATAGCTTTTATACCGGGATCGCAGAGCTAGGACAAACTGCTTTGACATTTGTTATTTTCACCAAGATATTTCAGAAATTATTTTTTTTTCTTTCATTTCAACATCCTTCTTATCATTGTACCAACTGACAGCTCATCACTTGGTTTGAAAGAAGCTGAGAGGATTCCAGTGCAATGCTATCACAATGTTGGAATATTTCTCTCAATGTGATTTTTTATTGACTGTAAAACATTCAGTGACATATGGCAACATCATGTAGTTCAAATGAGTAAAATTAGATCTAAGCTGTTCAGGGAAGATGTCAGGAAGCATATCTACACACAAAGCCTAGGAAAAATCTGGGTTGCTATCCTCAAAAAGCTGTTGGTCAAAAGTTAAAACCGTTAATTTTTTTTGTTAGGCATGGGTATTAAGGGATATGAAGCTAGGGCAGCTCAATGGAGTTAGGATATATAATTACATAAGAAATAGGAGCTGGAGGAGGCCTTTGGGCCCCTCAATCCTTCCCCACTATTCAATAAGATCATGGCTGATCTGCCCCAAGCCACAACTCCTCTTTTGTGCCAGCTCCTCATAGCCTTCGACTCGCCGATATTTCAAAAATCTATCTACCTCCTCTTTAAATACTTTCAGTGATGTAGCCTCCACAACTCTCCGGGGTAGAGAATTCCAGACATTCACTACCCTCTGAGAGAAGAAATTCCTTCGCATCTCAGTTCTAAATGAGTGTCCCCTTATTCTGTATCTATGTCCCCTAGTTCAAGATTCCCCCAATAGTGGAAACATCTTCTCAACATCTACCCTGTCAAGCCCCCTCAGAATCTTGTACATTTCAACAATCATCCTTCATTCTTCTAAACTCTAATGAATAAAGGCTTAACCTGTTTAGCTGTTCTTGATAAGTCAATCCCTTCGTCCCAGAAGTCAGCCTAGTGTATCTCTTTTGAACTGCCTCCAATGCCAATATATCCTTTTTAAATATGGGGACCAAAACTGTACTCAGTACTCCAGCTGTGGCCTCACCAATACCCTGTGTAGTTGTAACAAGACTTCCTTATTTTTAAACTCCAACCCCCTAGCAAGACAGGCTAAAATTGTATTTGCCTTCTTAATTACTTTTGGCACCTGCATGCTAACTTTTTCTGTTTCATGCACAAGAACACCCAGATCCCTCTGTGCTGCACTTTCTTGGAGTCTCTCCATTTAAATTAGCCTGCCTTTTAATTCTTCCTACCAATATGCATGACATCACACTTTCCTACACTAAACTCCATCTGCCAAATCTTTGCCCACTCATTCAACCTATCTATATCCCCTTGCAGATTCCTTATGTCCTCATCACAACATGCCCTCCCACCTACTTTTGTATCGTCAGCAAATTTGGATACGTTACACTCTGCCCCCTCCTCAAATTCATTAATATAGATAGTAAATAATTGAGGCCCTAGGGCCGATCCTTGTGGCACTCCACTAGTTACGTCTTTCCAACCTGAAAAAAGACCCATTAATCCCAACTCTCTGTCTTCTGTGTGTTAACCAATCCTCAATCCATGCTCATATATTGCCCCTAATACCGTGAGCTCCTATGTTGTACAATAACCTTTTATGTGGTACCTTATCGAATGCCTTCTGGAAATCCAAATACATCTACTGGTTCCCCTTTATCAACTCTGCTTGTTATACCTTCAAAGAACTCTAGCAAAGTTGTCAGACATAATTTCCCTTTCATAAAACCATGTTGACTCTGTTTGATTGCATTAAGCTTTTCTAAATGTCCTGCTATTTCTTCCTTAATGACGGACTCTAGCATTTTCCCAACGACAGATGTTAGGCTGACTGGCCTATAGTTTCCTGCTTTGTGTCTCCTTCCCTTCTTGAACAGGGGCATCACATTAGCAGTTTTCCAATTTGCTGGGACACTCCCGGAATCCAGTGAGTTCTGGAATATTTTGACCAATGTCTACGCCATCTCTGCAGCCACTTCCTTTAAAGCCCTTGGATGCAGGCTATCAGGCCCTGGTGGCTTGTCTGCCTTGAGTCCCATTAGTTTGTCAAATACTTTGTCCCTTGTGATAGAGACAGTTACAAGATCTTTCCTTCCATTAGCTCCTTGCTTATCTGATATTTTTGGGATGTTTATGGTGTCCTCCAACGTGAAGACCAAAGCAAAATTTTGGTTTTAATTATCTGCAATTTTGCTGTTCCCTGCTGTCAATCCTGCAGTCACACTCTCTAATGGTCCCCCGCTCACTTTAGCCACTCTCTTTCTTTTTATATGCCTGTAGAAGCTCTTGCTGTTTGTTTTTATATTTCTTGCCAATTTACTTTCATAATCAATTTTCTCCCTCTTTATTAGCTCTTTAATCATCCACTGCTGGTTCCAAAAAAAACACCAATCCTCTGGCCTACTACTAGTTTTTGCCACTTTCTATGCCTTAGTTTTTACTTGGATACTCTCTTTGACCACCCTTGTTAAGCACGAGTGGCTCATCCCTCTCATCAAGTCCTTCTTTTTGTCTGGGATAAAGTTTTGTTGAGCGTTATGAAATATCTGCTTAAATGTTTGCCACTGTTCATCCACTGACCTTCCCCTTAGTCTATTTGCCCAGCCAGCTTTAGACAGCTCTTTTTTCCATACCTCTGAAATTACTCTTATTTAAGTTGACGACACTGGTTTGAGACCCGAGTTGCTCACCCTCAAACTGCATTCGAAATTCTATCATATTGCAATCACTACCCCCTAGAGGACCCTTAATTACAATATTTCTTATTAATCCCACCTCATTACACATTACTAGATCTAAAATAGTCTGTTCACAGGTAGGTTCTGCAATGTATTGCTCTAAGAAATAATCCCTGATGCACTCTACAAATTCATCTTCCATGTTACCCCTGCCAATCTGATTTGTCCAGTCAATATGCAGATTAAAATCACCCATGACAATTATGGCGACCTTCTTACATGCCTCTATTATTTCCCAATTTATACTTTGTCCTACAGTGAGGCAATTCTTTGGGGGTCTATAGACGACTCCCACCTATGACTTCTTCCCTTGCTGTTTCTTATTTCTACCCAAACTAATTCCACATCATGACCTATTACACCTATATCACTGCTCACCACCGCGCTGATGGCTTCCTTTATTAACAAAGCTATCCACTTCCTTTTCCTTTTTGCCTATTTTTCTGGAATACCATTGAATGTTGAGTTCCCATTCTTGGTCACCCTGCAACCATGGGCAGAATTTTACTGTCAGCGAGCAGGGAGCGGAGCCTGCTCGCCAACGCGTAAAATGATGCGGGATGACATCGGGAGGAACCCCCGACGTCACTCCATCCCATTTAAATTTTCAGGAAGGCGGGGGCGCAGCAAAATCAGGCCCACTGACCTGTCAATGGCCACTTGAAACATTAACTCTGTCTTTCTCTCCACAGATGCTGTCAGACCTGCTGAGTTTTTTCATCATTTTTTGCTTTTGTTTCATTTATTTCTTTTTGTGCCGTCAACTCAAATATCTTGTTACAAATGCTGTGCGCATTCAGATAAAGAGCCTTAAGCTTTGACTTTTTACCATTATTGCTCATTCGGGTTCTGATTTCTGCTGCACTCTTCTGCTTATATTTTCTGCCCCTTCATGTCACACTTTGATTAGCGTTTGCCTCTTCACTACCCTGCACCTCTGCTCTCTCTTATCTTTTTGATTTTTTTAACTTCCCTTCAATTGAACCCCTTCCCACCCCAACAATTAGTTTAAAGTCCTATCTACAACCCTAGTTATACGACTTGCCAGGACATTTATACCAGCATGGTTCAAATGAAGCCCATCCCAAAGGAACAACTCTCTCCTCCTCCAGTACTGGTACCAGTGCCCCATGAGTCAGAACCTATTTCTCCCACACCAATCTTTGAGCCATGCAGATTAGAGATTTACGTCTCTAATCTTATTTACCCGATATAGATCAACATTGATCTAATTGATCTATTTGAATGACAGGTCAGGCTGGAGGAGCTGAATGGCTTTGTGCTGTTCTTGTGATTTTACTGATTCTGTAATCCAAAAACAATGCAGGGATTTATTGTTAAAAATTGGTAGAAACTGATTTTAGTTGTCCTTAGTATTTGACACAAATTTAACATGTCATGTTGCTTTATATATCATTTAGCAAAATATCATAGAAAAGTTGATTCTTTTCTTGTGCTTTAGTCAGGCAGTTCACAGGAAAGTCAAAAATCAAAATACCTAATGGCCTGGGGCCACTTAAAACAATCGCATCAAATCCATTTGATAAGCTTTTATTTTTGATCTGTAAACTCCCCATGTAAAGAGCAATGGCTTAAAATACGAAACCTTTATAATATGAAGTGTGCATAATAATAATGATGATGATTTAAATGTAATCATAGAATCTTACAGCACAGGAGGTCATCAATTGGCCCCTTGTTTCTGTACCTGCTTTTTGAAGGCGCTTTCAATTAATCCCACTGCCTTTTCTTTCCCCATAGCCTTGTCAATTTTTTCCTTTTCAAGCATATATCCAATTTCCTTTTGAAAATTATCATTGAAGTTGCATCCACACCCTTTCAGTTTGTGCTAGAGTTGCAAAATGACCTGTGAAACAATTATATGTTCAGCTTAAAATTGAACTACAGTGATGCATTTGCTGGCAACTAGAGCTTGTTATGATCTCAGTGGAAACCAGTAACTCCAAAAAGAAATTTGAATTCCCAGTTATCAACTGAAAGAAGCACCCAAGATTTGACATTTAAACTGAAAAAAAATACTTTACTGTATAAGAGTTACACAAAACAAGTAATGTTAACTTAACACTATGGGCGGAATTGTCCCAGATTTGCACTGTGCAGTAGCGGGCACAAAAAGAATGTTTTATCCATTGGCCACGATGGCAGGTTTTCGCACCATAGAAATCCCATTCTCACCTCATTAGTTATGCATTCCCGGGAAACACGCTGAGTCGCTGGCAGGGCACCCTCTGATTCGCCTGCCCCGCTATTAGCTCAGGCCTCCAGTTAACCGGGCACCATGTTTAAAGGTCACCCCTACAAAGAGTATTCTTTAAGAGATAGGAAGCTGCTGGGAACTGATGGCTGCCAAAGTGAGGAATCATGCGACACGTCCCTAAAGCACCTACTGAACGCAGTAGAAGTCCGCCACGATGTCACCTACCTCCAATCTTGGCAAAGGCCATCAAGCAAGGTCACCAATCCAGCATGGGAGGCGGTGGCAGCAGTGGTCAGCGCCAATGTCCTGCAAAAGAGGACAGCCACCCAGTGCAGGAAGAAGATGAATGCTCTCATCCATTCTGCCAGAGTAAGTCACTCTTTTCACTCTCACACACTCACAAACCCATCACACATCCACAGGTCTCTCACACCTCAAGGGACAACACCACCAACTCCCACACACAGCCTTACATTTCAATCAGCCTCATATCCTCAGGAACATGTGTCCTGATATCATCCATGGCTCCATTCACTATTCCATGCAGTGCCATGCATGTGGCACACACTCTCTCCATCTGTTTTCATGCAGGAGAAGCTAGCTCACATCAGCAGGTAGAGGACCCAGTAGCTCACATTAAGCCCCTCACTCACTTTGAGGAGTGACAGGTGGGGACGTGGACGCTGCCTGTGGTGACAGTGAGATCAGTGGTGAACACCTACATGAGGATCCTGCGCTACATCATCCTTCTCTCAATACAACAGTGAATGCTCTCTGTCCTACTTTTGACGCTACTGCCATGCACTAATTATCTCTACTTTGGTTCACAAAGAGCACTGCCAAGTGACTGAAACCCTCAGCCAGCCAGTCCCTCAGCTCCATCCAGGTCCTCACCTCCAGCCAAGAGGAAACCTCCTCCATTGGAGCTTGAAATAAGCAGCCTGGAAGATCTGTCACAGCGCTTACCCACACTCTCTACCAGCACAGGCACACACCTTGGTGGGACCTAGATCTAGAGCAGGCACGGGTTCCACAATCTGGTGGTCACCACAGGGACACGTGTCCGCAGCAAGAGGAGGCAGATTCAGCCAAGCTCCCTGGCATTCGTAGGACTGTTGGCAAAGATGCATCTGTGAGGTCCGAGTCAGATGACGAACCTCTAGATTTGGCTTTCCAACTCATCGTGAAGAGTCAGCAGAAAGCGGGGGAACATCATGCAGAGCTGTTGGAAGCCCTCAACAGAGCAGCACGTGAGTTGAAGGAGTGTATCCGCCTGCTCTCTGATGAAGTGGTGCCTACATATGTGTGTATGGAGGTCTCCATGAGAATGATGGCAGGTGCCATGGATGTCCTGGTACAACAGGAAGCGGGGATGTGCACAGACCTGCACTCCATCACAAGAGCCATGGGTGAGGTCCTGCAGTGACAACGTGAGAGGGAAATGAGGCACCTCAACGGCCCTCCAGGTGCTTCTTCCCCTCAAGGAGTCAGACCGGGGCCCTCAGGCATCTGAAGGGAAGAGGAACGAAACCCCTGGGTCATCCACTCAGGAATCTTAGAGGCTGTCATCTCCCCCCGAGTCCCTTTTATCTGCGACCCCCTCAACCTCATCCTCTGTCACTGCAGAGGGAGCAGCTGGCAACCAGAGGACCCACACCAGAGTCATCAGAGTCAACAACTGCACAAGCTGTCTCCATCCCTACTGCGGATGTCAGGGCAGCACCTCGAAGAAGTGGTAAGCCTAGAAAACTTAAGAATTTCTGATCACAAGTGGTTATACAGGTGAACACATTTTGTTACTTTATAATCTGAAAATATATTCACTTTCACTGAATAATGTGTAATGGTGTCGTTCAGCTTCACTGACAGGCTTCGTGAGTCCCTCCCTCCATTCCCCCAACTAGCAGTTCAACTGCACGCAGCTGGCCCACAAGTGATTCTGGAGGGCAAAGTGTGTGTGAAGCAGGGCCTTTCAGAGTCTCATGCATGCATTCTCCCGCACACGAAGAGCCTTCCTCCATCACACTCATCTCACTGTTCTGAGCATTCTCAATGCTGCCTGCTTGGATTCTCTTTCAGTTGTCCATCTGAACTGATCTGCACCTCCGCCCACCCATTCCTATATAGCACCTGTGCCCACCCAAGGCTCCTTTCACACTCAATTTTAGAATCATGGTTATTGTTAAGTATGTCTTCAGTTCCCCCGTCCCTTCCCCTCCCCAGTCACCCATGTCCTTTTCTCCATCACTGTTGATCCCTCTGGCATCACCTTCCACTTCCCCACCATCACCTACCAGCCGGAACCGTTTTCTTTCTGGGATGTCCAGGTGAACATGCACATCCCCTATCTTCCCGAGAATCCCAACCTCATCCACATTAACCTCCTTCTTCCCACCCCCAGGGTCCATGTCAGCCTCCGAGCCCCCACCAATCACCTTTACCATCCCTTCTACTGCCACCAACGCACCATCACCCTCCCACCTACCAGCTCCCTCTGCCCTCTCTCATCTCAACATTCTCTCCTACTACACCCCCCCTCATTTTTCTCCCCAGGAGGCAGCCATTGAATCCACAGAACCCTCCCTTGCATGTTCACCAGGACACCACCCCCCCACTTACTCCTTCATTCACCTTACTCCTTTCTTTCCCTAACCCCTTCCTCCCCTGGACTTCTTCTCCTCACCAAATACCTTCCATCCCCTGGACTCCTGCCCCCCTATGAACTCCTTCCTCCCTACTAAGTCCTCCGCCCCTCCGTCTCCTTTCCCCCTCGGATCTCTTTACCTTACACCTTCCTCCCAACTTACACCTACCTCCTGGGTTGCCGCATTTTCCCTGGTTACACACTCCCCCCCACTCCATACTCCCTCCCCCACCCCTCCCAAACTCACACTCACCCCGGTACACCTTCCTCTCCCAGTCAAACCTAGACCTTCTTCTCCCACCCTCCTCCGGTACACCTTCGTCTCCCACTCACAGGTGGACCCTCCTCTCCACCCCCACAACGAACACCCATTGCAGACCATGGCCAAGTCACTGATATCCCAAAGCAGGCCCCAAACATCAACGGTCACCTTCTACCTTCTGTGAGCTGCTTCACAGTGGAGCCATGTCCATATAAGTCCACTCAGCATGCGATGTACGTGTTCCTCCAGGGTCTGGTAGCTGTGGGCTCCAGCATCTTCTGCTCCTCGGAGGTCCACGATCTGAGCAAGGCCCTTTCGATAAATCCCGACTTCTGCACGTCACACTTTTCAAGACTTGTTCTGCACCGTAGTGTTTTTCCACTGATGTGGGTGGTACATTTGATGTCGGGGGTTGATTTCGATGAGTTAGGTTTATAATGATATATGCAGATCTATTAGAATGAAGTTCCTGATGTGTGGCGGTGGGTGGCCCACCATTGATGGAGCAGACAATTGCAAGCTGGTTTCACGATGGCATGAAACCAATTTTTGGCCTCCCAGCCATATTGTCTGCTCATGTCGCCATGATGCACGACACCAATGGGCACGGAAAAGTCCAGCCTATATTTCGCAAACACTTATTCTTTACACCTGAAAATCTCAACCGACCACTTGTTCTACTTTTGTTTCCACCGAAGTGTTTCCCTATACTTTATAGGATCTTGAGGGTTCCTTCACTTCTCCTGGGAAAAATCATGACATGCGATAGCTTTCAGGAATTCACTTTGATTCTCCTCAGTGTTCCTGCTATTCTCTGAGGTATGAGATTTCTTGGGGTCCTTGTACTAGCATCCAGCTAGGTGGCCCTCCAACTGTCCTTAACCACCTCAGGATTGTGGTCAAGTCAGGCATGGGTTTCACTGTACTCTTACTTAGTGACTCCAACCCAGAAATGCCCTTGGCTTCTGATAGCCCTCTGCTACTGATCTATAACTGCTTTATAGCTCCTGGCCCAGTCTTCAACTGTCTGTCCAAAGTTACTGCCAAAATGACAGCCTGCATAACCTATAACATAGCAATGTGACATACCTTGGATGTTCCAGATAGAGATCCAAACTAATTAATTTTACCTTGAAAACATCCCTTTAATTCTGGGATCCACATGAATAATTTATATCTCTAATGGGGACAAGTACAATTCTACCAGGCTCACTGGCTCCATTATGAAGCCAAGAGAAGACCACATGTTGTTTCTTTTTTCACACATCTAACTCAAACCCCTTTAAGTAAACATGGAACATCCTTTGAATTGTAATTATCTTAAGGGTGTTTACCAGGATGTTTCTCAAACCAGGTACTTTTATTTATCCTACATTCAAAAAACTTCAAGCCCCCTAACTAAAAGTCATATCCCTAAAACAATGATATTACGTATTCATAGCAAAATGTTAGGGCAAATTTCCAAAAATACTGAGAAATGACCTATGATCTGGTTGTCATGGCAATATTGATTGGGGCCAACCAAAGGCAAGCACATTTGAAATGGAAATCAGGCCCCCAATGCCATTTGTGGGCAGAATTGGCTGGGCTGTGCATCGTACACAGTCTGACAAGTATCAGCTGGCTGCTCTTCCAAAAACGACCCTAAAGGTAAGTCCCTCTGTTTTTTGTGCAGCCTGGAGAAGCAGGAGTGCCCCTTCAGGCTCCAGAAACCTGATCTCTGCTGCTGCTGCTTCATTACCCTCCATCCCCAACCAAAACATCGGACCCTTTTCCACCCACCCCAGTGATCTTGGGGAGCTAGCTGGGCCACCTGACATTACCTTGGGGCACCTGAGCTCTGATCACAACTGCTGCAACCAGCCTTCAGAAATCCACTCTGAGGGAAAATTCACCCTGCTATATTTATTAAATCCCTTTGGATTTTGGTCCATAAATGGATTGAGCTTGGGAATTTGGCAATCACATATTACTCACTTGTACCAATGCAAAGTTTAAGCACCTTGAACTGTATTGGATAAGACGGAGGCATGCCACCAATCAACTTCACAATCCAGGTCTGTAGGAATGTTTCTTCTAAAAATCCCTGCCTTGACGGTAGTCATTTTGATGATAATGGAAAACAATACAAATTTGTAATGATGTTTTCGAGTGCCAAGAGCCTGAAAGTACTCTGATATGCTTTGGATGGAGGTATATGGGTGAGTTTCTAGATCTTTATGTGACAGAGGGGTGGGGATGGTGGAGGGGGAAGGGACCAGAAAAGTACCCTACAATAGATATGGAAGCAGCAGTGGCGGAGCTTCCAGAACTGCAGCACAACAAGGGGAGGGAGCAGAGGCTGTGGAAGGAGGCTGACTACCAGGCCAGGCAATGCATCCAGCTTCTCGAAATGCATGCCCATTTAGTGTTTTCCTGTATGCTATCCCATTGATGTTCTCAAGTGAGGTGTCTGCAACAGTGCTCATCCTCTGGTGAGCTGGCAAACGATCCACCTTTTACCCTGTCCTGGCTGAAACCCACTCGTACCTCGATGACTCATCATGTGTTGCTCATAACACATGATTGAGAGAGGGACTCCCAGACATGATCTAGTCAAGTTACAATTGGAATACACTAGCCATGACCATATTTGAGTCACTGGGCATTTGGAGAGAAGTCATGTGTCAAGACAACCCTTTGTGTCTTTTAACATCTGCTCTCTCTTCAGAACACATCAAGTAACTGAGGCGCTGAAGGAACAAGATCCTGAGTGGGTTCCTTCCCTCTCTCTCTCTCCATCCAACTGCAAGTTTTGAACAATGTCTGCTGATTTTGACAATTCAAGTGCTGCAGAAAAAGATTTTAAAAAGAACTCAACCAGCGGTCCTGTCTCTAGAAGGACAGATAAATCATTTGTCTACATCTTTAAACTGCCTCAATGCCGAAAGCAGCAGGACCGCCAAATGAAAGTAGCAGCACAACAGAATTCAGCCTGAAGCCAGCCAAGTCATCAACATTCAAGAGTCATATACCCCTTTAATTTCACTGGAATCTAAATTATTTAATCCATCTTTCCCTCTCTGTAACCTCTGTGTGTGTGTGTGTAATTCATAGCATTTTTTCATTATTTTACTTTGACTGGGTTAAGTGTAATAAAAACTATTCTATTTTATTTCTTAAGTCTCAAGAAAAGCTGACTGATTGTGCCTTTTATGGCCATAGCACATAAACATTTAAATATTCATGAAATTGGCAAGTATATCTGTTTTAAATAAAAACTTGTAGCAGTCAAGCAGGAGAGGACAAAGATAGGAGTCATTTGACTGCCCTTCATCTGATCATAACAGTGGCCCTTGAGGACCTCCTGGCCCTCCATCAGACCATGGGCATCTCTTCTCCAGCCTGTGTGCACCACTGCTGCCTCCAGCATTGCATCCGTCACTCTGCCCTAGTATTCACTTTGCAATAACTTACATGTTACAGCAATATTTTTGTGCATCTGTCCTTTTAGGCACAATCTGACTTTAAGAAGAAAAAGCTGGCTGTGTCAAATGTTTACAAACAATCCTTCAGGTACCCCTGCTGAGTGCATAGCCCACAGGTTGCTTGGTTGTTCAGACAGCACCCCTTCAGACTTTCACTACAATCATACAGATGAGGTGGGTACTCCAAATTTGAACACTGTCCCCCTCAGCCTGCATGCTCATAAAACAGGGTTAACCAATTTCTAGCCCATAGTACCATTAGCTATTGAGTCATTTGGAGCCTTTGAGTTGACTTTTTAGAACAGTTATATGACATTAATACCACTTCAGCTATGCAAGGTTTGTAATAGGAATTATTGTGCAGAATAATTTTATTTGCTTAAACACCATTGATTCTTTTTGTAACTGCTTGCTGAGATGGATAAAGATTATACTCTGAGAAGTAAAAATGTTTGGGTCAGGAAATGAAGCCTGCAATAAAGCATGATGCATTTCCATATATAAAGAGATTTTTAAAAATACACTGGTGCCTCCAGCTTTCTCTGTTCTTTACCTAAACTCCCTAACTCAGCTGGGGTGTGTGTGATTCCAGTGATGTTGGTAGCCTGCAGTATCTCAGCCACATAGCCATTCTTTATTTGTGAGTCTAGGCAATGAGATTCACCAAACTATAAAGGCATTAGGAGAAATCACAGCCAAACTCAATCCTGTCCTCGCCTGATGTCCACATTTGCACTTTCTAACAGCAGCCCACTAGTCTCCAAAAAGCTTGGTGGATAAATGTATCACCTGTTTTAATACTGCACTGAACAATACTCAGCTTTGATTCCAATATTTTGAAAAGCCATCGATAACCACTGTGCAGGATCATACATATATGTCGTTTTTCATTTATTTTGGAGGGTTGCTGGAAGCCATGTACTTGGAACAGGACGTCTAGTTGATTTCCACACCCCCCACCCCCTTTAAACTGGGACACTAAGGTTGAATATAGCGCCCTAATTGTTGCCCTAGCTAACTCAGCCAAGATGGTGAATTGAACCTGGGACCTTCTGGTATGTCTGACTTGGTACAAGGTGTCAATTCAGCTCAGTGGTAGGATTCTCATTTGAAATCACTCTTCATCAAATATACCATATCTAGAGATGGTGTGGCAAAGAGAGCCGTAGCAAGGAATTAAGCCTCACTATATGTAATAATGCAGTTTCATTTTCACTGAGTGATATGGGCATGAAATGGAATATCTCTCAACTTGTAAAGAGTGTATTAACCATTGTAGGTAGCAGGGAGATAATCAGATCAAGACTACACCATGTCAACAGCACTCCAACGTGCTTCACAGAGATGTGAAGAAAAAAAACAGATGCTGAACCAAAGAAGGAACATATTGGAGGGAAGACCAAAGGGGAAGGTTTTAATCAGATTCCAAGGAGGAAAGGGAGATGGTGATGCCAACAGGTTTAGAGAAGTAAGTCCAGAGAGTGAGTCCCAGCCAGCACAAGATATGGTATTAATGCTGGGGTAAAGGGAAGGGATGGTGCACAAGAATCTGGAGTCAAAGGAATGCAGCATGTGGGATCACAGGGTGGTAGGGTTGCAGAAGGCCATGGCAGGATTCAAACACAAGGATGAAAGTATTAAAAGTGACCCTTTGGGAATGGGGAGTCAAGGTTAGTGAGGAAAGAAGTTATGAACTTGATTATGGGATAAGATACTTGTAGCACAGGACTGAAGTTTATAAGAGGGCAGAAGATGAGTTGGCGGTGGAAAGCATTGGTATAATAGAGGCTGAAGTAACAAAGGCCTGGAGGAGAGTTTCAGTGAAAGATTGAAAGATGCACTGAAACAGGTGGGCATGGAAACAGAGAGGATATGGGGCTGGAAGCTAAGTCAGCTGATACAGTAGCAGCTAAACATTTAGTTTGGGAAAAACTAACAGAACTGAGGTTTATCCATTCATTCACTTACCATTTGTAGGACATTACTAAGTCTAAATTGGCTGCCATGTTTGCTTACATAACAATAGTGATTGTACTTGAAAAGTAATCATTTGTTATGAAGCATTTTGAGATGTTCTGTGGATGTGACAAGACAATGTATGAAGGCAAGTTCTTTCTCTTTCTTTCCTCATATCATCTTCCAAGCAGAGTAGGCGCATTTTTTTTCTGTGTTGAAATTCGTACCAGATGACTTCAGATATTTGAGATGTATGACAGCTGCTCTTGTTGTATCACAAGGAATTAGACATAAAAAGCAAGGCATATAAAACAGCATAAACTTAAAGGGCACTCCTTGTTCTCGTGGCTTTAACTACACCAGTGTTGACCAATATGTTCGCTATTCACCACATGTGGCAAGCTAGCCATAGATTAGTGGCAATTTATGCTGTTCATTTTTAGAGCCACACAATCTTGAGTTGTGTTTAGGTTGCAGCTGTGGGTATTATACTGAGTGTCACTCACTGGACTGCTATTTGTCATCCATCCCTAACTGAGCAAGGAAGAATCAACCCCATTGCTGTTAGGCAGGAGTCACATTTCAATCACACTGTGACTATGGCCAGAATTTTACGTCCCACAGGCAAGCATACTCCCAACCCGAATGGGAGTAAAATCGTGCGAGATGACATCAGGCGAGCATCCCAGTGTCATTGTGCACTTGTGTGATATTTCGCTCAGCAGAGGCGTGCAAAATCCGGAAGAGCACCAGCCGACAATTAAGCAGGCGGTTAAGGTCATTAACGGCCCACTTGTGAGTGATTTTGCATGGCCTGGATGGGCAATCGGCCAGGCGGGCTTTACATTTTTGACGAAATCTCATCCAAGGGTGGGATGAAATCTCTGTTAGGGTATAAGGTGATTAGAAATATCTGGGGGACCATTTTTTTTAAGAGGTAAGCTTTCAGATACTTCATTGTGCTGCATAGGCATATTTTGCAGCATTTTTGTTGTTTTATTTATCCTGTGGAGGCTTGCAGCTCCCTGAGGCAGCTGTCTGCCTTCAGGGAGCTCAGTGGAAGCATTCACCAGCACCCGCAGTGACGTTGGTGCCCGCCCTCTTCCCGCACTCCTTCCACCCCACCCCCCCCCACCAGCAATGCTGAGCCTTTCTCAGTGCGTGTTTCATGCTGGCAGGCCGTTATTTGGCCAGCTAGAGTGAAATTGCGAACGGGGGACCGTTTCTGTCCACTCCCGGGCCCATCGATTGCGCACGCCCGATGAGCACAACATTTAGGCCTATGTTGTTTATCAGAATATAGTTCCATTGTTGGGCTTCTGGTGACCTGGAATCTGAAGGGCGAATTGGTCAATGAAACAAGAAAAATAACCCACAGTTTGTTCCCTTCTCTGTTCTTGTTTTCCCAGATGACACATTTAGATTTGCAGGATTGCTCTGTGAAGTGCTGTAACAGAAGGGCTGCTCTTCAGTAGGACAGCGATTTGATTGCTCTCAAAATTTTCTTGGGGAAACTGGTGACACAGAAGATTCTAATTGAAGCACTTGGTTTTGTTCAGCTGGTGGTAGCTGGTGGTTTTCGCAAATCAGTTGAGGTGCGTGAGCGACAGATGGCGCTGCATGGCTGCCAGTGAGGGTTGAAATGTGCAATTTTGGCATCCTGGGGCAGTGCAACATCTAAATGTGTTTGCCTTCATCTTAATCGACCTATTGAAATGAGTGATTGAAAGGAATAGGGCTCTGTAGGTGTAGAGGGAGAAGATTACAGGAGGTGGGCCATGAGCCAATAGTTTATTAAATGTCAGGATACTATGGTTTGGTAATGGCAGGAAACAGAACGCAAGCAAGGTAAGAGTCAGAGCGCAGAAGGCAATACATTTGTTGATTCTCTTCCCTCCTCGAATTTATAAATATATCAATTCTGATAAAATAGAGACGGTTTACTCTTGAAGAAATTTTTTTTCTAAAATAAACTGGAGCAAACTGTCAGAAACGGAACCCTTCAGTTAATAGACGGTAACCACCCTTTGAGAGTGTATATGGCAGACCTGGATTGCAGAATAGCTGGATTGCAAAATCCTTTTGAAGGCTGTTCTCCTGGCTCTGGCAGTGAGTATATCAATCTTGATTTCCAACTGTTTAAAACCTTAAATCTATTTTCAAAAGATAGCATTTTTTAAAAATTAACATTACATGAATTTTGTATAATATGGTAGAGATAGTGACCTGATCGCTGCAAGTTTGGCAAGCATCAAAATCCTATTAGATAACACTGGCCGGAATCTTCTGCCCCCGTTGGCATCGGGCGTTATGGTTGGCGTGAGCAGACAATATGGCGAGAAGGCCAAAAATGGGTTTTGTGCTGCCGTGAAAGTAGCTTGCGATCATCCGCTCCACCCGTCAATGGTGGGTCGCATTTCCCGCCATTGGATGTCGGGAACGTCAATTTAATGTATTTGCATCTAATTATAAGGCCTGCTCGCTGGAATCATCCCCCCACACTGGATCATCTGTGTCTTGCTGACATGTTTCATAATCATGCATAAGCGACATATACCTGGCGAGCTGCACTTCACTCGGGACTTCGAGGTTTGTTTGCCTACCGTTCTTCATGTAGCATTCGCGGTCATCAGCGCCAGGCTTCACAGGCAGAACTGTACCACTTTTAGGGGGCTCACACGCAGGTCTCTACCTACCAGACCAGCTGTAAGGTGGGGTGGCTTTTCAATGGATGCAGGGCAAGGACTTGCTTGAGGAAGGGGAAAAAGTGGTCTCAGGCAAGGGAAGAGGATGCAGGGTGAGGGCTGTATTGGGGGAGGAGGATATCCCAAGGTGTTTGTGGGGGCACATATTGATCTGTGCAAACAGTCTCAAGATGGTGAGGACTGAGGAGGCAGTCTCCAGAGGAGATGAGGCCAGATTGAGGTGTGAGGGTGTGAGTGAGTGAGCGATTATGTCCATTGAGCTGGCAATGAGAGAGATGCCAGTGAATGTGTGATGGCCTTGTGAATGTGAGTTTAGAGTGATGAGATAGTTGCCTTACACTGACGGCATGGTTGAAATCATTCACTTGTTTTTTGCACTGGATGGCTGACCTCTTGTGTGCGGCATTCACAATGACCATCTCGGCCACCATCTCCCAGGTTGGAGTGGTGAGACTGATGGGCCTCCTGCAGCCAGAGTGAGGGCAGAGGACATTGAGGCGGGCCTCTACAGTGTCCGGAAGGCGTATCTGGATCAGGGGGCTGCACTCGTCTTGGCTTTTGGGGCCAGGTCTTCACTGGTGCCCTCCTGGGCTGCAGCTGTTTAAATATGGCGCCCTGCGTGAGGAAACAGCGAGGTAATGGTGCTTTGGGCAAATCGGAGGCTGCCTGCCAGGGAGGTGGTGTGCTTCCTGTGGCAGCATAATTAATGAGGTGGTATGGGACAATGCAGCGCAAAAACCCACCATTGCGGCCAGCGGGTAAAACGCCCTTTTTCCTGCCCACTACCACACTTGGTGCAAATCTGCAAGTCATTGCCACCTTAATGAGAAATTTTTAGTGGACACTGAGATGCGCACATGTTGGAGAGACCAACATGGCTGTAGGACTTGTGCTTTGGCACTACCAGTGAAGGTAGCCTTCCCATTTGGAGAAACAATTACAGCCACCCCTCTGAGGCTAGTGAGCACACCCAATTCCATGCTGTCTTGTAAGGAGTATGGTTACTAACACATTTTGCAGACACTTCCAGTAAAGAGTTTGGCACATCTCCCTGACATAGCGAGTCACTATCATGACTTAGCTACACATCACATAAATGTGAGTCTCACAAAAGGATGCGATCACTGAGTTGGAGCATGGCTCACCCTTGCAATAAGAGGGTACATAGATGCAGAATCAAGACACTTTCAAATGATGTGACCATTCTCATGAACAGTAAATGTATTTACAAAGGTGCATGATATAAACAGTGATTGAATGCTCATGAGCCAGAAGTGATATCAAAGTTTCTCCATTTTTCTAACCCTACCTTGCGTCTTGGTGCATTCCCGATATCCACAGCAGAGGTGGAGGCAGCCTGCTGACTGCTATGCCCTGTCGTCTTTGATGGCTACAGTGGGTGTCCTTTAGGGGAACGAGAGCTGGAGCGCCCCTCCTTGGCCTTTGCAGCTGAAGGCGATGGGGTCACAAGCAGAGGGGATTATGGTCAGCCGGACACTCTCGGAGTGACCTGGGTGGGTGGCCCCAGGGTCTCCAGCTGCTGCTGCTCCTTCCCGTAGGGGCCCAAGGGCCCCTGCCTGAATCCCTGAGGAGAAGGGGTTCCTCGAGGGAGGCTGCGGTGCTCTGCCTGCTCTCTCCCAGCCACTGATGGATCCCACCAATGCCTTTAGCGATGGAGTGCAGGTCCGATTACAAATCTGGCAGGGTTTGCTGGACAAAGGTCTCCAAGGCGGCCACCACCCTTCCCATGGACACCACAAAGAGCTCGCATGTTGGAGCTATGACATCAGATAGAACGCACACGGAGTCCTCCATCCTTCGTCCTAGTCTTTTAACTGCCTCTCACAACTCTACCTGATTTTTCGCTGGCTGTCATTGCCTATTCAGCATGTTTGACATGTTCATTTCCAGACTCAGACTCAGTGGGTGCCTGATCTCCAGCAGTCCCCTGAGTGCCAGGGACCTGGTCTGTCACTGCCTCCGCACGCTGCAGAGATGTGTCAGTGAGGTGTTCCCCAGAACGTGACTTCGAGCCTAATGTAGATCTATGACCCACTGGGGTGTGTGTCTCTGAGCTGGTGGAGGGTGCGGGTGAACACAGTGATGTGTCTTCTTCTAATGGCTCCTCAGCTTTCTTGTCTGAGGTGGCCTGGGGGCTGTGGTCTATGTTGGCTCTGGAGGTGTGTCTGGACCTGCTGGTGCCTGCAAGAGTAAGCAGATAGATCTAGTTCATAAACAGGCTGAATGCAACATTGCAAGTCACACACTGGGAATGTCAGGATGTAATCGGCTCATGGAGGACTCATCCTTACTGACTTGCTGGGAGAGGTCGATCTCACCTTCCCCACATGAGCAATCCCTGTCGTCTCCTGCCAACTAGGTGGCATCCTTCCCAATTTTGGATAGCTCCTGGATGTTTGCCCTTCCTCCTCCAGTCTGGGCTCTCTCCCTTTGTTGTACGCAAGCTTGGCCTGCATGAAGACAAATGGATGGAATGTGGTGAGAAGTGATGGAGGAGAGGTTGGAAAGCATTCATGCCTGCTGTGTGCTGAGCCCTCCCCAGTAAGGGCTGAGGATGGAGTTTGTGCAGGATGATAGATGAGATGTTCATAATGTTATAGCGTATGTAAGACAATCAATTTCAATGTCTCCCCTGTTAATATTGTGCAAGATCCTTGAGCAGTTTAACTCTTTGAGTGCATGATGCCAAGATGAGAGAGTGAGATTGGAGTGAGCTGAAGGATGGCTTACCCTGGCGGAGCAGGTGAGGCCATTCATCCTCTTCCTTCACAGGATGCCATTTCTTGGGCGAGTGCCCGACGAGCTGACCTCTCTTGCAACCACCTCCCAGGCCAGCGAGGTGAGGCTGGTGGGTCTCCTGGAGCCATCTCTTGGGTAGAGGGCATCCTGGTGCTGGTGGGCTCCATGGATGAGGGCCTCAAGATGCTAAACCTTGGTGCAGCTTTTTCTTGAATGCAGCCGTGTCAAGACATTTCCTCCATACAGCTGGGCTTGACAGAGTGAATGTGTGTGTTTAAATATGGTGCCCAGATATTGGCCCCATGAGGTAATGACAGGGTGAACGAATCAGTGCCTGCCTGCTACCTGATTGGCAGAGCTACTCACTGAATCAAAAGTAATTAGTTCCGCAGCGTGAAATCGGGTGCGAATTCCCACCGTGCTGTCCAGCGGGAAATGCGCCACGAACCCCACCAGCCACCACACTTAGTCCCAAAAATGGAAAATTCCACCAATGGAAACCATTACAGGGAGTAAACTTGAGTAAATAGCTGCATTTTATCTCTCCATGGCTCAGGATGTTGACGCATCATATGTGTCACTGAGCCATGGCGTTCTCAATGAAGTTTTGGTAAAATGTGGTGAAGGCTGGCCCAAAACTTCCAGCCTGGATCAGAATCCTTGGGCTGAATTTTCTGGCTGGGGGTGGGGGGGTGATGGTGGAGTGTGAGCGGGTGCAGGCGGGTGCAGATCCAATCGCCGTTCGCGATCGAGTGCACGCTGCCATTTTATGTGGGCAGGCCAATTAAGGCCCGCCGAGCATACTTCATGACTCCCGTGCATAGCAGATGTGGGCAGGTGGTGGCGGGCACTCTCAGTCCACCGGGTCCAATGGCAACCCGGCGGCCTGTATAAAGGAAGGACTGGCAGCCTTGGAAAGGCTGCTCACAATGGCTGGGTGAAGGGCTCTGCAGAGGGGCAATGGAGATTATGCAATCTGGAGGGTAGGCCATTGGGGCAGGCCAGGCCGTAGAGTAGGCCATCGGGGCAGGCCAGGCCAGAGGATAGGGCAGGGGGTTATTGTGCCCCTCGTTTTTCAGAAGACTGCCTTGCTGCTCCACCTCCGCCCCCCCCCCCACACACCCCCCCCCCCCCCCCCCCCCCCCCCCACCCCCCCCCCCCCCCCCCCCCCCCCCCCCCCCACCCCCTCCTCAAGGAGGTGGCAGCACGCCGGGAGGTGCTGGTCCCCAGGCTGGGAGGAGGAGGTCCCCCCAAATGACAAAATGTGTCTGGGGGGAGGTGGCGGAGGTGGTGAGCTCCCGCGATGTGGTGCGGCGCACCTGGATCCAGTGCCGCAAGCATTTCAATGACTTGTTGTGCTCTGGAAGGGTGAGGACAATGTTGGCATTGGGAATTTAACCCAGCAGGTCGGCTTTTCCCCCTGCTGTCCACTGCCCACCACCCCCCCACCCCGCAACTCATCTAAGTCTGAGTGTAGTGGCTGCATTGAATCATTGACAGCATGTACGCTGGGGGCCAGCAGATATTACCCATGCCAAGGTAAGCCTGAGAGGCTGGTGGAGAGATGGGTTCTGCACCGGCAGCATGTGATACACCGAGACCCACATTACTGTTCTGGGGGCAACCTGGAGGAGCTGCACCTAGGCATTGTGTTTGAACTGCAGGACATGTCCAAGCCAGGGTGATAACAGGCGTGGCAATGAACCATCTGCTGCCCTCTGCGCTTCACCTGCTTGCACCTCCTTGCTATGGAAGGATATATCGTGTGCTGCATAATGTGATGGAGGCAGCATGTGTCCGGGGGGGGTAGGTGGGGGATATAGAGCAGGTCCAGTATCTTTGTGTGAGTGTTCGGCAGCAGCGGGTGAGGAGGCACTGGAGTCCTGATATGCCCCAGTCCGTTTGGGGTGGGCCGTGCGCAAAGAAAGCCCATGTACAATTTGCACTAATCAATGCTCTTCTCTCATTTTCAGGAGAAGAATGCTCATAATGTGGCAGAGCGTGCAAGGATTGGCGGTGGCCAAGCGCAGTTAGCCATCTTCAGCTGGTTTGAGCAGGAGACTCTGGATTTGGAGAGGCGCCATGTGCCCAGGTCCACTGGTGTCAGTGTGGTTGGGGTGCCACGGTCAGGTATTTATGCCCAGCAGTGAATTCAGCATTATTCTCCCAACAGCCATGGCAGTGCTGAATGTTAAGTGATTTAATTTTGCAACATGGCTTGACCATTGATTATGGAAGGATGAGCGTATAATGATCTGGGGGACAGGGATGCACTTTGTTATTGCCTCCACGTGGATCCAATGTCCTTGTTCTTCCTTTCAGCATCAGCGGAGCGGGGCCGGGAGGAGGAGCAGCAGGGGCCCCCTCTCACACCTGAGGGCCCAGCGTCACACCATTTCTGCCAGGCAGGCACCAGCACAGATACTACCACCTCGGTGGGAATTAGAACATCAGCTAGTGTCCCGGGGTACAGCAGTGAGGGCACTTCACAGTTGCTGGAGGAACTGACAGAGACAGAGAGTGTCCATGGTGCCAGCCGTCGGAGGACTGCAGGGGACCAGACTCAAGCTCAGTCAGTGCCTGATGATGAGCCTCTGGAGTTGTCCGTGATGCAGCAGAGGCAGGAAATGTGGCCGGGTGTGTGGGAGCATCTGGGGGAGATACATGAGGCTATGCTTGGCTTGGTGTCCGTGGTGCAGGAGTCTACATGGACGATCGCCAAAGCAATGAACCACATGTCTGAGCGTCATGTGTTCTCCATGGAGAGAGTGGCGATTCTCATGGAGAGGCTCTTCCAGGAGACCTGTCAGGGCTTCCTTGGGATGTGCTCTGACCAGCAAGCCCTCACATCCGCATTGACCTCAGCTGGTCAGTGCCAGTGTGGGAAATGGTTTGGGCATCAACTTTCACAGCTCGGTGCCCCTCCATCCACGGTGAGCACGGAGGTCCGAAGTGACCTCACATCGGAGCAGCAGCTGCCTGTCCTCTCTGCAGGCACCTCACAGAGCACTCCAGGATGAGGGTGGCAGCTCCTCCACCCCTCTCCCAGTGACCATAGCATCTGGTGAGGTTGCGACAACTGGGGAGATGCCAGTTGTGGAACTGGCAGCTCCCTCCCAGGCGGGGCCAGCACAGGCTCCACGGGCCAGACGACGACCACCAGGGTCATCGAGGCCAACAGGACAGCAGAGTCAGCAGGCTGGCTCAGATGCCATTCCTAGTGAGGGGGCAGCACCAAGACGTAGCACCCGCAAACATAAACATAAGGCACCTTAGGCACGCCACAGGTTTATCACTGATGCTGTTGTGTTGGCCCGAGCTGAGGTCTTTATGATTTACTTTGAATTGGAACACCATTGTCATTTTTTTTGCTTAAGTTACTTTGCTTGTGATGTTAAATTCAGCAATGTGACCGTGCCTGAGGGTGCATTTTTTCTTTTGCATGTATATGATTTCCAAAAATGTAATGAGTGCTTTGTGGGACATTCAGATTTATTAAGAAGGCCCTTAGTTACTGTTCATAACCTGGCAGATTTTGCACTTGGGTATCGAGTATGGAGTCTGCAGCCCAGGCTTGTCATGGAGGTCCATCTGTGGTGTGCTAGCTGAAGGTTCATTGGATTAAAACCTCCTGGGTGTCTCTGCCTCCCTGGAGTATGCCCAGGTCAGCGTCTACCCCCCTGAGCATTTCCCTGTGCGTGCTTATCCTTGGACTCACTGATGGACTCATTGTGTGCAGCTGCAGCCACTGCGCATCATCCACTGTGTCCCCCCTGTCCAGCACAAGATGTTGGAGAGCGCAGCATGCTGGAATGCACCCCCTAAGTGGTCCAGGCATTGGAAGCGCATCTCGAGAACAACGATGGTTCTCTTCATCACAGCCCTTGTGGAGGCATGGCTCCTATTGTACCTCTGCTCAGATTCTGTTCTTGGATGGCGAAGAGGCATCATGTCTGCACTGGAGTGTTGCTTTGGGCTGCAGTAGAGTGCTTAAGTTGGAGTTTGGTGGCTGAGGGAATTTAAGGGTTAATTTCTATCTAAAGTCTAGTCTTTCTTTAATTTAGTAATTAACTAAAAGTTGCTGTTTGGGTTGGAAGAAAGTGAGTTTTAGGCCAGCTTTAAAACAGGGTTTTTACATGCTCTACTTGCAGCTACAACTAGTTAATTAGATAACTGGCTTAAACAGGTTTTCAGAGGCTAGATTCAGAGAGTATAAAAAAAGGCCATCTTATAGTGCTGACTTTGTCTCCACTGGAATGCTGCTGTAGGCTGCAATAGAGTGCTTAAGTTGGAGTTTGGTGACTGAGGGAGTTTGGTAAGGAGGGAGTGAGGTGATCCTTTGAGTACTGTGAGTATGGTCGGGTAAGTATTTACTATTTTTATCACATATAGCTTTTAAGGTCTTATTTTGTGGTTCATTGTTTGTAAGGGCTGTATTCTGTAACAACGAGGAGCAGTGAAGAAGGGCCCTAAAGTAATTGATATTATTTGATATTAAGTATCTTCCAAAAGGTTTAATTTAATTTAAAGGGGTAAGTCATGGCAGGAGAGCTCAAAGCCATGGTGTGCTCCTCCTGCTCTATGTGGGAAGCCGGGAACATTTCCAGTGCCTGGGTCAGCATTGGAGTGGGAAGTGTCTCCAGTTGCAGCTCCTGGAAGTCCGGGTTTCGGAGCTGAAGCAGCGGCTGGGGGCACTGTGGAGCATCCGCGAGGCGGAGAGTATCATGGATAGCATGTACAGAGAGGTGGGCACACCACAGCCTAAGAGTCCACAAGCAAGGAAGGGAATGGGTCACCACCAGGCAGAGCAAAAGGATGAGGCAGGCAATGCAGGAATCTCCTGTGGCTATTCCCCTGAATAACAGATATACCACTTTGGATACTGTTGAGGGGAATGGCCTCTCAGGGGAAAGCAGCAACAGCCAAATTTGCTACACAACGGTTGGCTCTGCTGCACAGGGGAGGAGTAAAAAGTGTGGGAATGCAATAGTTATAGGGATTCAATTGTAAGGGGAATAGATAGGCATTTCTGTGGCCACAAACAAGACTGTAGGATGGTATTTTGCCCCCCGGGTGCTAGGGTCAAGGATGTTTCAGAGCGGCTACAGGACATTCTGAAGGGGGAGGGTAAACAGCCAGTGGTCATAGTACATATTGGTACAAACGACATAGGTTAAAAAAACACATGGAGTCCTAAAAGTAGAATATAGGGATTTAGGAAGTAAATTGAAAAGTAGGACCTCAAAGGTAGTGATCTCAGGATTACTACCAGCGCCACGTGCTAGTTAGAGTAGAAATGGCAGGATGTATCGGATGAATACATGGCTGAAGAGATGGTGTGAGGTGGAGGGTTTCAGATTCCTGGGACATCGGAACCAGTTCTGGGGGAGGTGGGACCAGTACAAGCTGGACAGGTTACACCTGGGCAGGACCGGGACTGATGTCCTAGGGGGAATATTTGCTAGAGTGGTTGGGGAGGGTTTAAACTAAAATGGCAAGGGGATGGGAACCTATGCAAGGAGCCAGAGGAAAGGGAATCAAGGACAAGAACAAAGGACAGAAAGGGGAATAAGAAAAGTGATAGGCAGAGAAATCAAGGGCAAGAATCAAACAGGGCCTCAGTGAAAAATAGTGGGAACAGGACAAGTAATGTTAAAATAATGAGCTTTAAGGCTTTGTGCCTTAATACCAGGAGCATTCGCAATAAAGTGGATGCATTAACTGAGCAAATAGATGTAAACAGGTTTGATATAGTCGGGATTACGGATACATGGCTGCAGGGTGACCAGGGTTGGGACCTGAACATCCAAGGGTATTCAGTATTTAGGAAGGACAGACAAAAAGGAAAAGGTGGTGGAGTTGCATTGCTGGTTAAAGGGGAAATTAACACAATGGTGAGGAAAGATATTAGCTCTGATGATGTGGAATCTGTATGGGTAGAGCTGACAAACACTAAGAGGCAAAAAATATTAGTGGGGGTTGTATATAGACTCCCAAACTGTAGTGGTGATGTTGGGAATGGCGTTAAACAGGAAATTAGAGATGCATGCAATAAAGGAACATTTGTAATTATGGGTGACTTTAATCTGCATATAGATTGGGCAAAGCAAATTAGTAACAAGACCATAGAGGAGAAATCCTTGGAGTGTATAGGGGATGGTTTTCTGGACCGATACATTGAGGAACCAACTAGAGAACAGGCCATCCTAGACTGGGTATTGTGTAATGAGAAAGGAATAATTGGCAATCTAGTTGTGCGAGGCCCCTTGGGGATGAGCAACCATAATATGATAGTTGATTCTGAGACTAGGGTCCTGGATCTTCATAAAGGAAACTACGATGGTATGAGGCGCGAGTTGGCTATGATGAATTGGGAAATGTCACTTAAAGGGATGATGGTGAATAGGCAATGGCAAACATTCAAGGAGCACATGGGTGAACTGCAACAATTGTTTATTCCTGTCTGGCACAAAAGTAAAACAGGAAAGGTGGCCAAACCATGGCTTACAAGGAGAATTAGAGATAGTATTAGATCCAAGGAAGCGGCATTCAAATTGGCCAGAAAAAACAAGACCTGAGGATTGGGAGCAGTTTAAAATTCAGCAAAGGAGGACCAAGGGATTGATTAAGAAGGGGAAAATAGAG
Source organism: Carcharodon carcharias (assembly GCF_017639515.1). Classification (NCBI taxonomy): domain Eukaryota; kingdom Metazoa; phylum Chordata; class Chondrichthyes; order Lamniformes; family Lamnidae; genus Carcharodon; species Carcharodon carcharias. The sequence goes on along the minus strand of NC_054474.1, from coordinate 77,430,594 downwards.
TACGAGAGTAAGCTTGTGGGGAACATAAAAACTGACTGGAAAAGTTTCTATAGGTATGTGAAGAGAAAAAAAACTGGTGAAGGCAAATATAGGTCTCTTACAGTCAGAAACAGGGGAATCTATAATGGGGAACAAAGAAATGGCTGACCAACTAAATACATACTTTGGTTCTGTCTTCATAAAGGAGAACACAAATAATATAGCAGAAATGTTAGGGAATACAGGGTTCAGTGAGAGGGAGGAACTGAAAGAAATCAGTATTAGTAGGGAAATGGTGTTAGGGAAATTGATGGGATTGAAGGCCGATAAATCCCCAGGGCCTGGTAATCTACATCCCTGAGTACTTAAGGAAGTGGCCCTAGAAATAGTGGATGGTCACCTTCCAAGATCCTATAGACCCTGAAACAGTTCCTACAGATTGGAGGGTAGCTAATGTAATCCCACTATTTAAAAAGGGAGGTAGAGAGAAAACAGGGAATTATAGACCAGTCAGCCTGACGTTGGTAGTGGAGAAAATTCTGGAGTCCAATATGATAGCTGAGCACTTGGAAAATAGTGGCAGAATCAGACAGTGTCAGCATGGATTTATAAAAGGGGAATCATGCTTGACAAATCTACTGGAATTTTTCGAGGATGTAACTAGTAGAGTTGATAAGGGGGAACCAGTGGATGTGGTTTATTTGGACTTTCAGAAGGCTTTTGACAAAGTCCCACATAAGAGATTAGCATGTAAAATTAAAGCGCATGGGATTGGGGTAGTGTATTGAGATGGATAGAAAACTGGTTGGCAGACAGGAAACAAAGAGTAGGAATAAACGGGTCTTTGTCCGAACGGCAGGCAGTGACTAGTGGGGTACCGCAGGGATTGGTGCTGGGACTCCAGCTATTCCCAATATATATTAATGATTTAGATGAGGGAACTAAATGTAATATCTTCAAATTTGCAGATGACACAAAGCTGGGTGGGAGGGTGAGCTGTGAGGGGGATGCAGAGATGCTTCACTGTGATTTGGACAGGCTGAGTGAGTGGGCAGATGCAGTATAGTGTGGATAAATGTGAGGTTATCCACTTTGGTAGCAAAAACAGGAAGGCAGATTATTATCTGAATGGCTATAAATTGAGAGAGGGGAATCAGCAATGAGACCAGAGTGTCCTCGTACACTAGTCGCTGAAGGTAAGCATGCAGGTATAGCAGGCGGTGAAGAAGGAAAATGATATGTTGGCCTTCATAGCCAGAGGATTCGAGTACAGGAGCAGAGATGTCTTGCTGCAATTTTGCAGGGCCTTGGTGAGACCACACCTGGAATATTGTGTGCAGTTTGGTCTCCTTATCTGAGGAAGGATGTTCTTGCTATTGAGGGAGTGCAGTGAAGGTTTACCAGACTGATTCCTGGGATGGCGGGACTGAAATATGAGGAGAGATTGAGTCGGTTTGGATTATATTCGCTGGAGTTCTTCACCCAGAGAGTGGTGAGCCTGTGGAATTTGCTATCACAGAAGGTAGTTGAGGCCAAAACCTTGTATGTTTTCAAGAAGGAGTTAGATATAGCTCTTGGGGCAAAATGGATCAAAGGAGAGAAAGCGGGAGCTGGAGATTGAGTTGGATGATCAGCCATGATCATAATGAATGGCAGACCAGGCTCGAAGGGCCGAATGGCCTACTCTTGCTCCTATTTTCTATGTTTCTATAAGCCACCTTCTGAGGGGATAGCCCTTGTCACCCAGCAGCCATCCATCAAGCCGGGCTGGAGCACTGAAGAGCCCTGGCACCTGGGAGTGTCTGAGATGTAGGCGTCGTGGAAGCTGCCTGGGTACCTTGCACAAAGTTGTAGAATCTGCATCCTGTGGTCACACACTATCTGCACATTCATGGAGTGGAAGCCCTTCCTGTTGACAAAGGCACCGGGCTCACCTGCTGCCGCTTTGATGGCCACATGTGTGCAGTCTATAGCACCCTGTACGCGGGGGAAGCCAGCAATGGCTGCGAAGCCTCTGGCTCGCTCTGTCTGTCTTGCCTGGTCCCAACGGTAGGGTATGAAGGTGAATGCATGCCTGAACAGAGCGTTTGTGACCTGCTTGACACAAGTGTGGACAGCTGACTGGGAGACACCACAAGGATCACCCACTGACCCCTGGAAAGAGCTGGAGGCATAGAAGTTGAGAGCAGCTGTGACCTTCAGAGCCACTGGCATGGGGTGTCCACCTACACAGTTAGCGGAGATCTCAGGCCCAATCATCTGACAGATGTAGTTGACTGTCTCCCTTGAGAGACGGAGCCTCCTTCAGCATTGCACCTCAGACATATTGAGGTTGCTGCTCTGCCGCCTGTATACCCTGGCAGCAGGATAGTGGCATCTTCTGTAGTCCCTTCCGCTAAGGTCCACCTCTTGGCCTTGCGCCCCTTGTGCCTGTGCCTGTCCTCCCAAAGGTGGCAAGTCAACGGGAAAATTCTGCCCCTTATTTCTGAACTGAATCAGGCAAAATGTTATCTACTTACCTTGCTACAATTTTTCGGGCCTGTCTTCCAATGGAGGGTCCTTCCAAACTCACACAGTGCAGCAATCCTCACAGGGAGCAGCGGAGAGAATCATCATAGAAGCCATGGCTCCTTCTTACTGCACTAGCTAGTTTAAATATCTCAAAGCCACTTTGAGAAGCTAGGGAGCTAAGGTAAATGTGTAAGGTAAGTAGGCAAGGGGGTAGGGCAGCAGGTAAATGGGTAAGGGGGGTGGAGTGTCTGGTGGGTGGGTGAGGGGGTAGGATGAGTCTGGAGGGTGAGGGGCACTCAGGGTCAGGGGATAGTTGGGTGGTTAGGGATGGTATTTGGAGGATCGCGGGGGGTAGTCATTTCCATGGGAGGGGGATAGTCAGGTAGTCGGGCATAGTCAGGTGGTTGAGGGACAGTCGGTTGTGGGGAAGGGGTGGTAGACCGGTAGTCGGGAGTGGGGGTTGAGAGTGGGGGGCATCCAGTGGAGAGTCGGAGGGTCAGTAGTACAGTTACCGAACTTTTGCTGGGTGACTATTATGGTAAGCCAGAACCCTGTGAAGTCTCCAACTTTAACTCAAAGTTGGAGACATTTTTTGGAGGGTTCCAGACACATGGGAGATGTCCATCAGAAGTCCAAACTTCCCGGACAATTCCCATGTATTCAATGCATTGAGTCTTTTGAGGAGTCCCATAGCACATCTTGGGATTTGGGGGTTGAGTTTACATCCCTGGTACGACCATCCGGAGATCAGAAGTTCTGGGATTTATAGTTAATGGTCTGTTCTTATACAATTAGACTTCTGTAATCAAAAGAAATGCAGCATTGTATTCTTCACCAATGTATAACACTCTGCTCTCAACTTGTGTTTCTCAGTTGGACTTTATGTGCCTTATCCACCAATTCAGTGTGAACTTGTTAGCATTCTTTACATTCCATAGTAATGAACATCAGTCTCTCGCTTAACCCTGTGGTGGTATTTCTGTAACATTTCTAAAATACGGTTTGTTTACTTATTACAAAAATAACATGAGTTAAGAATTCACTATTTCGCACATTTTTGTCATTTGACTTTCGAATAATTGTCATTGCAGGTTTACAGAAAATTATTTTTCTGATTGATTTATAGAATCATAGAATGGCTACAGTACTAGAGGCCATTCAGTTTGTCATGCTGGCTGTCTGCAGATGCAACTCACTTAATCCCACTGTCCTGCCTTTTACCCATAGTACTGGAAACTCTTCTCTTCAGATAATAATCTAATTCTCATTTGAAAGCCTCAGTTGAATCTGCCTCCACCACACATCAGGTAGTGAATTCCAGATCCTAACCACCCACTGCATAAAAAAAACCTTTTCATGTCACCGTTGTTTCTTTTGCTAATCACTTTAAATTAGTGTCCTCTCATTCTCAATGCTTCCACCAATGGGAACAGTTTCTCCAGTTTTCTCCACTATCAAACCTCCTGTTAATCTTCCCTTTTCTAAGGAGAACAGCACCAGTTTCTCCAGTCTATGAACATAACTGAAGTTTCTCATCCCTGGAACTATTTTCACGGGCAGAATCTTCCAGTCGGCATGCGAAGGCGGGCCCAACACACCGATGCGTAAAACGATGCGCAATGTTGTCAGGCATGTGTCCCGACATCATCACACACCATCGCGATATTTCGTTTGGCAGGCACGCGCTGGAGTCGGCTGCGCGCCTGCTGAAATGTTAAGGGCCTATTAAGACCATTAAGAAATTAATTAAAGTACATTAGAATGCTCCCCGTCCAACCTTATGGTTGACGGGCATGCGAAAAGCCCAAGCAGCCTTCGTGGTTTTCAGGAAACCTTATCCACGGGCGGAATGAGGTTCCCTGAAGCTTTTATAAAATAAATTAATAAATTTTCCCACCTTCACAAACATGTCCCAACTCATGTAACTCTGTCACATGGGGGCACATGTTTAAATAAATTTTTGCAGAATTTATTAAAATGTTTCATGAGCTATTCAATCTCCCTGAGGCAGCTCTGTGCCTCAGGGAGATTGCTGCACTCTTCAGTGCACACGCGCGAAAGAGCGCAGGCTCCTACTCTCCCTCCTCCTCCCGCCTGCGCAGGTAGAGCTAAGTGCTATAGATCACATTTTATGATGGGCAGGCCTTAATCAGCCCGCCCACGTAAAATGGTGGCGTGTAGCCAATCGGCTCCACGCCCACCCCCACCCCCGCCCCTGCCCGCTCCCGCACAGCCCGCCCGCCATAGGAAAAATCCAAGCCCATGATTCTTTTCTGCGCCCTCTCTGATGCCTTCACATCCTTCCTAAAGTGTACTGCCCAGAATTGGACACAACCCTTGAGTGCTTTTTGTGAAGAAGATGTACCATTTGACAGTTGAAGATGCCTTACTGTAGTAGTACAGTTTACTCTGCTCTTTTTGGAAAACAGCATAGCCACCATAGATTATTATTCATTCTTATACACTGTTGATAGCATTTGCTCTGTAACATCTTCAATAGTGACAAACTGATCAACTGAATGAAGTGTTACATACTGGAGCTATGGCAGGAAATAGAACAGCTTAAAGTTATTGCAAGTTAGGCCCTAAATTTATAGTGACTGAATAAGTCAATTTCACTTTACCCTTGTTATTCATTACCTGCTTCTTGGGACACAAATCTATTCTTCCTCTGTGCTCCTTTAGTGTTTTATTAAAGTTCAGCTCATTTTCTCCTCAAACAGTAGGGCATTTAATGAAGGAATCCGAGGCTATGCCACTGTGGAGGGAACAGAGAGTTATGAATCCCCTTTAATTTGGCACCTCCAGGGCTGTTGATATGGTGACGAAGCCTCAGCTCAGCCTATTAGTAAGGTCAGTATGGAGGCAGCCTGAGGACAGACCAGAAGCTATTTTTTTTTAAATGCAAAGATCTCACACTGAAAGAGCAGGGATTCCCAAAGGCATTTAGAATTTTTTTCCCCCAGTGAGTTTGCCTGACATTACTTAAAGCCACTGTACTCTCAATCGCCACTCAAAACTGAAAGGCAGAAAATGTTGCAGATCATTATTCAGATGACAAAATTAATATTCATAAATTATCCTAGTGTCTAGTACCAAATAAATTTAAATTGCTCTCCAAGCCCATATTAGAAAGGGCACAACTTATTCAACTAGAATCTAGACCACAATTTCATCCAAATTGTAACTGTTCACATACACTTCCAATTATTTTACTTAACTCCAAACGCTCTGTTAAAAAATAATAATATAGTTCACTTATGTAAAATATCATGCCAAAGCATCAAATTTGTTCATGCAGTGAATTACTTGGAAACATAATGACTGTTGTTCTGTATGCTAAACTACTGCTAATATCATTATTGCACAGTTCCACCATTTTCTACATCAGCGACAGGAATGTAAGGATTACCCAGTTTATATCCTCTTACATTCCTTGGCGAAACCTAGGTTGCAAAAAAATTCCCCTAATAGGATGGGTCATTCGCAGTCATCAAGTTGGTTGTCTCTGGTGGGCTGTTTCTAGACAGCCTGGCTTCTTTCTGATGGCTTTGTAATTTTTAGGGCATAGCTGTGTAAATGTTCAGCCATCTCAGGAGCCGCTGCTTAAGTCACTTAAAATTCTGTTGTTCCGTCTTTTTAAACTTATCTGGTGGTTTCAGCCCACTCAATAAATAAAGTTGAATCTATTCAATTATATTCAGATCTGGCAAAGGCTTTATGTTTTTCATTGTGTATACAATGTTTTATATCAAAAATGACTTTATTTATTGAGTGGGCTGAAACCACCAGATAAGTTTAAAAAGACGGAACAACAGAATTTTAAGTGACTTAAGCAGCGGCTCCTGAGATGGCTGAACATTTACACAGCTATGCCCTAAAAATTACAAAGCCATCAGAAAGAAGCCAGGCTGTCTAGAAACAGCCCACCAGAGACGACCAACTTGATGACTGCAAATGACCCATCCCCTCAATCATTCACAAAACATCCCGACATAATTTATGTATTCAGCTGGGTGTGGGCCAAGCCATTAGGCTCAATCAATTTGGACAATAACTCCAGCTGAGAAGGAAACTCCACCAGCCATAGCCTAATCATTGTTAAACAATGGACCTGGAATCAGCTGGCTATGACCATGTTTGGGAAACTGGCCAGTTTGAGAGATAAAGTCAGGTGATGAGCCAGCTAACCTTTTTTGTGTTTTAAGACACTGCTTGCAGGGACAGTCAGAATGAGACCAAAAAGGCCCTGAGTTGGGAACAATGAGAAGAACTCAGCCTCTCTCTCACTTAAGGCATTTTGTAAGCTTGTGCCTTGTCTGTATTTTGATCAGCCACACACAGTGGGCAGCATATTAAACATCAATCCAGCAGCTGCTGACTCCAGAAGAAAAGATAGAAATTATCATCCACTTTTTAAAATTGTCTTGATGCAGAATCCAGAAAGACCATCAAGCCCAGTATGAAATCATCAATCTACAGGATCCATAAATAACTGACTTTCTTTTGGGGTCTTAAATAATTTAACTTATCTTCTCACTTTATAACTCACTTCTGTGTTTGTGCATGTGCTTGCGTGTGTGTGTGTGTGTGTGTGTGTGTGAACTCTTCAATGCATGTGTGTGAAAGTTGGAATGTTGTTATTATTTTAATTTAGATCGGATGTTAAGTATAATGAATACTATTTCCTTTTCTTTGAAAACTTATAAGAAAACCAGTCTGTGTGTGTTTTTATAGTCACAGCACTTAAACAGTTAAACACTCACTGAATGGGCAAGCAAGTTCTTCATAAAATACCTGTTGCTGTCAACCAAGGGGTAGAAAGAGTGGGAAGCCATTCAGCCACTTCTCACCTGCCTGTAAAAATATTCAGACCCATCATTCCTCTGATCAATGCATCCAGCAATACAATAAATGAATTTTTAAAGGATTCTGATTTTCAATATTTATAATAAAATTGTAAACAAGCTATTTAAAAATTGAGTTCTGATATTCATTATAAATAGCAAGGAATATATTTTCACAATAAATTTCATGACAGTGGCAAACACCGAAGTTCTTAATTTTGATATTGGAGAGGCTACTTTCTAGTTTGGTAGGTTTTCTTAATATCCTCGAGCTAGTGATGGAAAGAAAATGGGGGACAGAACCTGTAACCAAAACTTGATTTTTCATCCTGTCTTCCGACCTCTCCTTTCACACTGTATGATGGCTAACAAACCGGAGAAAGCCATGTTGCTATGAAACTCTCGCTATTTTCAATTAGTGTTAATTGAAAACAATATTTACCACTCAGATTTCACATCTCAATCACAAATTTGCTAAAGGTATTTGTATTTACTGGGAACTCATAATTATTTTTAAAAAGGTGTCTGCAGGCTATCAGTTCCAAAATCATTGTGCACAACCAAGGTTGAACTTGGAAGTGTAGATTAACAGGACTGCTGGCTCCTCCTGCCCAAAGATTGCTATATTGTGATGGGTTAAAACCTGCTTCTAAAGACAATGTCCCTGATTATGTACAGAGAGGTGGGAAGGAAACAGAGGAGTGGGGTTGCTGGGAGGATTCTGGAAGTTCTGATGATGTGGAAGTCCAGTCAATTTTTTTTATTTATCCATGGGATGTTGGTGTCACTGGCTAGGCCAGCATTTATTGCCCATCCCTAAGTGCCCTTAAGAAGGTGATGGTGAGCCGCCTTCTTAAATCACTTCAGTGTATGTTGTTTATGTACAACCATATTGCTGCTCGGGAGGGAATTCCAGGATTTTGACCCAGCGACGGTGAAGGAACAGCAACATAATTCCAAGTCAGGATGCTCTGTAGCTGATGGAGTGGCAATTGGCCAAATTGGTTTTGTCCTACGTTTTGTAGACAGGAGATGCCAGGCCAATGTTCCACATTGTCGGCTAGATGCCAGTGTTGTAGCTGTACTGGAACAGTTTGTCTAGGGGGCGAAGCTAGTCTTGGAGTGCAAATCTTCAACACTAGAGCTAGGATGTTGTTGGGACCCATTGCCTTTACTGTATCAAGCACATTCAGCCATTTCTGGATATCATGTGGAGTGAATGAAATTGGCTGATGACTGTCATCTGTGATGGTGGAGATCTCAGGAGGAAACTGGATGGATTGCATAGCTATGTGTGTAGCATGCTGCTTCCACTGTATCAAGGCAAGTTGGCTGGTCCTTAACTCTGATTCATGATAATGGCAGGACCTCGTTATGTTTTTTTTTATTTTGTTTCTCGTTTGGCAGCCAATCATGTTGACAGGCTAGCTGACTGCCAGATAGGACAACTGCACTCAGCAACCATTGGGCATGCAGCCGGGTGAACTTTTTGTTTTGTGATTTGGAGTCCTCTGGAGCTCTTCTGCTCACCATAGAGGGGTTAATATTGGCCAATGTTCCTTTGTTTGGCATACTTTGGATTATATTTGGGGATCATTTCCAAATTACATTGACACTCACAGGAATGGGAGACTGATATGTTACAATATAGAATGGCAGTTTGAGCTCTCCTGATATGACAGGCAGCTTAATTGAATGCAACATCTGTTTATATGTGCCAAAGGAAATGGGGTAACTTGTAATTGGTCCTTAACTCTGATCTATTTATCTGCAGTTTCATACTAAACAACACTATGTCATCGGTAATTGTAGCAACACTGAGTAGAGAATTACATAGAATGTACAGTAGAGAAATGGTCATTTGGTCCAACTGGTCTATGCTTCCTCCAATTCTACTTCATCTGACTCTATCAACATGGGGAGGATTTTCCCCTCGTCGGGTGAGCATGGCGAGTGGGCCTGGGAGTGGCTGCGCAACGGCCTGCCGCCCGCCATCAGGCCCTGACAGCAATTTCACGCTGGCTGGCTGGCTGGCCAATTAACGGCCAGCCAGCGTGAAAGCGCGCTGAATTGCTTAGCGCTGCTGAGGTGTGGGGGCGTGTGGGGGGAGGGCGAGCGTGGAAGTCAGCACATGCGTGCGGGTGCACTTAGTGAAAACACCCTGAAGGCACAGATCTGCCTCAGGGGACTGAAGATTTTTAACATGAAAAATAAAGACCGGGAAAATAAGGAAAACATGCCCCCTCATGTGCCTCTGTCACATGAGCAGAGGTATGTTAAAAATGAGTTTTAAAAGTTTCTTTTTAATCATTGATTGAAACCTCATCCTTCCTGTGGATGAGGTTTTGCAAAAAATACAAAGGCTACTTGGCCTATTCACCCGCCCGCCAACCGAATGGTTGGACGGGCAGCAAAAAGTTTGATTTAATTAATTGATTAAGGGTTTTAATAGGCCTCTTAATTGTCGGCTGCCCCCTCCTGCATGTGCCCACCGAGCGAAATATCACTAGAGTGCTCGATGACATTGGGATGCTTGCCCGATGTCATTGTGTGCTATCTTACGCTCATTCGGGTTGGGCGCACGCCCACCCGACGAGAGAAAAACTCAGCCCCATGCCTTTCTTTTCTGTTCTCCATCACGTACTTATCTAGCTTCTCTTCGAATGCATCTATATTACTCCATGTGACAGCGAATTCCTCATTCTAATCGCGCTCTGGATAGAGAAGTTTCTCTTGAATTCCTTATGGATTTATTGATGACTATCTTATATTTATAGTCCCAAGTTCTGGGCTCCCTCATAAGCATTTTCTCCATGTCAACTCTATGAAATCACTTTATAATTTTGAAGATCTCTATTAGGTTACTTCTCAGTCTTTTCTTATCCAGAGAAAAGAGCCCCCCATCTATCCAGTCATTCCTGGTGGTTATAACCTCTCAAACCTGTTGTCATCCTTGTAAATCATTTTTTTCCTCCTCTTCAGGGCTTCTATATCTTTATTGTACTTATGGAGACCAGGACAGTGAACAAGAGGGGTCTACCTAAGGTTCTATACAGGTACCATAACTTCTCTGCTTTCTAATCTATTCCTTTAGAGAAGGTGAAGCAGTTTTCTAGGTCATGGCAAGAACAGTAAATGTAATAACATACCTTTAGAGCAAATAGTTTTTCATTCCAGCGGTCTATTTCTACATAATCTGTATCTTGTCTTCTAAATTGAATTCCAAGTTGCTGTTTAAAACTTGCGTAACACCTATCTTCAATACCGACCCAAGGCTGTAAGATGGAGTCTTTTTTGTTCCTTGTACATTCTAACGTTATTGCGATAGACCGTGATATATCTATCATCATGGTAATTATGTTGCCTGGATCTATTACGCAAGTACACTATATAAATATTGAAGTTTTGAGTTGTGAGCAGGAAAGAATGATCCTGTTGTTTGCATAAGGTCAAATTCTCCTTTGCTTCCTTGGTTTCAGAAGTTTTTTTAACCTCTGTTACAAGGATGCTGTGACATAGGAGAGAATAGGGTTGATTCTGATCATGGACATACATCTTTTCACCCATGTCCAAACACAGACAGTTCTGCCATGGCATGTTGGTGTGCAACAGATCATTTTTACATCACAGTGCTACAAATCCTTAGTTGTTAGCAGCATAAAAATAGTCTCAGGATAGCCAACAATGTTGTTGCTATTAGCAAGAAAAATTGGTGAGCCATTTGGAGTCTCATTTCATCAAAAGGCAACCCATATGCCCATGGTGAATTATGGGGCCAGTTTCACAATTGCTTTAAATGTCAAGGGCAAAAATACATTAATTCTTAGAATGTTATAGCATTGAAACAGGCCATTCAACCCATCCTGTCACTACTAGTATTTTCTCCCATGAGTCACCCAGTCTAATTCCATTCTCCTGTTTGCTATCCTACCCTTAAACATCCCTCTTTTTCAAGTAACTAACCTCCTTCCAAAATAATTAATGGAAAATAATAGCTTGTAGCAGACACTCGACATTTTAACTACTCAGTTTATTTATTTTGTCAGTTCCGTTTAGTTTGTCAGTGCTGAAATTACCATCATTAATGGTGGCCATCATTAACATACAGATAAGACCTTAATAAAAGGCAGTATAAAACTGATGAAGAGTCATTTGGACTCCGAATGTTAACTCTGTTTCTCTCTCCACAGGTGCTGCCAGACACACTGAGTTTTCCAGCATTTTCTGTTTTCATTTATTTTCTCTACCCGCTTTCATTTTTGTAATTCTCTTAACTTGAGCCCACTTACTATCATTTGACCAACATGTGAAAATAATCCATCACTATTTACCTTTTCTTTTTGAAGGCTATTAGCTTCTCAACTCTAATGCAAAAGCTTTAACTTTGCAGGTAGTGCTTCATAAGTTTAATATAGATCCCTGCCAACATCTTAGTGAACCTCAGTGACAATGCTTCCATATCCTTCATGCAAAGGATTTCACAATATTCCAACTGTTGCTTAACCAAGATCTTATACAAGTTCAACATTACCATTTCACCGAAAGGATACATCTGAAGCATTTGTTTGTCTGCCTTCTACACTGACCTGCTGAGCAGTACCACCATTCCCTGCTTTCTTACATCACTTCCCTGTTTTCATATTCTATGGCCAGGATTTAGCCCTCATCAGGCGGGCTCTGCAGTGCTGGGCAGGAGCCCACGAATTGGGCCCGACCATGATTTCACCCGGGCGAGCTAATTTAGGTCCACCCAGTGTGAATCGTGCGCTGCAGCACTCAGCACTGCCTGTGTTGGGAGTGCAGAGGAGGAGGCTGAGCAGGGAACTTAACGCATGCGCGTGGGTGAGCACAGTAAAAGCTCCCTGAGGCACACAGCTGCCTCAGAGAGCTGAAGATTTTGAAAAATAAAAAAGGAAGAATTTAAAAACGTTTAAAACATGTCCTCTGTGACTCTATCTCATGAGCAAGTACATGTTAGAAATTATTTAAAATTTTAAAAATTTTTTTAATGACAGATCAAAACCTCATCCCATCCATGGATGAGGTTTCGCAAAAAATACAAAGGCCGCTTGGCCTTTTCAAGTGCCCGCCAACCACAAGGTTGGACGGGCAGTGAAAAATTTAATTAAATTAGTTTTTTAATGGCCTTAATGGGCCCGTTAATTGTTGGCGGGCGCACTGTCGACTCTCGTGTGCACCTGCCAACTGAAACATCGCGCGAGTGCGCAATGATGTCAAGACGCTCGTCTGATGTCATCACACATCATTTTATGCTCGTTCGGGTTGGGCGCGCGCTCGCCCGACAAGCAGAAAATTCTGCCCAATGCCTCGATACACAAAATCAAGCATTTATACTGCCTTTTATTAAGGTCTTATCTGTATGTTAATGATGGCCACCATTAATGATGGTAATTTCAGCACTCCAAAATCCTTCTGCTCCTTTATTGTAAAATCTGCATGGCAGGGTAAGGGGAACTCCACAGTACTCCACAGCTGGCATTGGTGCCAATATACTGAGCAGCAGTTCAGGAACTCTCCGGTTCGGGGGAGGGGGGAACAATCAGTTACTGGAAGGGTTGGCCTAATTATGTACAGACTACTGATGAAAATAGTTTCCTGCTTACTCATGAGGGGGAAGACTGGAATTCTTCAATAAACTTACTCATCCAGACTTGCTCCAGATGTCAGGTGAAATCCTATTGGCCAGGATTTTCTTGCTGGTTTGCAGATGGCCTTGAAGGTGATTCGGCGGGATTACGGGGGCAGGGTCAATAAAAAATTTCATGAGATGGTGTTGGCATGGAATTCCGACATCAAAATGGCAACGGACAGCAAGTCAAGTGGGAACAGTGAATAGTTTTGAGAAAAAAAGCAATTAAAAGTGTCACGAAAAGCTGATTACAGCCATAAATTACTTCTGGGCATATTGAACCTTTTAAGGAAGACTTGTATGTTTTTAAAGAAATACAAGCAAGGGCACTGAGCAAAAGATGGCTGATAATGTAAAATGACCACTTTCTGGAAAATTCCTATGTGGATTATACTGGCAGACTGACTGCCCTGAGTGACTATTGAATGTTGCACCTGAGAAGGTGCCATGGCCTTTTTCAAGCAGAAATGCTTAAAACGGAGATAGGAAAGATGCAAAAGATTGAACTTTAATCTCCCGTGGTTGTGGAGACAAAGGACTAATTTACCACATCTCAGCAGTCATCTAAAATCTACCTCTTGTTGATTTATATCTCGGAATGTGTAAAATGGTCAGAGATGAAAGAAAACAGACTTTGGGTGCAAGGCTTTTTTTTCCTTTACAAGAATACACAAGGAAAAACTGGTTAAAAAGCTAGCTGCGGAGTAGTGCAGGGTGTTTTTACTTATTCATTCATGAGATGTGGGCTCCGCTGGCTAGGCCAGCATTTATTGCCCATCCCTAATTGCCCTTGAGAAGGTGGTGGTGAGCTGCTCTCATGAACCAATGCAGCCCACAGTGCTGTTAGGAAGGGAGTTCCAGGATTTTGACCCAGCAACAGGGAAGAAACAGCAATATATTTCCAAATCAGGATGGTGAGTGACTTGGAAGGGAACTTCCAGGTGGTGGTGTTCCCATCTATCTGCTGCATTTGTCCTTCAAGATGGTAGTGGTTGTGGGTTTGGAAAGTACTGTATAAGAAGCCTTGGTGAATTCCTGCAGTGCATCTTGTAGATGGTGCACACTGCTGCTCCTGTGTATCGGTGGTGGAGAGATTGAATGTTTGTGGATGTGATGCCAATCAAGTAGGCTGCTTTGACCTGGACAGTATTAAGCTTCTTGGATGCACTCATCCAGGCAAATGGGGAGTATTCCACCACACTCTTGTTCTTCTTGTTTTTCTTGTTCTTCTTGACTTCTTGTTTGTAGATGGTGGACAGGCTTTAGGGAGTCAGGAGGTGAGTTACTCATTGCAGGATTCCTAGCCTCTGACCTGCTCTTGTAGCCACAGTATTTATACGGCCAGTTCAGTTCAGTCCAACTAGTCACCTCTGCAGTTGCAGGAGAAGCCTCCCTCTCTCTCTTTCCCTCTCTCTGTTGCTGGAGGCAAGGCACAGCAGAAGCCATAACCAAAAGGAAATAAGACAACCTCTTCAGCTACCCTGCAGAACCAAATGTCTCCAAACCAACTGCCAAACTGCCAAAGTCAGCTCCACTGGAACCATTCAACTTAACGGCTGCTACTTACTGCCATCTATGCCTCACAGACAATCCAAAGATTAATTTGTATATATTTTTAAACTATTATTTGGACTTATTTCTGATCTGTGTGCATGAATGTTGCACTTTTATTATTTTCCCTCATGTTTTAGTAACTAATAAACGCACTCTTTCTTTGACTCAACAAAGCCTGGTTAAATTGGATACTTCTAAAAAATAAATACATTTGGGTTGGGGAAAGGTATCCTTGGAGTGGGAGGGGTGGAAGGGATCCCTTTTAAATTAACCTTGTTGCAGCCAACTTAGAGGGTTGAATAAAGAATGGGAGCCAGCTCATTCCTGCTCACCCGGGAGCATAGCAAAACTGGGGTCCCATTCAGGAAGTTAACAAATAGGGGGACCTTGCCTGGGGATCAGTCGTAGCAAAAGGTAGTTAAGATGATTAAAGTGTCAATTGAATGGTATATTCCAGACCTATTCCAGTTTGTAGAAAGTGTATGTGCCCACAGGGCATCAAAGCCCTGGTAGGTATATCAGGGAAATGATAGGGTGGCAGCTGAGGTCATAACTGCATTCAGCAGCCATCAGGTGAAGCAGTTTGCCTTCTCAGGAAGGCTGGGGCAGTGAGGACAGAGTTTATTGCAGCAAAAAGGAGGAGGAATTCTAATGCTAGAGTTTTGGTGTCAATCCTCCATTGTGCCATCTGGCTGCTGCATGTGGCTGCATTGAAACAGGGCTGAAATAGAGTGGGGTGGGGCATTTGGGGGAAGGATTGCAGAGAATGCCCCTTGAGGCTAGCAGTGCTCACCTACCATGGGCATCATCCTTTCAGGAGGTGGGTTTTACAGCAAGGAGGAGCAAACCAGAAGGAGGAAGGTGCAGCCACAGGAATCTAGACAGCAGCAACCTGCGGAGGTAGAGTCAGGATAGGGAAGTGGCAGAAAGCCACAGAGGGAAGCATGAGCAGGCAACAGTGCGGAGAAGAGAGCACCATGCAACAAGGGTGTACAGCCAGAAGATGAGCTATCTCCAGATATTGGAGCGGCAGTATCACCAAAGACTGTGCCTCTCCTGAGAGGCGATCACAGACCTTTGCGCCATGGTGGCAGACAGACTGGGCCACATTGGCATTCATGGTCTCTCGATGCCGGTGCCAGTGAAGCTCGCCATGGCCTTTAATTTCTACACATCCTGTACATTCCAGGGGCCCACTAAAAACATGTGTGGCATTTCCCAATCAGGGACGCATCATTGATTCAAGGTGGTGACCATTGCCCTCTTCAGAAAAGCCAGCCAATCCATCAATTATCGGATCAATCTGGACATTCAGGCCAAGCCAACAAGACAATTTGGGCCATTGCTGAATTCCCCCATGTGTAAGGTGTGGTAGACAGCACACAAGTGGCCATCAAGGCTCCTACAAATCAGCCAGCGGCCTTCATTAACAGGAAGAGGTACCACTCAATCAACATGAAACTGGTCTGTGACCATCACCAGCAGATCTTGAAGAGTATCTTCAGTATCCTGGAGGCAGCAATGACCCCTACATACTCAGCACTCCTAGGTGCCACAGCTTTTCACTGCCCATGTGTGCTTTCAAGGTTAGAGTCTTGGTGACAGGGGCTACCCATTAAAAAGAAGGCTTCTGACTCCAATGAGAAACATGGAAGCAGAGGAGAAATACAACACCAGCCACACGGCAACTCAAGCCACCGTCGAGCAGGTAATTGGTCTCCTTAAGATGTGATTCAGGTGCATTGTTCCTGTGAAACACTTCAATATGCCCAGTGAGGGTCTTCTGGATTGTGGTGGTCTGTTATGCTCTGTACAACCTAGCACTGCAGAGCAGGTAGGCCCCATAAAATGAGCATATGGTGGAACTTGAGGCATCCACAGACAAGGAGCATGATGAAGAAGCTGCTCAGGTGCAGCATCCAGAAGTTATGAGGGGCTACATGGAGGGCACAGTGAAGGAGGCATAAGGGAGGCTCAGGAGGGCCTCATACTCTCTCAATTCAGATGACCCTTCCAGTGTCATCCTGTCAATCAGATAAAGGTGCACTTTCAACATTCATGGTTGCCATTTACCTCAGGTGCAAGTCCAGGTTCCTGCATTCAATCACACCTTGTGCTGCAGTTAAAAAGATATCCATAAATACAATGGTCCCTCCCAAATAGTCCTTTGGGTGGGCCATGTTACTCCTGCACTTTCACAGGACCTCCAAAAATCAATGGAAATGTCGAGAAAACAAATAACACCTTTATTACAAACATTTGTACACAAAACCAGTAACACCTTAGTTATCTATTCACCCATGAAGCCCAAGTGCAGCTAGTGTGTTTTCTTAATTCTTCTATGAGTGCTCCTATGTGGCGCTCCAGCTTCACTGTTAGCTGTGGTGGAGACAACTGCTGTCCTTGCTGCCCTGTAGCCAGAGGTGATCATAACAGCTGCCCTCTGGCCGCCTGAGGCCTGATGGGCCATGACATGCTGAGTTGCTCATACACAGCTGCAGAACCCTCCACTGTTATTGTGGCAACTTGAGACCCTCGAGTCACTGGCAGAGGGGCTGAAGAGCTACTGTTCACACCAGAAGTGCCCTGAGAGGAGCTCCCATATATGGAAAGCTGCCGCTCCTCCTCCCTCACAAGGTACACTTGTACCTCCTTGCTAACATGAGATGGACAAGGAGCTGGGGGAGACTCCAGGCATCTTGCTCCCTCTCACCTTGTCACTACTGTATTGGGCTCATGCTCAATGGCATGCAGGTCTGTGCATATCTCCAGCATCAACTGACTGGTCTGCTGGATCAGTGTCTCCAGGAGAATAGCCAAGCTCTTGATGGAGGAAGCCATGTGTGCAGATGAGAGGGAACTGGCAGCACTCATGGCCTGGATGGGCTCCTCCAATGTCCAAGCCAGGATGCAAAAACCTCCGGGAATTCTGCCAGAGCTTCACACACTTCATGCTGCAATTTCAGCATCTGCTGCCTTACAGACAATTCCAGAGGCATGTCATCAGCATGGACATGGCCTCCCACACTCTTTCAACTGTCAATGGCCTTGGCCGTCACAGCCTTCCACTGCTGGTCAGGTGTGATCTTGGATCTAAGTGTGAACACATACCCACCACTGAGACAGTATCTGTGCTGGTAGAGGGTGCTGGGAAATGATTTATGCTGAACACCCTGAGGTCCCCTCCGCCACAGAGATGGAAGACTGTCCCCCACCTGGAGATGGCAGCTCTCTGTTCTTCTGATTGTTTTGCATAAGAGAACAGAAAGATAAAAGGGTTTTGCCCTTCCAAACATGAGCCAGCAGAATCGGCTTATGTTCAGATCGAGCTATGTACAGTGGAGGGCATAGTACTCCATCCACTAAGCATGCCCAAGACTTCCTTGAGCAAGTTGATGAAGATACTGTCCCTCTTGCGGCTGGACCCCTGCCTCTGTGTCCATGATGGAGCGGCCGCCATGCTGTCCTGGCAGCTCAAGAACCTTGTTTTCCATTGGCATTAGGATCACTAGAAATTGGATCCTGCTGCTGCTCTGGACCCTTTCTTTGGGGCTGTGTACCCTCTTCTCCTGCTGGAACATGGAAGAGGAATGTCAGTCACACCACAAGAAATAGCTGTTCACCTTGGGGCCATTTGATTGCATGTCGCATTGAACCACTCTGGAGTGACCTTGCAAGGGCCACCGCTAACAGACTCGTGCTCCCTTGACCAAGATTCATCTATTCCTTGCATAGATGATGCTGCAACCTCACTCCATTGACAGGATGCACTCTCCCTCCCCAGCTGATGCCCTCACACATATCCAGAACTGACCCCTAAGGGAACCAAGATGTGGTATTCAGCCTGCTGGAACAAAGAAGGTCATTCACACATATGGCACTGCAGCTGGGTCTCTGGATGACTCCACAGCTGTTGACCACCTCTGCAATCTCTGTCCAGGTTTGCCTAGTCTCTCCCTGGGAAAGAAGGCTTTTCACCTTACCCTAGTAGCCAGAAGGAGAATGTTATGTATTTCCTGGGTTGCTGTAATCTTATATACCTGGTTTATCTCAGAGCAATGTAGATTCAATTTAGTTCCAAATCTATATTAGATTTATTTACTATACTTCAAAGCATCTCAGAACTTACAGGATTTTCTAAACAATCATGGTCTCATTCAAAACCAGTCTTTTGTCTGGAAACTTCTATGTTTACTTAAGCTCTTTACCTTCACCCACAGGCCTAAACAATCAATTATGGTTATATAGATCAGGGAGCTGACTGACATGGGGCGGAATTTTCTGTGTCTGCTGGCGTCAGGCACGTTTAGCGGCGTGAACAGATAATGTGGTGAGAAGGCCAAAAATCAGTTTCATGACATCATGAAACTAATTTGCAGTCATCTGCTCTGCCTGTCAATAGTGGGCCGTCTTTCCCACTGTCAGACATTGGAAATCTCATTGTAATATATCTGCATATCATTATAAGCTCAGCCGCCAGAATCATCCCCCCACGCTGGATCATCCAAGTAATACCGATGTGTTTCACGACAGTATATATAAGGAGTGCAAACAGCGGGCTATGCTTTCAGGGGATCTCAGAGGTGACTGCACAGTAAGGCTGCATAGCGCTTGCCAGGGCCACATATTGGACTTCAAGGATGAAGTGACTTAGAGGGGGGCGCAAGGGCTGCACTACAGTTGAAGGGAGTTTGGGGGTGGTCAAGGGCTGCTCTGTGGTTGAGTTGAGTTGATGGGGCAAGGTCTGCACTGTGGTCAAGGCAAGTTTTGGGGGGAGCAAGGGCTGCAATGTGGTTGAGGTGATTTGAGGGGGCTGAGCAAGGGCTGCACTGCATTTGATGGTAGTGCACAAGCACATGCGGAGGGTGGGGGAAGAGGGAAGCTGCCACACATCAGGAAACCTTGTACAAAGTGACCATTCCCCTGAAGCTGAGACAGTTCCGACGCAGACACATTGACATGCTTGGAGTCGGGCCCCTAGCTTACCTGACCACTCAAGCAACACAAAGGCATGAAAGTGCCACCAAGTGCTCCTGAACTTTTCACCACTCGGGCACAGAGCGCAAACTAATGAGATTTTGAGTCGATGCAGAACAATTGGACGACTGGGCACGTTGTACAATCTCCTTGCGAAAGCTGACCATGGAGCAGTCACTGGTGGAGGTGCTCACTGCCCCTCACAATGTCATCATTCAGGTTTGGACCAGTATCCCTCATGGTTCAAGCTAACAGTGCAGCCTTGCAGTGTGGGTTAGGAGAATGCCTGTGCCTGAGCTGAGAGTACAGCATGCAGTCCAATGGGCAAAGCTTCTGCCAATCTGTCAGGGGAGTGGGACAGTGGTAGGTGGGGTTTTGAGCAGCCATGCAGCACACTAAACTCTAACCATCCAAGTGGTGGCCAGCACTCTCTGTCATACATTAAGGGGCCTTCAGACTAAACCAAGAGAGGCTCTTAGTACACTCGAGCAAACCCACGCATCTCTCTCTTTGATCCTCTAGGAGGAGTACACCAGGGGCATGGAGCCTGATGAATCAGCTGTATGCCTCGTAGTGTGCAGAGAGTGGAGAAAAGAGCAACAGAGGTGCCTGGCTAGGCAGAGGGAGGAGCAGCATCCTCAGGAAGAAGGGGCAGCCGGGGCTCCCACACATGCTGCTGAAGAGCCACAGAGAGCCATCACTGGTCGGCGCCTAGCTAGACTTAAGGCCTGTAGATGCCGCCTTTCATTCCTGCAGATGGCAGAGAACCAGTGTCGCCAAAGACTGCGCATGTCTAGGGAATTGGTTGGTCACATCTGCCAGCTAATGAAGGATTTGGTACCTAGGGGAGGGCATCCCCTGCCAATGGCCGTGAATGTGACCGCAGGGCTCAATTATTATGCTAGTGGCTCCCTTCAGGGCTCCACAGGTGACCTGTGTGAGATTTCTCAGGTCTCCATCCACAAATGCACCGAACATGCCACAGATGCCATCTTCATGAGGACTTAGAGCTTTGTGCATTTCGTTGGGACCAGGAAAGCCAGGATGCAAGAACACTGGTATTTGCCCAGATCTCAGGTTTCCCACAGGTGCAGGTTGACATCGACTGCACTCATACCTCTGTGGCAACAAGCGGTCAACTATGTTAACCCCAAGAGCTTCCACTCGCTGAATGTGCAGCTGGTGTGCGACCACCACAAACCCATCCTGCAGGTATCCACACAGTTCCCAGGGACAATCCATGACTCCTACATCCTTAGCAGGCCTCAGATCCCTGACACCTTCCAGGGTTCATAGAGGCTGCAAAGTTGGCTCCTCGGGGAAAAGGGCCACCCGCAGACGCTGTGGCTGATGGCATCTGGGCAGTGGCCTCAAACTGCAGCAGAGCGACGGTATAATGAGGCTCATGCTGCAACTTGCAACTTGATGGAGCAAACCATCAGAATGCTGAAAATGAGGTTCCGGTGCCTGGACCGGTCTGGTGGAGTTCTGCATCACAGTACACAGAGGGTGCCATGCATTGTCGTCACCTGCTGTGCCCTATACAACCTGGCACTGCCACGGGGAAGGGAGCTGGCTGAGGAGGATCTGTAAGTCTCCTCCGATGAGGAGGACGTCGAAGGGTGAGAGGGTGAGGAGGCCTTCGAAAGTGACAATTTTTAAAATTCATTCACAGGATGTGGGCTTCGTGGCTGGGCCAGCATTTATTGCCCATCCCTAGTTGCCCTTGAAAGGGTGGTGGTGAGCTACCTTCTTGAACCGCTGCAGTCTATGTAGTGTAGGTACACCCACAGTGCTGTTAGGAAGGGAGTTTGACCCAGCGACAGTGAAGGAGCGGTGATATATTTCCAAGTCAAGACGGTGAATGACTTGGAGAGCAGCTTCCAGGTGGTGGTGTTCCCATCTATCTGCTGCCCTTGTCCTTCTAGATAGTAATGGTCGTGGGTTTGGAAGGTGCTGTCGAAGGAGCCTTGCTGAATTCCTGCAGTGCATTTTGTAGATGGTACAAACTGCTGCTACTGTGCGTCGGTGGTGGAGGGAGTGAATGTTTGTGGCTGTGGTGCCAATCAAGTGGACTGCTTTGTCCTGGATGGTGTCAAGCTTCTTGAGTGTCATGGATGCTACACTCATCCAGGCAGGTGGGGAGTATTCCATCACACTCCTGACTTGTGCCTTATAGGTGGTGGACAGGCTTTAGGGAGTCTGGAGGTGAGTTACTCGTCGCTCAATTCCTAACCTTTGACCTGCTCTTGTAGCACAGTATTTATGTGGATAGTCCAGTTCAGTTTTTGGTCAATGGTAACCCCCAGGATGTTGATAGTGGGGGACTCAGTGATGGTAATGCCACTGAACATCAAAATAGTTGGATTCTCTCTTGTTGGAGATGGTCATTGCCTGGCACTTGTGTGGCGCAAATGTTACTTGCCACTTACCAGTCCAAGCCTGGATTTTGTCCAGATCTTCCTGCATTTGGACATGGACTGCTTCAGTATCTGAGGAGTCACAAATGGTGCTGAATATTGCGCGATCATCAGCGAAGATCCCCACTTCTGACCTTATGATGGATGGAAGGTCATTGATAAAGCAGCTGAAGATGGTTGGGCCTAGGCCACTACCCTGAGGAACTCCTGCAGTGATGTCCTGCAGCTGAGATGATTGACCTCCAACAACCACAGCCATCTCCCTTTGTGCTAGGTATGACTCCAACCAGTGGAGATTTCCCCCCCGATTCCCATTGACTCCAGTTTTGCTAGGGCTCCTTGATGCCACACTCGGTCAATTGCTGCCTTGATGTCAAGGGCAGTCACTCTCACCTCACATTGGGAGTTCAGCTCTTTTGTCCATGTTTGAACCAAGGCTGTAATGAGGTCAGGAGCTGAGTGGCCCTGGCGGGACCCAAACTGGGTATCAGTGAGCAGGTTACTGCTAAGTAAGTGCCACTTGATAGCACTGTTGATGACCCCTTCCATTACTTTACTGATGATCAACAGAAGACTAGTGGGGCGATAATTGGCCGGGTTGGATTTGTCCTGCTTTTTGTTTACAGAACATAACTGGGCAATTTTCCACATAGCCGGGTAGATGCCGGTGTTGTAGCTGTACTGGAACAGCTTGCCTAGCAGCGCGGCAAGTTCTAGAGCACAAGTTTTCAGTACTATTGCTGGAATATTGTCAAGGCCCATAACCCTTGCAGTATCCAATGCCTTCAGCCGTTTCTTGAAATGACATGAAACAAATTGGCTGAAGACTGGCATCTGGGATGCTGGGGACCTCCGGGAGAGGCCGAGATGGATCATCCACTCGGCACTTCTGGCTGAAGATTGTCACGAATGCTTCAGCCTTACTTTTGCACTGCTGTGCTGGGCTCCTCCATCATTGAGGATGGGGATATTTGTGGAACCTCTTCCTCCAGTGAGTTGTTTAATTGTCCACCACCATTCACAGCTGATGTGGCAGGACTGCAGGTCTTAGATCTGATCCGTTAGTTGTGGGATTGCTCAGCTCTGTCTATCACTTTCTGCTTATGCTGTTTGGCATGCAAGTAGTCCTGTGTTATAGTTTCACCAGGTTGACACCTCATTTTTATGTATGCCTGGTGCTGCTCCTGGCATGCCTTCCTGCACTCTTCATTGAACCAGGATTGATCCCCTGGCTTGATGGTAATGATAGAGTGGTGGATATGCCAGGCCATGAGGTTACAGGTTGTGTTCGGGTATAATTCTGCTGCTGCTGATGGCCCACAGCACCTCATGGATGCCCAGTCTTGAGTTGCAAGGTCTGTTCGAAATCTATCCCATTTAGCACAGTGGCAGTGCCACATAACACGATGGAGGGTATCCTCAATGTGAAGGTCGGACTTCATCTCCACAATGACTGTGTGGTGGCCACTCCTACCAACACTGTCTTGGACAAATGCATCTGCGGCAGGCAGCTTGGTGAGGATGAGGTAAAGTATGTTTTTCCCTCTTGTTGGTTCACTCACCACCTGCCGCAGACCGAGTCTCATCTTTAGGACTCGGCCAGCTTGGTCAGTAGTGGTGCTACCGAGACACTCTTGGTGATGAACATTGAATTCCCCCACCTAGAGTACATTCTGCACTCTTGACACCCTCAGTGCTTCCTCCAAGTGATGTTCAACATGGAGGAGCACTGATTTATCAGCTGAGGGTGGGCGGTATGTTTTAATCAGCAGATTTCCTTGCCCATGTTTGACTTGATGCCACGAGACTTCATGGGGTCCTGAGTCAATGCTGAGGACACCCAGGGCAACTCCCTCCTGACTGTATACCACTGTGCCACTACCCCTACTGGGTCTGTCCTGCCGGTGGGACAGGACATACCCAAGGATGGTAATGGTGGTGTCTGGGACATTACGTGTAAGGTATGATTCTGCGAGGATGAGAATGTCAGGCTGTTGCTTGACTAATCTGTGACACAGCTCTTCTACTTTTGGCACTAGCCCCCAGATGTTAGTAAGGAGGACCTTACAGGGTAGACAGGGCTGATATTGCCGTTGTCACTTCCGGTGCCTAGGTCGATGCCAGGTGGTCCATATGTTTTCATTCTTTTTGGTGACTTTGTAGTGGTTAGTTACAACTGAATGGCTTGCTAGGTCTTTTCAGAGGACATTTAAGAGTCAACTATATTGCTGTGGGTCTGGAGTCACATGTAGGCCAGCCCAGGTAAGGACGGCAGATTTCCTTCCCTAAAGGGCATTAGTGAACCAGATGGTTTTTTACAACAATCGCCAATGGTTTCATGGTCATCATTCGACTCTTAATTCCAAATTTGTATTTTTATTGAATTCAAATTCCAACATCTGCCCTGGCAGGATTTGAACCTGGGTCCCCAGAGCACTACCCTGGGTCTCCGGATTACTAGTCTAGCGACAATATCACTGCCGCCATCGTCTCCCTTGATGAAGGCGCTGAGGCCATTGCACTGGCCAGATGAGGCAGGTGTCCTCAGGAGGCCCTCATAACTGTTAGATTTGTGAAGGGCGATGACGACATGCTGTGAGGTGACACCATAGATCCTCACATTGCATCTGTGAATGTTTGACTCCAGTCTGGCTGACGGCAGCTCACATACCCACTGTGATAACGCTCCTGTCATGGAGACTCCTCCACCGTGCTTTGCAACCTGAGGAGTGCAGCAGACATCCCTTCCTGATGTTCCTGAGTACCCCATTGCAGTTCCAGCAACTCAGGTATAACTGAGTCCAGAGGCTCATCATCTGACTCAGACTCAGCAGATTTTTGATCTCCAGCGGTCCTCCAGGTGCTGGAAACCTGGGAAGCCCCTGCCGTCACCATCATCAGACCGTGAGACGTGACAACCAGTTTGTGATCCCAAGGCTACACTGAAGCAAGGTCCCACCGAGGTGTGTGTCTCTGTGCTGGTTGGCGTGGATGAGTGCTGTGATGGGTCTTTAATGAAGGTGCCTTTAGATTCCTCTTCAGAGGTTTACTTGGGTCTTGATTGGAGGCCCTGAGTCATGGACTCTGTCAGCTGTCTCCCAGATGTGCCTGTGAAAGCAAGGAGAGATAATTAGTGCATGGCAGGGAACTGCAGAACAGGGGAAGTGACTCACAACATGATTGTTTGATGGATGTTGCACTGCTGGATCCTCATTTGGTAGAGCACCGCTGACCTCACTGTCAGCAGAGGGGCGGTCCAGATTCTCACCAGCCAGATGAATGACTTTATTTTCAAAGTCCTCCATAGCATCCAAAAGGTGCTTGAGGGCCATGTCACTGAATCGCCAGGCTGAAGTCTTCTTGCCTTTCGGGGCCATGTTTTCTGTGCAGCAGTCCTAGGCTGGGAACACTGAGAGGTGTGTGTGCAGCTGCATTTTAAATATGGTGACCAGCGTGATAAAGCAGCAAGGTGATGACATGGCGGGCGAATGAGAGCCATTGAAGCGGTGTGTTTCCCAGGAATACATGATTAATGAAACAGGATTGGGATGATATGTGCGAAAACCCGTCATTGTTGCCGGCAGGAAAACCTTCTTGTTCCCGCCTGCTAGCCCACTTAGTGCAAATCTTGGACGATTCTGACCATACTCAAACATAGGTCAATCAAATCATTGAACACTTCACAGCACATGCAATACATTATCACTGAGTTGTGGGGTCACCTGGGATCTTCTTTCTGCCATGCCAACAAGTGTTTCATTCCTCAGGCCTGCACCATGCCCACCTTGCTGACCTCTTGGCTTTCCACAATGACAGGGCTGGAGATTTTGATGGGCTGACTGGTTGGAGTGAAGCAAGTCATGATAAGGTGGCTGACTAGAGTGAAGCAGTTCGTGATGGGGTGGCTGACTAGAGTGAAGTAAGTCTTGATGGTATGGCTGGCTAAAGTGAAGGTACTTTGTGCTTAGAGTGCATGCTTGAGATTTCCTCCTTTACTGTAGGAGTGGAACACAATTGCCCAGCAATTCTGATGCACTGCAGAGAGCCTTTCTCAGCACGGAAGTACACAACCTCATGCTCTGTTAAAAATGTGTTTCAATTAAGCAAAAGAAAGGGAGGGGCATGATATTTAAAGGTTATTGAATGTTTAAAATAAAACTAGAATTTGTCCTGCCTGTTATTTAGTGAAGGTTGTCATGGAGATGACTGTTTTCTGGTTTAGGGTGTATGTTCTGGGTACCTCTTTGAAGGTCATAAGGTTCTTAATTGGTGAAAACTATCATGATGATTTATAAAGTTTACAATAGTCACAATTTCTCTGAGCTGAAATTCTCGTACATTGTAAGTTTGTGGAATTCTTCAATTTTCACATTCATCCGAATTGCTGCCCTTTCTTCAACAAAGGGGCATATATTGGCTACTCACGAGCCATCCTGCAGAATTTGCTCATCTAAGGCAGAATTTAAAATTGTGGTCAGTGCTTCTGCTACCTCCTCCATGATTCCCTTTGAATGTCTGGACCAAGTGCTGCCAAGAATCAGTGACTTACCTACTTTGTGAGTTTTACCATTTTTTTTCCCCAAAGCAAAACCTTTCTCAGTTATCACTGATGATAGTTGCATATCCTCCTCCAATATGCCTTCCATCTCACTTCCACCATATTTAGAAACACAGACGCAAATTATTTATTTAACGTTTCCCCCATTACCTTCATACACCACAAATGGATTCTGCTTCTTCCTCAAACAACATCAATTTCTCTTTAATTATCCTTTTACTGTTAATATGTTTATAAAACCGTTACTAATAGCCTTTTTCCAAATTGCCTTTTAGCTCTTCTAATCTGGTTTCTTACCTCCTCACTCCACTTTCTTTTACAACCTTTCTTATAAAGTAGCAAAAGGATGTTCAGTCGTATTTGAATGCCTCTGACACGAGTTAAATTCAACACCTTTTCAAATTCACTTCAGAAACAAATAGAAGTTTCAAGAATAAGCTTTGCTGTTTTCAAAATGAAGAAATACACTGCAATACTAACAAAACAGAAATGCACTGGCTGGGGGCTAAATTGGATTTGAAGTCGGATGCAGGGATTGCAATCCTGTGTCCATTTAAAGTGATACAGGCAGCACACAAACTTCATATTGCCTGCTTATTATGATTATGGCATTCAGCCCAGCACCGAGCACGTTGCTAAGTGGCTGCATGCCTCATTAGGAGCCCGGGTTTGTGCAAGACTAGAATGATTTAAAGCTAACCTGCATTATTTAACGTAACACTGAACCTCTTAAAGGGAATGTGCACTCTGCTGCAGCTACTTTAGGAGGAGTGGAAGACCAGGAGGAAGCCAAGGAAATGGCACAGCCCAGAAAACGTGGCCCGGAGTACTTGGATGCCATGCGGGAGGCCCTGCGGGAGATGAAAAGGGGGAGAGATGATCTTTACCCTCAGAAAGCCAGGAGGCCCTCCAGGCACATACTGAGAAAGCAGTGGGAGCAGGTAGTCACAGTGGTCAATGTCAGCATTCTAGTTGAATGCAGTGCCAACAGAGGTTTACTGAGCTCACATGAGTGGTCAAGGTCAGTGAATACATACACACATGCCATCTCCTACCATCTGCACCAGTAGCCTTGCACACTGCTCAATTGACCACACCCCATTCACCCACTAGCAACAATTTCCATCAACCATTCTCATTCATGTGTTTCAGCTCACCCTTACACACTTAAACACTGTTGGAAGCCGCACATTCACGCTTCTCACACACTGCCAGCTATTCAACTGTGGCAGGCGCATAACCCAACCACATTGCACTGCATTCACTGACACACTTTTCTCTCATTTGAAGTACAAGGTGGCCCATTAAAGACAACAGCATCAACTCCCTATTTGGGGGTGGGGGACAGCAGCCACAGCTGGACGTACTGACCCACATGAGGAGAGGTTGCTGGGGATAATTGAAACAGCCATCACTGAGGCCTTGACCTGCCACTCCCCATGTCCCTTCATTCCCTGAGAGTTCAAAAATCTGTGTCTCAGCCTTAGATATCCTCAATGATGGAGCATCCACAACTCTCTCGGGCAGAGAATTCCAAAGATTCACAACCACCTGAGTGAAGAAATTTCTCCTCATTGCATTCCTAAATGATTGACCCCTTATTCTGGGACTAAACCCCCATGTATTAGATTCCCCAGCCAGCAGAAACAACTTCTCCGTGTCTACACTGGCAAACCTCTTCAGAATTGTGCATGTTTCAATGAGACCACCTCAAATCCAGACAATATAGGCCCAATTTACTTAGCCTCTCATTATAAGACATCCCTGCCATCTCAGGAACCAACCTAGTGAACTTTTGCTGCATTAGTTCCAATGTAAGTAGATCTTTCCTTAGATATGGAGATGAAAAACCATGCACAATACTCCAGGTGTTTACTCACCAAAGCCCTGTACAACTTGTAGCAAGATTTTCTTATTCCTGTACTCCAATTTCCTTGCAATAAAGACCAACTTGTCCTTTGCTTTGTGTTCCTTGTATGAGCTCCTCTCAACACCATAAAGTGTCCGATGGCTGATATCTTAGCTTCTATTGCAGCAGAACCAGAAACTGCCCATCAACCAAGTGTTGCAGTGGAAAATGAAAGAGGTAATTACATTTCAACTCGCTGCCATGGAAACTCAGACTGCTGCCAACCTGGCTGCAGATATTCAGTGTCAAAGGTTCTCAGAGCAGTCCAGTAACCTGCTCTGCGACAGGTTACTTGGATAGCTGAGGGGAGTGAACATGTGAGCACAAACCTGCAGTCCTCTCTCAGGTGGCAGCATTCATACTTCCAGCACAGCCACTGTCAGTGTCCTTGCTGTCACCTGTCAACTAGCCAGCCCAGAATGCTGCCCATGCTGGTGTGCTATAGTCCAAAGTCAGACCTTCAAGGTCCAGAACTGCTGGAGAGCATCCTGCAAGGCTACCTTTAGTCTCCCTGACTGAAAGTTAGCAGCCTTTCATCAGCCATGCTGTAAACACTAGGGTAGCCCTACATAATACGAACATACAAATTAGGAGCAGGAGTAGGAGCACAAGGCCAAGCAAATTTAAATGTAAGGTAGTCATTCACCATCAGCCGTCTCTCCATTAGAGGATGCTGTCTACTCAGTATCGTGAGGTTCTGCCATGAGTCTTAATGTGACTGAACAGGCCAGTTTTCGACTAACAGATCTTTGGGTACATGGGCCAAGATATCCCACGTGGTAGTGGGATCCAAAGTGTTATGTTTACTTCCTTTTCTTTCCTTCTCTACCGCCACTCTGCCTCATCATTAAGACACTGTGACTCATTGTGGTGCAGCTTGATGGACAAGTTGGTGCCATTCTGAATGACTATTAGGGACTCCTGGTCAATGCTACCACACTTCAAGGAGAGCTTCAGGTGTCTTTGAAACATTTTCTTCATCTTCATTCGGAATGTTGGCCATTTCAGAGTTGAGAAACTCGGCCTGTCCTTGAATGTCAAAGTGGCAATACTCACATCAACCCGCACCTGGTCAGCCAAATATATCACCTCCCAGTTACTAATAAATCCAATGGAGAATTCTTTATATACAGCATAGTTAGAATGTGGAACTCACTACCAGGGTGTATATATTCAAGAGAATAGTATAGATACATTTAATGGGAAGCTAGATAAACAAATGAGGGAGAAAGGAATAGAAGATTATGTTGATGGAGTTAGATGAAGTATGATGGGAGGAACTTTGTATGGATCATAAACACAAGCATTGATCTGTTGGGCCAAACAGCCTCTTTCTATGCTGTAAATGCTACGTAAATAAAATTTCCTGCCCTGAGCCATTAGCATAGGAGGAGCTTTCACTAGAGACCATAATGGTAACAAATGCCCCAGGTAGGATCAGCCAGGAGACCCTGAAGCATGAAAATCATAGTGGAGAAGAAAGAAGAAGGATCTTATCTGCTGGCCTACCAGATCTTTGGGTTGAGGGGGACACTGGGTTCTGGTGCAATATGACTGCTAGCTTTTTGTAAGTTGCTTCAGGGTGTACTTGATAATGCATAGAGCATGATTGAAGAAGTGTGTGTGCATATAGAATTGAAGGAACTGCAACCTACTGACCAAAAGATTTAGTTCAAACATTCTGTGAGGGGACTGAGACCTTACACAATATATTTTTATAAAATATATATCAGACCTCTCATGGCTATTTCTAAAACTTTAAAAACTGGACAAGGGCCTTTTAAAATGGCTGAAGCTAGGTCTGTTTGTGACCCTCAAACAAAAGGAGCTACCATTGCAGTATTGAAGAAACTTGCACCTCATCATCTCTGAAGAGACACTAACAAACCCTCCTTTGGGCTGCAAAGACCAAATTCAAAGAGAACTATACAAATGGTTGCATTTCATAACCCAGCCTGGCCAACCAAAGTCTCTTTGCCTGCTATGACAAAGTGCCCCACAACCTTCCTTTCAATTCTTAATGGTTAGGACATTTAATAATCTTGGGGACCCAGATGAGGAATACACATCCATTGTCAAAGACAATGTGGAGCGGTGGGAGTCATGTGACATGGACCTCTAAATTGTGTAACCAGTATTATTGCCTTGCCGCACTGCAAAATCTCAGTCTACCATTTTACCACTTAACTAGCAGCATC
Source organism: Carcharodon carcharias (assembly GCF_017639515.1). Taxonomy (NCBI): domain Eukaryota; kingdom Metazoa; phylum Chordata; class Chondrichthyes; order Lamniformes; family Lamnidae; genus Carcharodon; species Carcharodon carcharias. Next base: position 77,399,991 of record NC_054474.1, on the reverse strand, counting down.
ACAGAAAATCGGGTCTGCCCAGAGTGAATACCTGGCCCCATCTATACTGCCATGTCCATACAAATCCACCCAGCATGCAATGCATGTTCCTCCAGGATCCCGTTGCTGTAGGGCTCCAGCATTTTCTGTTCCTCAGATGTTCGCGATGTGAGCAAGGCCCTGAAGGTAAGTCCCGATTCTGTACGTCACATTTGTCAAGACATGTTCTGCTCAGTGTGTTTTCCCGCTGATGTGGGCAGTAAATTTGATGTGGGGGAATGATTCCAGTGAGCTGGGTTTATAATGATATGCAGATGTATTAAAATGAAGTTCCCGGCACGAGGCAGAGGGAAACCGGCCACCATTAATGGGCAGAGTGGACAATTGCAAACTGGTTTCACGATGGCATGAAACTGATTTTTGGCCTTTCTGCCATATTGTCCACTCACGCCCACCATGATGCCCAAGGCCAACAGGCACAGAAAATTTTGCCTAGCAATTTTCTGGTCTCACACTGAGATGGTCTCTTTTCTCCTCTGACTGGCCTGGAGAAAAGCAGTTTCTTAAAACACAAAGAGGGTTAGTTTATACATCACATGATCTCCTCTCACAAATTGATCAGTTACTCAGACATGGCCATAGCAAGCTGATTCCAGGTCCATTGTAGAAACAATTAGATTATGGTCGGTAGAGCTGCTTTTTCAGCTGCTCCCATTGACCAAAATGATTAAGTCTAATGGTTTGTTCCACACCCAGCTCAATACACAGGTGATGTCTGGATGCTTTGTCAATGTTTCAGGAGATGGGTCATTCACACTCATCTAAGCTGACTATCGCTGGTGGGCTAACTCTAAACAGACTGACTCCATTCTAATGGCTTTGGAATTTGTAGGGTACAGCTATGCAAATGTTTATCCATCTGAGAAGCTACTGTTTTAAGTCATTTAAAATGCTGCTGTTCAGTCTTTATACTAATACATGATTTCAACCCACTCAATAAATAGTCATTTTCGATATAAACGTGAGCTTAACAATGCTGTACATTCAAGCTTCATAACACACCACTAATCTTAACATGAGATACTGTTAGGGGGCCTGTACACCACTCCTACAAGTGATCTCTTGCCTTTATCATTCCTCATCTCTACCCAAACTGTTTTTACATCCTGGTTTCCTAAACATAGGTCATCCCTCTCTAATGTGCTAATACCATCATTAATTAACAGAACCACCCCTTCCCCTTTTCCTAGCTTCCTGTGCTTCCTACATGTTAAATACCCTTCTATGTTCAGGTCCCAATCTATGTCATCCTGCAGTATATGGCAGCTTGTAAGGTTAAGAAAATTTGACGCCACTTACCTTGGCAACCTTCTTATTCCAGCAGATTCTTTTCTCACTGATATCCAAGCTCAGGTGAGACAACATTGACATTAGAATTGAGTCAGACTGTTTAGAGTTAGCCCACCAGCGATAGTCAGCTTAGATGAGTGTGAATGACCCATCTCCTGAAACATTGCTAAAGCATCCAGATATCACCTGTGTACTGACACTCCCATCGAAATAAATAAGATCAATTTGATAGCCATTACAGACACATGGCTGCAGGATGACATAGATTGGGCACTTGGAAAAATTCTGGGTAACCACGCAGTGTCACCATGGTTTTATGAAAGGGAAATCATGTTTAACCAATTTATTGGAATTCTTTGAAGAAGTAACATGTGCAGTGGATAAAGAGGAACCAGTCAATGTACTATACTTAGTTTTCCAGAAGGCATTGGCAAGGTGCCACATCAAAGGTTATTGTGGAAAATAAAAGCTTATGGTGTAGGAAGTAGCATGTTGGCATTGATAGAAGGTTGGTTAGCTAACAGGAAACAGAGGTTAGGCATAAATGGGTCATTTTCTGGTTGGCAAGATGTAACGAGTGGTGTGCCACAGGGATCAGTGCTGGGGCCTCAACTTTTTACAACTTATGTAAATGACTTGGATGAAGGGACCAAAGGTATGGTTGCTAAATTTGCTTATGATACAAAGATACGTGGGAAAGTAAGTTGTGAAGAGGACACAAGGACGCTACAAAGGGATATAGATAGGTTAAGTGAGTGGGTAAAGACCTGGCAAATGGAGTATAAAGTGGGAAAGTGTGAAATTTAAAAAAAGCATATTATCTAAATGGTGAGAGGTTGCAGAGCTCTGAAATTCAGAAGGGTCTAGGGGTCCTAGTGAATGAATCGCAAAAGGCTAATATGCAGGTACAGCAAGTAATTAGGAAAGCTAATAGAATGTTATCATTTATTGCAAGGGGAATTAAATGCAAAAGGAGGGAGATTATGCTTCATTTATACAGGGCATTGGTGAGACCACATCTGTAGCACTGTGTACAGTATTGGACTCCTTATTTAAGGAAAGATGTAACTGAGTTGGAAGCAGTTCAGCGAAGGTTTACTAAACTAATACCTGCATTTGGCAGGTTGTCTTTTGACGAAAGGTTGGACAGGCCAGGCTTGTATCCACTGGAGTTTAGAAGGCAACTTGATTGAAGCATGTAAGTGCATGAAGGGTCTTGAAAGGGTCCTCTAGTGGGAAAATCTACTCCTAGGGGCCACTGTTTAAAAATAAGGGGTCTCCCATTTAGGACAGAGATGATAATTTTTTCTTTCAGAGGGTTGTGAGTCTTTGGCACTCTCTTCCTGAAAAGGCGGTGGAAGAAGAGTGTTTGAATATTTTTAAGGCAGAGGTTGATAGATTCTTGATAAGCAATGGAGTGAAAGGTTACCGGGGGTAGGCGGGAATGTGGAGTTGAGGCTGCAATCAGATCAGCATGATGTCATTGAATGGTGGAGCAGGCTCAAAGGGCCGAGAGGCCAACTCCCGCTCCTAATTTGCATGTTTGTACTCTCAGTCACCTCTATTTAAACTGCTCCAGCACTGGTCTTGACAGCAGCGTGTCCCTCAGATCTCCTCCGAAACAATCTGCCAACAAATCTTCACAGAATGAAGCAATTTTATTTTATTTCAATGGCTGCTGCCGTCCCACCCCCGCCCCCACCGCTACCCCTCCACTTGCATTTTGTACGTGACTAGCAGCCCTTTAAGTGCTTTTGAGCCAAACAATCCTCTAATGACTGTAAGTGCTGTCAGAGACATTGGGTGAATGTAGTGTGGGTGGCAGGGGGCCCAACATCGGTCACCAAAACTGGCAGCACCCTCGCCAACCCAATCTCCGGGAGCCCCAAGGGAATGATGTCCCTCATTGATAGCAGGAATCATGCCACCAAGGCTCCCTACTCCATGGTTGAAACTTAATTTCAGGACTTCCCCCAGTGAAGCATAAATCCCGCCCCTGAGAGCTGCCAGCCAATCAGAGGCCAGCAGCTCTCCAATACTGGCAGCATCACGGGGTACAGTGGCTGTTGTTGGTAATTTACCTAGGCCTTCACTAGGATCAACTCTGGGATCCCTGGGGAAAGGCAAGTGACAACGGGATAGGGGATGTTGGGAGGGTGTCGTTGGCAAGGGGGGTTGGAGGAAAGGGCAGAGGGGTGGCTTTCACTGGGCACTCCCCTTCCCAATGCCAGATCCCTCAATGCAAGGTCCCTCCAAACAAGGTTGCAGGCAAACCTACATGGCAAGACCCCACCCACCACTGGCTGAATACCAGCAGTGGTGGGATGAGCCCTTTAGAGGACATTAATTGCCCATTTAAGGGCCTTAATTGGTGTCCCAGGGGATGGCCACCCACAAGCCGTCCCCGTCCCAGACTTAATCAGAACCCCAGAATTAATCGCACCCTCCCACTTGATCAAATGCCCCCCCATCTCTGAACTTGCTTCATGGGGGGAGGGGGTTGGGAGGCATTAAATTCTGCCAATTAGGTAAGATTATTGCTAATAGATGGTAGTGTAATACTTTATTATCCATCAAAGCTGCTTTGGCCCCTAAAAGCAGAAGTGGTGAAAATTGCTTCTCTTCTCGTCTTTGCAAACTTGACTTGACTTGAAAGGAAGTCAGTTGTCTATCCCTTGCTTACTGGTAATGAGGAAAGGGGAGGACAAGGAGGAGGAGAAAAGCTGCATTTACTTGTATCACTTACTTACATTCCTGAAGTAGATCAAATACAAAAGCTAAAGTAGAGTTTATAGAACAGTCAGGTATTTTGACAATGCTGATCTTCAATATGAATTGAGATTATTTGGTTAGTTAGTTTTACCTGGGTAACAAACCAACAACAGTTTGTCCTCACTAGATTAAGAGACACATGATTTTCATCAAGCCACTGTTTGAGCCCAGATAATCCTGTGTGATAATATTAATGGGATGTCAGAAAATGTTCCAGATAAAGTAGCAGCCTCAGCAGCATACATAAACCCTGTTTGCAAGCTTCAGGCAAATCATTATGAGCTGAGCAAATAAATGTAGACTCAAAATAGATCTTTGTTGGACATCTGCCAATATTCATCCAAGTGCAGTCCTAGGTCCATCTATGATTATCCTTTTAAATTGCCAGAACGATAAGGTTTACCAATAAAATACTGTCAGTCTGCAACTTAAGTACGCAATCTATGACAACTGCATAATATGGGTAAAAAATAAATGTCACTTTAAGACTGCTTTTAAATGAGGAATAAATGTGTTCAGTAAATTCAATAAGATATCCAAGTGTCGAGTATTTTAATCTTAAGTGAGATTGATGATGATTGAAATAAAACATTAAAACATAACAAATAGCAGCAGGTCACATGGCCTCTTATGCCTGCTCCACCAATCAATAAGATCAGATTGATCTTCAACCCCAATTCCAATTTCTTGCCCAAACTCCATGTCCCTGGATTTCCTGAGTCAAAAGAAAATCGATTTCATTCTTGAACTTTTTTTATTTATTCATTCATGGGATGCAGGTGTCATGGGCTGGGCCAACATTTGTTGTCCATGGTGGCCTAGTGGTAATGTCACTTGGCTAGTGAAGGCCCAGGCAAATTCTCTGGGGTCTTGGGTTCAAATCCTACCATAGCAGCTGGTAGAATTTAAATTCAGTTAATAAATCTGCAGTTGGAAGACTAATCTTTGTAATGGTGACAATGAAACAATCATCAATTTGGTAAAAAGCCATCTGGTTCACTAATGCCCTTTAGAGAAGGAAATCTGCAATCCTTACCTAATCTGGTCTACATGACACTCCAGATCCACAGCAATGTGGTTAATTGCCTTCCGAAATAACTGAGCAAGCCATTCAGTTCAAGGGCAATTAGAGATGGACAACACATGTGGTTGTTGCCAATGACAACCACATCCCATGAAAGGATAAAGAAAATTGTTGTTGAGAAGGTGGTGGTGAGCTACCTTCTCGAACCGCTGCAGTCCATGTGGTGTAGGTACACCCACAGTGCTGTTAGTGGGGGAGTTCCAGGATTTTGACCCAGTGAAAGTGAAGGAAGGGGGATATATTTCCAAGTCAGGATGGTGTGTTGTGTTCTCAATGTGTAGTGACAAATTTTGATGTGCAGGATCTCTAAGAAAATGTGTTGGCCACATCATTTCTAAATCTACTATTATGTTGTTTTCCTGTGGGCAGAATTTTCCGCTCATCGGGCAGGCGCATGCCTGACATGTGATGACGTTGGGCGAGCGTCCCGAAGTCATCGCACACGCACCTGCCATTAATTGAGGCCAGTTAAGCTCCTTGACAACCTAATTGATGGCAATTTAACGTTGCCTGTGTGATCTTTCATTTGCTAAACTGGCAAAATGGGCAGATGGGCAGCCCACAATTTGCAAAACCTCATCCATGGGCAGGATAAATAGGATGAGCAGCATTGCCAGTGTGAGTAGTGAGGAATTTTGGAGAGTTTGCTACTGGTTGCTTCTCAGTACTTGGCAGCTTCATCTCTTTTTGGGGTTTCATTCCTAGCTTTTCCATGCATCATTTCAGGACTCATTGCTGTCTGCCAGGCCCCCAGAGGATTCAGACCATGTGGACCCTTCCAGGTATCAAACAACCTTCGCTTACTCTGGTAATGAGGATCATGGTTCTGCTGGAGCAACCTCCTGTGAGGAGGAAAAGAGGGGTTGAAGGGAGAGGAACCATGTATCCCAATGCAGCTTCCAGGGGAGGGACCTGTGGGAGGAGAGGTGCTGGCACAAGAGGTGCAGGGCCAGCAGGTAGCCCAAGGCGGAAGGGGCCGCAGAAGACGCCACTATCCTGCTGCCAGGGTTTAAAGGCAGTGATGCAGTTACCTCACATCCAAAGTGCAATGCCGAAGGAATCTCCACCTCTCAAAGGAGACAGTGATTGGTGGGTTCCCCCGCGTCCAGGGTGCCATCGACTGCACACATGTGGCCATCAAGGCGTCAGTGGGTGAGCCGGGTGCATTTGTCAACATGAAGGGGTTCCACTCCATGAGCATGCAGATAGTGTGTGACCACAAGATACAGATCCTGCAAGTCTGTGCAAGGTACCCTGGCAGCTCCCATGACATGTAAATCCTCAGACACTCTCAGGTGCTGAGGTTCTTCAGTGCTCCAGTGCAACTGGATGGATGGCTGCTGGGTAACAAGGGCTATCCATTGAAAAGCTGGCTCATGATGCCTCTGCCACCCAAGAACAGAGACAGAGCAGTAGTACAACAGGAGCCAATCCTCCACAAGGGCGGTGACAGAGAGGACCATAGATCTTCTCAAGATGCGCTTCTAATACCTGGACCATTCAGGGGACTGCAATACCCCCCAGAGCGGGTGTCACTGATAGTGGTTGCATGCTGCGCTCTCCACAATCTGGCACTGGCAAGGGGGTGACCCACTGGAGGAAGGGGATCTTGATGCAGCTCCACAGGCCACAGATGGTGATTCCAGTAGTGAGTCAGAAGAGGAGAACGGTGAGGGCATGGAGCTAGTCCTCGGTAACCTCCAGAGAGGCAGGGACACCAGGGACGCCTTGATCCAACGCTCCCTAAACTAGGCTGCCAAAGAAGTGCTGCCACCTTAAGCCAAGGCTGCCGCCACCATTCTGGATCTCAGAAATTACCCTTTCCTTTACCCCCAAGAAACACTCAGTGCCTGTGCAATAAAGTTTGAGTCACCCACGTCTGGCATTATATGCTGGTGTACCCTGCGCCTACAAAACAAATGAAGCATACTCAATAACACAAAAGCAAATGTAATGCAATGTTGGAATTCACAGATTAAGAACAGAACAATATCAGGTGTTAATGGTCACACCATTAAAAAAGGTAAGAAAAAAATGGGAGAACAAAAGATCACCCATGACCAATCCTTGTGCTCAAGGTGCTTTGATCTTACGTTTACCGGTGCTCCGTCTAGGCACTCACCCCTTGCTGGCACAAGCATTGGAGATAGCCTGCTGACTCTGCTGTCTTGTTGGCCTTGATGACCTTGGCCGTCGTCCTCTGGCCAGTGGAGCCTGTGATGGCCCTGCTTGGGAGGGAGCGGTCAGTTCCACAGCTGGCATCTTCCCAGTCACCACAGCCTCATCAGATGCCATGGTCACTGGCAAAGGGGCGGAGGAGCTGCTGCCATCATCCAGATCACCCTGAGAGGAGCCCGCAGAGATGACAAACAGCTTGTGCGCCAACGTGAGGTCCTTGTGGACCTCCCTGCTTGCCATTGTTGGATGGACACCTAGCTGGGATACTGGGCACCTCATCCATCTCACACACGGACACTGACCACCTGAAGGGAGTGCCTCTATGAGGGCTTGCAGGTCCAAGCACAACCCCAGGAAACCCTGATTCCGTTCCTGGAGCAGAGTCTCCATGAGAGTCGCCACACTGTCCATGGAGGAGGCATTGCTGTCAGCCATGAGGGTCAATGCAGTGCTGATGCTCTGCATGGACTCCTCTATCACAGTGTCCATGGCATGCTTACCCCTCATGGATCTTGACTAGACCCACCCGCAAACCCTGCTGGACATCTGCTGCCGAATGGACATCTCCAGAGTCTCGTCATCTGCCTTTGACTGAGCATTGTCCTAGTGTCCCCAGCAGTCCTCCAACTGCCGGTGCCCTGGGCACTCTCTGCCTCTGCCTGCATCTCAAACGAGTGTGAAGTGCCCTCACCAATGTGTACCAAGATATTAGCCACCAAACTAATACCCACTGAGATGCTGGCATCTGATCTGGTGCCTGGTTCAGAGATTGGGTGTGACGCAGGTACTTCTGGAGCCAGATGGTCCTCCGGTGTCAGGGGCAGCTCCTGGAGATCCTGTGATGGGCTGCTTGGTGGCAGATCCAAGGGAGAAAAAGGATATGTCATTAGTTTAAGTCATCACACTGTCACTGTGCATGCCGGGCACCCTGGTGAGACAATGGAGATCTGCATCATGGTGCCATTGTTTTTCAATGATCAATGGTGACTCCAGCCTGGAGGCTCCCATCAATGATGAGACTATACAAGAATGCTTGCACCATCCGAAACTCTCACCTTTCTTCACTGCACTCTTATATCTTCATATGACACCCCAGCCTCTCCACAAACGGTTGACTGAGGTATGTGGTGCCTCTCGAGCTCCAAATCCTACTGGAGAAGATCTGGAGAGGATGAAAAGCTGTGGGGTTCCTCTGCCAGTCCATGACCTCTCAATATGTTATGGGATGTCTTCTCCTGTTAGGACAGAGGAGCATTGATTACTCCACTTACTACCTGTAGCGCCATTGCGCACCTGAATCGCAGCCCTCAAGCCACAAGGCACTCAGTACAAGCAGCCAGGTCTCAGCCCCTTGGCCAGCTCCAGCGTCATTGACAGTTGGCACTCAGACTCTAAAACCCTGAGCTCCATGGGGAGATGGCCAGCCCAAAACGCTTTAACACACTGACCCATGCCATCACGGTACTCACCCTTCCTGAATGCAGTAGGTCATTAAACCTTTTTTGACACTGCACCGGGTGCGCTGCACCATGTTGTGGCTGCTCACTCGGGCTGCCACCTCATCCCATGCCCTCTTTGTGAGGTGCGGTGGCCTCCTCCTCCCATCTCTGGGGACAAGGGTGCCCCTTCTGGCAACCACATCCTCCAGGAGGGCAGCAAGGCATTCATCAGAAAAATGGAGGGTGCAAGTGCCCAGCTGACCTCACCTCTCACCTGTCATCTACATCTTTGTCTGCAGCCATGTCGTTGCAGCAACTCCGATGCGGGCAGCCTCCCTGGGGCTGCCTGCGACATTTTTGAACCGGCCGCCAGGTTTCCGTTGGACACAGTGGCCGACAGGCCCCCACCCCCACCCCCACCCACCCCTTCTGGAACATTCTGCAGCCACTGTTCTTGCTGGGTGGGCGGCAATCAGCTTCTCGACTGCTCCTGCTCGCCCCCGTTGAGCCCACCAAATGAGGACAAAATTCTGCCCTATGTGTTAATCATTTGAGACCCCAAAAATCATTAAACTACACTTTTTAATTGAAAAATATTAGTGCTAGTAGGCAGTAGATATTTTGTTTTGAATTGTGTGGTATTTTGAACCACTGGTCTTCAGCTTAGCTAGAATTTCATTATGCAACAGTTTAATTGTTTAATCAAGCCTATTAAGAATATGAATTACAAAAAACTTTACTTACTTCAGACTTTGGGTTGGTATAGAAAGGGACCACTGCTTTTCCTGATTGATATTAATAATCTAGACCTGGGTGTACGGGGCATAATTTCAAAATTTGAAAATAATTAAGACTTGCAAGTATTGTGAACTGTGGGGATGATAGCCATAGGCACCAAGAGAATATAGACAGGCCGGTGGAATGGCAGACATGCGGCAGATTAAATTTAATGCAGAGAAGTGTGAAGTGATACATTTTGGTCAGAAGAACGAGGAGAGGTGGCATAAAAGAAAGGGTACTGTCCTAAACGGAAATGCAGGAGCAGAGGGACCTGGATGTACAGGTGCATAAATCATTGAAGGTGACAGGGCAGGTTGGGAAAGCAGTTAATAAATTATATTGAATCCTGGGTTTTATAAATAGGAGCATAGGGTGCAAAAGCAAGTCAGTTATGAAGCTTCATAAAACATTGGTTCAGCTTCAACGGGAAGGATGGGAAGGTTTTAGAAAGGGTGAAGAAAAGATTTACGAGAATGGTTCCAAGGATGACTTCAGTTAGGTGGCTGCATTGGCGTAGGTAGGGCGGTTCTCCTTGGAGATGAGAAGGTTGAGATATTTTCTAGACGTGGTCAAAATCATGAAGGAGCTGGATAGAATAAATGGGTAGAACTTGTTCTCATTGGCAGAAGATCATGAACCCTAAGGTGATTAACAAAAGAACCAGAGGTGACATTAGGCAAAACCTCTTTTTGCAACAAGTGGTTTGGATCTGGAATGCGCTGCCTGGGTGTGTGATGGAGACAGACTCGATTGCGGTCTTCAAAAGGGAACTGGATAATTATCTGAAGAGAAGGTTTTACAGGACTACAGGGAAAAGGTGGAGGAGTGGGATTAGCTGAGTTGCTGTTGCTGAGAACTGACACAAAGACATTGTGCTGAAAGGCCACCTTCTGTGCTGCAACCATTCTATGATTCCAGTATAGATATATTCAGGGAACTTGATAAAACACAAGAAAGAAAGAAGCTGAAGGTTACCCTGATAGAGTGATCAAGAATGGTGGGAGGAGGCTTGTATGGAACATAAACTCACTAGTAAGCCTCTCAGCAGAAAATGCAGTAAGCAACCAGCCTGTGATTGGATGAGCAGCTTCACAGCATTTTTCAAATATAAGTAAGTTAAATGTCTAACAAGTTGGGCAAGCCTGCTTTTAAATAGAAGGTGCTGGAGCAGGTGCGCTCCAGCAGCACTACACCCCTGGGTGTTCCCATGCATCTGCTGCTCTTGCCTTTCTAGGAGGTAGAGGCTGCGAGTTTGGAAACAGCTGTCGAAGGAGCGTTGGTCAGTTGCTGCAGTGCAGCTTGCAGATGATACACACTGCTGCCATTGTACGTCGGTGGTGGAGAGAGTGAATGTTGAAGAAGGTGGATGGTGTGCCAATCAAATGGGTTGCTTTGTCCCTTATAGTTTTGAGCTTCTTGAGTGTTGTTGGAGTTGTACTCATCCGAGCAAGTGGAGAGTATTCCATCACACTTGTGCCTTGTAGATAGTGGACAGGCTTTGGGGAGTCAGGAGGTGAGTTACTTTTGCCACAGAATTCCTAGCTTGCTACCTGTTCTTGTAGCCACAGTGTTTATATGGCTGGCCCAGCTCAGTTTCTGGTCAAAGGTAACCCCCAAGATGTTGATATATTCATCAACTGACTATCTACAACTCTCTGGAATAGAGAATTCCAAAGACTCACAACTCTCTGAGGGAAGAGGTTTCTCCTCATCTCAGTCCTAAATGGCCAATCCCTTATCCTGAGACTATGCTCCCATGTTCTAGACTCTCCAGCCAGGGGAAACAGGCTCTCAGTATTTACTCTTGTCTAATCCCCTCAGAATCTTATATGTTTCAATAAGATCACCTCTCATTCTTCTGAACCCCAGAGAATATAGGCGCATTCTACTCAATCTTTCTTCATAGAGCAACATTTTCAACACATGAATCAGTCTAGTGAATCTTCATTGCATGTCCTGTAAGGCAAATTTCTCCTTTTTAGGTCCGGAGGCCAAGCTCTCCACAGCACTCCCAGATGTAGTCTCACCAAAAATTGCAGCAAGATTTCCATTATTTTGTACACCAATCCCTTTGCAATATAGACTATGTTCCTTTCTAATTGCTTGCTGTATGTTCATGTTAATTTTCTGTATTTCATGCACAAGGACACCTAAATCTGTTGAACACCAGCATTTAATTTAACCACCTGAGAAATATTGTTTTTCTATTCTTCCCACCAAAATGGATAATGCCACACTTCCCCACATTATACAGTCACTTAACCTTCTATAAGCCTTTGCAAGCACTTTCTAGCCATCTCACAGCTAACTTTAAAACATAGATTTGTATTGTGAGCTAACTTGAATACATTACACTTGGTCCCTGCATCTAAATCATTATTTTAGATTGTAAATAGCTGAGGCCCCGGCACTGATATTTGCAGCACCCCACTTGTAACAGAAAATGTTTATTTTGCTGTTTTTCCTACTCTCTGTATTCGGTCCTTTAACCAATGTGAATATATTACCCTCAGCCCCATGAGTCTCAAACGAGTGTAACAACTTTTCGCACCTCATCAAATGCCTTTTGAAAGTCCAACTGCCCTACAAGTTATATCCTCAAAAAACTCTAACAGATTTGTCAAATATGGTTTTCTTTTCACAAAAAATGTTGACTCTGCCCAATCATATGATTTTCTAAGCAGCCTGTTACCACCTCCTGAATAATGGATTCCAACAATGCCTGATGATTTGCCAGGCTAACTGACATGTAGTTCCCTGATTTTTCTCTCTGCCTTTCTTGAATCATGGTATTATATTTGTTACCTTTGTTACAGTGAAATAAGCTAACCTTTTCTTTTTTTAAATAAAATGGCTTGGCTGCTGTGTTATTTTAAATTGCATTTCTCACTCACGTATAAGAAAATACGCACACTCATACACATACAAATACATTGTTCACAGGTGACTTTGGGGAACCAAATTTTAAAATGTCCGTGACACCTTCAATCCTATTTGTTGTATTTTGTTGGAAAATCTCAAACTCTGGGCTGCTATGGCCTTATTGAGAGCTTAGGAAACTCTGGGAGATTATAAATAGTTTATTAGTTGTTATAAATTTAAGGGAATGAGAAATTCCAGTCATCACAATTAGGTTTGCTCATTGTATAGATCCATGTTCACAACCTGTAGAAGTAATTTTCATCTCCCTGTTGATGGGACACTAGGCCTATATCCTTCTTCACCATCTAAAATCAATATATCGATTTCATTTTTGATGTCTTGACACAGTCCACGTTTGTTGGAGCTAGATATTTTAAAATTGTTCGCAACGCCTTATGCCAATATAATGAATACAAAGATACAGATTGGAGCATTAAATTACCCACAGGTTTATGATTATGATTTCTCACACACCAAGTGCTGAATTTTTCTCCACTGTCCCACCCGAGTAGGACAGCAGCAGAAAAGTGGGCAAACCATATGGCAAGGTGTACCATTGCATTCCCAGTTTAATTTCAATTAGCTGCAGCCCACCCCTGTGGAGACAACCATCCCTTCCCTTCTCACAGAGCAAATGTTGGCAGGGAGACAGGGCCTGGAAAATCACTGGATTTTCCCTCTTTCTAGCTTTGTCCACCAATCCCCAGGACTGCCAGGAGAATGGTGGCCATGGCCCTTACTGTAGTAATGTCAAACACCCCAAATCACTGGAAGGAGGGAAAGGGACAGTAGCAGGCTTTGTGCTCTTTGTATCGGACTCAACCACTAATCTTTTCATCCCTTGGAATCTGCTTCTTCTTGTTGGTGGGGGTCCTGCCAGGCCCTTGCGTACCTCTTGAACTCAGTAGCAGGAAAATTGGTCAGGGTTATGGCAGGGTCAAAGTGGCGGATGGAATTTACTGCACTGTTTCACTGCCCTCAAGACAAAAATCTAGGGCTAAGTTTTCAATCTTAGCAGGAACACCAAATTGTGGCACTAATGCTGTACCCTAAAGCTAAATTTTTATTATCTCATGCATGTCCTAGTGGTTGACTCAGAACAACAACGCTAGAGTTAACAGGATTTACTTATCTGCCAGTTCAGAAAAGGAATAGTATTAGTGGAAGAGAATCAGGAGGAAGCGAGAGATTTATATAATATTTAATAGCACCAGTATGCAAAGTGCAAAAGTTTTAAAAACTGGTACTGCAGATTTCAATAGTTTTGAATCTAAACCTCAAGCCAAAGTGGGGAACTTACTAGGACTGTTCTTCTTTTGCTATGTAGGAAGACAACTCTTTGAAGGCATGGTTCTCACAGAATCGATTGTGCTTTTGTAAGAACTCTTAAAACTGACGTTGTCTCCAGGAGACAATAATGTCCAGGACACTGTAGTGTGCTACCCAAGAAGTCATGTGAAAGAACCACTAGGAATATGTCTAACCACACTTAGCATTTGGGTAGGATTGCATTTCTGAGGTGAGAGGGCATAAGATCTCACACCGGTGACGCCTGATATGAGTGTGTTTGCAGGCCTCCCTTTAGTTGTGCTTGAACCAATTGTTGCAAATGAAACATTTGATATGGTTGTGTTACAACTTTACTTTTTTTGAACTTACTTATTTCAGTAGTTTCATAGGAGTTCCCATGAGTGGATTTTGTTCCCCACAATCCAAAAATTGTGGGATTATGTTGGTGAAATGGTAAAAACAGACACCGGGTGCTATGGTGATAAAATGTGTGAAAGAATGGTTTTAGAACTTGATTTTGAAACTTGTTGATTGTAATTATGTTATAATCTTGCTTAGAGGTGCTCAACAGACACTTGCTGGTTTATCATTCAAGTGCTGATTAGAAGCCATTTCCATGGCAATGTGTATGGGGGTTCCAAGGATCCACTTCCACTGAAGGTGTGGAGCGTTCCAAGGAGAGGGTGCACAAGTACTCTGACCTAGCACTGGAGGTGCTTGAGATGCTTCTGAGGAGGAGGGATATCCTGAATGTGCAAGGGGGAAGGAGCCCGCCTTGCCCTTCTTTTGCTCTCTCTCCTGCAGCAGCTGGTGCTGCTATGCCTGGCTTTGTACCCCTCCCATTCCTCCTACAGGCTATGGAGGTACTCTGGCAAGATGTCAATGACCAAATACTTGATTTCACCTGCTGACTCCTAATAAGATGTCTGATATGATATAGTAGCACTTAGTCTTTTCAGGTGAATTCCTCAATAAATTTTCAAAATAATAGCTGACAGGCTTTTTAAAATTCCTTCACAGGATATGGGCTTCACTGGCTGGGCCAGCATTTATTGCCCATCCCTAGTTTCCCTTGAGAAGGTGATAGTGATCTACCTTCTTGAACCGCTGCAGTCCATGTGGTGTAGGTACACCCACAGTGCTATTGGGAAAGGAGTTCCAGGATTTTGACCCAGTGATAGTGAAGGAATGGCGATATATTTCCAAGTCAGGACGGTGAGTGACTTGGAGAGGACCCTCCAGGTGGTGATGTTCCCATCTATCTGCTGTCCTTGTCCTTCTAGGTGGTAGTGATCGTGGGTTTGGAAGGTGCTGTCTAAGGAGCCTTGGTGAATTACTGCAGTGCATCTTGTAGATGGTACACATTGCTGCTACTGTGCGTCAGCGGTGGATGGAGTGAATGTTTGTGGATGTGGTGCCAACCAAGTGGGTTGCTTTGTCCTGAACGGTGTCAAGCTTCTTCAGTGTTGTGGGAGCTACACTCATCCAGGCAAGTAGGGAGTATTCCATCACTCTCCTGACTTGTGCCATGTAGAAGATGTTCAGGTTTTGGGGAGTCAGGAGGTGAGTTACACATCGCTCAATTCCTACCCTCTACCTGCTCTTGTAGCCAGAGTATTTATATGGCTAGTCCAGCTCAGTTTCTGGTCAATGGTAACCCCCCAGGTGTTGATAGTGGGGGATTCAGTGATGGTAATGCCATTGAACATCAAGGGGCGAAAGTTGGATTCTCTCATATTGGAGATGGACATTGCCTGGCACTTGTGAGGTGCAAATGTTACTTACTACTTGTCAGCCCAAGACTGGATATTGTCTAGGTCTTGCTGCATTTGGACATGGACTGTTCAGTACCTGAGGAGTCGTGAATGGTGCTGAGCATTGTAAAATAATCAGCGAACATCCCCACTTCTGACCTTATGATAAAAGGAAGGTGATTGATGAAGCAACTGAAGATGGTTGGGCCAAGGACACTACCCTGAGGAACTCCTGCAGTGATGTCCTGGAGTTGAGACGACTGACCACCAACAATCACAACCATCTTCCTTTGTGCTAGGTATGACTCCAACCAGTGGAGAGTTTTCCCCCTGATTCCCATTGACTCCAGTTTTGATAGGGCTCCTTGATGTCACACTCAATCAAATGCTGCCTTGATGTCAAGGGCAGTCACTCTCACCTCATGTCAGGAGTTCAGCTCTTTTGTCCATGTTTGAACCAAGGCTGTAATGAGGTCAGGACCTGACTGGCCCTGGCAGAACCCAAACTGGGCATCAGTGAGCAGGTTATTGCTAAGCAAGTGCCCTTGATAGCATTGTTGATGACATCTTCCATTACTATACTGATGATTAAGAATAGACTGATGGGGCAGTAATTGGCCAGGTTGGATTTGTCCTGCTTTTTGTGTACAGGATATACCTGGGCAATTTTCTACATAGCCAGGTAGATGCCAGTGTTGTAGCTGTACTGTAACAGCTTGGCTAGGGGTGGGGCAAGTGTTGGAGCACAAGCCTTCAGTACTATTGCCGGAATATTGTCAGGGCTTATAGCTTTTGCAGTGTCTAATGCCTTCAGCCATTTCTTGATATGACATGGAGTAACTTGGCTGAAGACTGGCATCTGTGATGCTGGGGGCCTTTGGAGGAGGCCAAGATGGATCATCCACTCGGCACTTCTGGTTGAAGATTGCTGTGAATTCTTCAGCCTTATTTTTTGCACTGCTGTGCTGGGCTCCTCCATCATTGGGGATGGGGATATTTGTGGTGAAGTCTTAACATACTCTTCCAGAAAGTCACCTGGTATGTTTGAAAAGTCATTTTCAAATCCCCAGCATTAAATGTAAAAGCTGAGCTTGCCTTTAAGTAGCAACCTGAAAACCTCAGCAACTTCTGGTTTATTCCTATTCAGCTGGTGCTGTAAGGAGAGGATTTGGTTCAAGTGCCATCTGCTAAAATGCAGTGCATCCTCTTTAATGAGCACTAGCAGGCAACTTAAGTGGCAGTATACCCTCTAACCATCCTCCAGGCAACTGTCCCTAGTGCACACTTTAGTTCTTTACCGAGATGGTGTCTTACGTTAAGTGTGTGTTCAACCAACATTGCAGCTCAAGACCCCATCCTGACCACCTTAGACACTTTTTAGAGCCTAAGGTATTCAGGGAAAAATTGCACCCTATATTTTTTCAGTAATCTCCCCTCTATGAGCTTTCCTCTATTGCCATTGCTTCCCAAGCCAACTTTTCAGGTGGAAATGAAAGAGTTGGCATCCTGTGCAATCCTAGTGCTGTGTTTCAAACTCTACAGCCAATGCACCACTAAGGCTGCTTAATTCCACCACCACGACAATGCCTGCCTCTGTTCCTACCTCAGCCCTACTGTTGCTAAAAGTCTCTTTTGTCACCTCTAGGCCCAATATTCCAGTGTCCACCCTAGAATCTCTATGAGTATAAGTTGGTCAGTTTTTTGTCAAATTAAAGATTATCTTAAGTATTGTATCCAGGCCTACTTGAAATTGGGTTGACACTGTCACATCCAATGGACACATCTTTTTCAATTAATTCCTACAGTCTCTGAATATTTTCCTTGTATCACTGAAAGATAGTGTTCAAGATGTCAAATGTGCAGAAAGTTCAAGCACTGGTAATGGAAATAGAAATTGAAGCATCAAAATGTTTTTTTTTAATATGCCATGACAATTATGAAAGCATTTCTCTTCTCACATCTGCTTCTTTTTAAACAGAGGGTGGCTCAGTTAAAGCAAGTACTAACAGCAACTATCACAATTATGAAACTGAAACATGAACTGACATTTGTTCAAGGAAAGACAGAATGCATAACACAACGACAAAAGGTCAGCTAATCCTGTCAGGAACTTCCAACACTGCAGCATTATCCACATCTGAGTCACTAGATTGTACATGGGTGCAGGGCTGGCTCTGTATTCTACAGGGACAGTTTAACATGAGTTCTTTCTTTCAGAGGTTGGAGTCATGCTGTGCAACATCAGTAAAAAAAGTATTAACTTACTTCTATCAAATTCATTTACCTGCTATTCTAACAAAGTCATAAGCTAGTTCATTTTAAATAGATAAACATCTTTATTAAAATAAGCAATGTAGGGAATTTTATTTGATTATTAAGCTGTTCATTGTTAAATAGCACACTGCAATTTCAATCCCCAAGAAATTATCAGTAAATTTTCACGAGTTTGCAACTCATTAATAACAATTAAGAAGAATGTTTATCTAAACATAATAGATTGATTCACCAATATAAATGCTGGCGAAATTCTCTTTATTTCACAGTGTTATTGGAAAATAAAATGGTAAAAGGCAGAGATTGTCAATCTCCCCAAAACAGACACTGAAAAAAGCAGAAAATAATGGCTTATGTATGGTATAAACTTAAAATTATATAATACTTTCTGTACTTGAGCATAGCAGAAACAATAACTTGGACAGCCTGTATCTAGTTACATGATAAAGATGTCACCTTTATTATTACTGGTAGGAAAGAACACAAATGACCATTATAACCAGGTAACAGAGACTGTGTAAATCACTTATCCTGTTGGCTGATGGTATTATGACCTTGTCTGGTCTACAGTACTTTTCTGGAATGATCTCCATGCAATCTATATATGATACAAAGTTGCCTGAAAAAAAAACATGAGCAGAAAAGTTTAGATGTGAGAACAGCAACAATACAACCACTATGTTGTAAAAATGCAAGGAAAATCAAAAACTGTAAACCAATCAAGAATGAAATTCTAAACGATTACAGAGAATTACAGTGGGGAGAGTATCTGGGGAGTAAATAACAAAAGGAAAGATCTGTAATAAGATAGAAGACAGGATTCGTTGAATGACAAAAGGAGTGTTAGTCAAATTGGTTTGAAAACTATGGGTAGAAGCGTTCCAGACTTGCACTAAGTGTGGTAGCAGGTGGGTAAAACAACATTTTACCTGCCAGCCGCGATGGCGGGTTTTCACGCTGTATAGTCCCAAACCCACCACATTATTTATGCATTCCTGGGAAACACGCCATTTCCATGACAGCCTGCCACACCATCACCTCGCTGCTTCATCGCACCGGGCACCACATTTAAAGTACAGCTGCGTTCAGTTCTTCCAGCCCAAGACTGCAGCAAAGAAGACATGGCCCCGAAAGACAAGAAGACTGCAGCCCTTGAGCACCTTTTGGATGCCTTGGAGGCCTACTGTGATGTCTTCTACCCCCACTCTGGCCGCAGGAGGGGCAGCTATATTACCACTATGGCTTGGAAGGCGGTGTCAGTGGTGATCAGTGCCAATGCTGCACAGAAAAGGTTGGCCATCCAATGCAGATAGAGGATGAATGATCTCAATCTTGCAGCCAGGGTATGGCAACCATCTCATCACTCTAAACTCACACACTCAAGTCTATCACACATTTACTGGCATCTCATTCACTGCCAGCTCAAGGGACATCACCACCCATTCTCACACACATCCCCTCACATGTCTCTCTGGCCTCAACTCCTCTGGAGACTGCCACCTCAGGCATCGCCATCTTGAAGCCACTTGCACAGATCAACATGTGCCCCCCCCATGCACACCCTGAGTTACACTCCTTCCCCAGTTCAGCTCTCGTCCTGCAGCCTCTTCCTTTGCCTGAGGCCACTTCTACCCCTTCGCTAAGTAACCCCAAGTCCTGTAGTCATTGAAAAGCCACCCACATATGGCTGATCTGGTGGGTAGAGACCTTCCGTGTGCCCCCCTAAAAGTGATGTGGTGCTGTCTGTGAAGCCTGATGCTGATGGCTGCGAGTGCTGACCAAAGCAAGGTAGGCAAACAAATCTTGAAGTCCTGAGTGAAGTGCAGCTCGCCAAGTGCATGTCACTTATATGCTGTTGTGAAACACGTTGGCGTGTTTTCCCGTCAACGTGGGTGGATGATCCAGCTGGGGGACGATTCCAGTGGGTTGGCCTAATAATGATATGCTGATGTACTGTAATGAGGTTCCCAATGTCCATGGCAGAGAACGCGGCCCGCCATCAGCGGGCTGAGTGGACGATCGCAAACTGGTTTCTCACCACCATGAAACTGATCACACCATATGGTCCACTCACGCCACCGAACATGCCCAACGTCAGCGGGCACAGAAAATCCTGGCCTATGTATCAAAATAGATCTTACAATGCAATGGTAAGCAATAGATATACATGTTATATGTATTCCATCGTATAAGCATTGAATGTAGAAATAATATATATATATATATATATATATACTGTGGATGTGCAACAGAGAGGTTAGAATGTAGGCGGAGGTCTCAATATTTTTGTTTGAGGTACTTGTTGACAAGCCCGGGCCAAACTATTTTCACTGTGCTTTTTCATATAAATGTGTTGTTAAGTACAATCTGCAGTTATGTTTGCAGCACTGTAGGTAATAGAAACTACTTATCAAGAAATGAAAAGAGAAAGACCTTCATTTCTACAAATACTCACCATATACGCTAATCAATGCAAACCCATCCATTGCCCACCCAGCTGCAAGTAATGTTAACTTTCGGAAGATGCTAGAAACTGAATCCTTTGGTCAGGATGCAGGCAACCATGATCCGCATGTGACATTGCTAACTCATACAAACCCTGATACTTCCCAATGCTGTGCTCCATCAGGAACTAGACATGTTCCTTCCTAAAAGATTGTAGCTTACCCATATATTCATTGGCAAATCTGTTCCAGGGGCAACAATCTTCTCAGAAAGGCAATGCCTTTCAGCACCTGGTCTATGCTTTTTTGAATCAATACGTCCTTTGGTTGGACTTTATCCATTTTGAATAAAGTATTCAAATCTACTGCATCTAATAATTCTGATATCAGATATCGTACAGTCAGGTTCTGACTGAGTCTACATTTCTCTGAAGTGATTAAAACTAATTCTCCAAGTTTGTCCTTATAATTAGGAGATCAAAGTTAAGGTATCATCTTTGTAATTCTCCTGTAGTTCAACATCCTATCTACAGCTTCATTACCAGATCTATGGAACAAAACTGGCTGTAATACTGCATCTGAGGACATAACACATTTTTATAGCCAACCATAATGATCCTAATTTTGTAATTTGTTGGTGACAGAACTCCCATGAACTTGGTTACGTTCCATAAATTTAACATTGCCGTATTAGCTATTAATAAATAAATTGCACAGTTTGACTAGGTGTAATCCTATTTTTGTGCTATCATGGTTACAAATGACAATTAAATACATTCCTTTTCCTCCGTACTATCTCAAAGGCACTCAGTTTTATTTGGACAATAGTTGCAAGGGTATGTGCAGCCATATTCAGAACCTTTGTTCCTTATGTGTGCGAATATATATAAAGGCTGATTTTAAAAACATATTACCAGTGATATATCTCCCCCATCAAGAAATTGTGGGTGCCTTTTCACATTTCTTGTCCCCACAATTTTCAATCTTGCCTGTAGTTGAAATTTGTAAAATGCAACCTTATGAATTTGGGCATACAAATTAACTGTGCAGGAAGCACAGCTACGACCCAGTGGTGACTTCACCCAACAGGCACACATTTTCCATCAGTGTCTTGCATGTTGATCAGCAAACTAAACACTGGGATAAGCTTTCCCTTCCTGTGCTGGGGTTGCTAGGAGCATATTGTAGCACCTCAAATGCTGTTCCAACCAAGATAACCTAACCCAAACCAGATCAGGAATCAAAACTTGGATCTTCTGCTCAGTGTGGCTACATACAGCATCAGGTGATGCTTTTACCAATAAGAAATGTATCTTTGTTTCCTCTTCTGTAACTGCAGTCAGATATGGCATGGTTGAACATTTTTAACATTCCTTGACTTATTTCCTGCAACTTGTTTGCCTACTAGCCAGCATTTTCAGAATCTAACAAACTCATAACAAGGCATCTCTCTGGGTGCTGTTGTTTTTCTCCCTCAGTATTAAAAATTTTATCTTCTCTTTATTGAATATATCTTACTATCTGTCTCTTCCCTCATCTATCCTTTTTATCATTGTTCATTTCATGCTCTCATTCAGCTTTTCTTTA
The DNA here is from genome assembly GCF_017639515.1 of Carcharodon carcharias. Taxonomy (NCBI): domain Eukaryota; kingdom Metazoa; phylum Chordata; class Chondrichthyes; order Lamniformes; family Lamnidae; genus Carcharodon; species Carcharodon carcharias. The sequence goes on along the minus strand of NC_054474.1, from coordinate 77,378,138 downwards.
TAATTTTTTTCTTTCCATTTGTCTTACTTTTAATTCTGCTTTGCTCAATTCTCCCTTTATTTCCTTGTCACTGCTGTTTTTATTAATCTTTATTTTGCTTTCTTTCTATGTTACAGCTCTGGTAATCTACCAGCTGCATCTCTTGGCACATTCTGACTCTAATTACACAAACTTCCAGCTGCTTCCTTCCTTGTCTTTATGACTCTATCCCTGCTATGTCTCAGTAATTCCTTTTCCCACTTAAAAGTTCTGAATTTATGGTCTGCTGATTGTGCCTGTTGCAGCCACTAGGCCCTGTCATTTTCCCTCTGTCAGCTACAGGGTAGATATTCCATAATTGGCAGGAAGCAAAGCACAGGCCACCTGGCATCATGTTCTGCATGGACATTCCCACCCTAACTTCTGGATTTGGCCCTGATTCACTGAAAGCTCGTGCCTTTTCAGTCAGCTGTCTTTGGGAGCTCACATGCAAAGAGACAGGATTTAGAGCATTGCTGCACCCACTTAAAGGGTTGCAACACCCAGTTGGCAGCAAGAGTCTGGCCTGAATTTTCATGAAGATGGAGCGGGTCTCCGGCTTAGCCAAAATGGCATCAGAGACCAGAATCTGGAAGTCCCAACCCTGAATCCAGCACCTAACATTTTCTCCAGGGAGGGAATTGGGTGGTTTGTAATTTGCACATCCCTGGTTCAAACAGATCCAATTTTCCCTGGTGGGATGTCCAAAACATAACTTGTGGGCTTGAGACCTTTCAGGAGAAAGTCTAAAGCTGTCAGAATTCTTTGTGGAGGTAGGGTGCCCTTTTGGATAGGTCCAGGGTCACCTTTAGGAAAGGTCAGGTGATCTTTGAAAGAGGTCAAGTTGTCTTTTGGGTTGTTAAAAGTGGACACGAGTATGTGTAAGAAGTGAATAAACTCATGGGACTGTCAAACTCATTGGAACTGTTAAGCTGTCAAGGCATTTAAACCTCCTGCCTTTAAATGTTTTTTTAAAAGTCTAGAGTTTAAAAAGTAGCGCTTGCTATTTCACACTTCCTGTTGACATAAGCTCGAGGGTTGTCGTTATACGGGTTGTACTGCGTAACTGATTTCACAATCTATCATTATCACGGTGGGGTCCCTATCAGTTCACAGTTTGATTGACAGCTCCAAGTAGTTATAAAGTCTTAAATGTGGGGCAATGAATACAAATACGTGTTTTTATAAAGCATGAAGCACTTGAATGAAAAGCTTGTTTTTATAAGGGATTACTCATTTGAAATAATGTATATGCAGTGAATAGGTTTTTATGAATGAGAGCATTTAAAAAAAATATTGGTGATCAATGGGCACTTAGAATTTTGCTTTATTTCATGTCAGCATGGGGTCTGCCGATGCTGGATACTGGGTGAGTTGGCATGGATGGTGTAAAGGCAAAGGCTGTTCATTGGAAGGCATGGGTTGGCATGTGTTGGCCCTACATTGGCATGGGACTATAACAGGCCAGGGGTTGGGTAGAGGGGCATTGGTTGGAATGGGGGCTATGAAGGGCCTTGGGGGGGAGGGAAGAGGGGAAAAGGCTGTTATAGAGGCTATAAATGGCCATTGGGGGAGGGGTAGAGGGGCATAGGTTGGCAAAGAGGCTATAAAAGGCTCTGGGTGTGGGTCGAGGAGCATAGATTGGCATTGGGACTATAAAGGGCCATGGAGGGGAGGGAAGTGGGGAAAAGGTTGGTATAAAGGCTATAAGTGGCCATTGGGAGGATGGACAGGGGCTATAGGTGGCATGGAGGGTACAAGAGGCCATGTGGGTGGATGGGGGTCATGAGCTGGCATGCGTTGACAAGAATGAGGCATGAGAAGTGTGAAAGGAAGTGTGAGGGGTGAGGGATAGATGGCTTTTTTTTTGTTTTATTACTTTTTTTCACAGCAGGAATGAAGTGCCGGAACCCCAAGGTGGGCCTTTTGCACAGCCTGCCTCTGCACTAGCAGCACCTGTGGCTGCCTCCGCACTGTTTCAGAGGATTGCGGGCTTGAATCCTGTTAACAATCATCCCCCACCATGCCACACCCCCTCCCTTAACCCAGTCACCCCCAACTACCGCCCCCCACCCCACCATCCCTCCCCTCCACCTCCAGAACAAAAAGTAGACCACCTGGGACACGCTTCTGAGTCAGATTTCTGGAGCTGGTAATTTTCCTGACTTTATGCTCCCATCTCAACAGTGCAAATTCTGGCTTATGTATTTATGACACTCTAGGGTACCATCCCAAGAAGAAAGCAAGACAGGCTGCCTAGGAGGTCGCGCTACCCAAAGTTAATGCTTTCTCCAGTACCCGACTGTGCTCTTGGTCACAGACCAGCTGCACAGTTTTGGAGAGAAGATCTTCCTGTTCATGCAGCTGTGGCATTGGTTGGTCACATGGACACCATTATTGACCACAGTACTTTAGGAAAATATACTGCCGAACATTACTTCTATTGCTTTTATTGGCCCTGTTCTACATTGTGTCAATCATCTGCTTCATGCGTCTATTCCATGCTGTATTATATTGCAGATATTCCATGTAATAGCCTGGGAGGAATTTGAATAATAAAAGTTGAGGCTGGTTGTGATATTTAGAATCATTGGCTGTGTCCCCCCCCAAACCCCACCTGCTAAAGCATAGCCTATGAAGACAGTTCTAGTAGGTAGCTGTGTTTGGGCCCACTTCCTCAGGCAACATCTGATGTGACCATTCTATTTCAAGTTAAAGCAAAACTATCTATTTATTTCTTTGATTGCCTTCTTTCTCTTCGATCAACTCAAGTAGGTGGGAGCACTTAAAATAGCATGCACAAAAATTGCACATCTTTCAAAAATTACTCATGACTTCATTGCATCACCAATGGTGACCATGCCTTGAGTTGTCAATGCCATAGACGCTGGAATTTCCTCTCACTATCTCTGTCTTTCTACCTCTCTCTTCTTTTTTAAAATGCTCCTTAAACCTGTCTCCCTGACAGGCCCTAATATCCTTTATCCCCTTATGTGGCTCAGTGTCAAATTTTGTTTCTTCATGCTCCTGCCTTGGGGTCCATTGCCAAATTAAAGGTGCAACATAAATGTTACTTGTTGTCATATTGTTCTTGTAAATTATACTGCCACTCATGGAATGAGTGCTGGTGAGATTTTCCGCTCGAGATGTATAAAATGGAAAGCTTCATAGCAATGTTCTCCTTTATGTATGATTAATGAATTCTGTGTGGAGACATGGAATAGGAAATGGAATGGTGCACATTATGAGCAGGACCCAGTGGCTTCAATAAGTCTCAATAATTTTCTGATTCCTGCTCACATGATGACCATAAATGGAACTGTTTCCCTTGGCCTGTTCCAGCTGATTAACACGGATGCACTACATCAATTTCCTGATACCATTGGCATGCCCAGAATAGCTGCTACTGGGTCAGCCAAGTCAATTTGAAACATTACTCACTGTGCCAGAATGACTCCAGAACTAATAAATCAACACCTATATTTTGTTTTTACTTCTTTGTACTGAGCTAAGTTTTGAAGACAAATCTTTACTAAATATGTCTATCATTTAAAATAATTGTAGATGGAGTGGGAGAAGTTCAGAGCTGAATGCCTATTGACAGAAGCGTATTGATTTATATGCAATGCAGGCTGATAAAGCAGTGATATTCAGCTAGATCCGGTAAAAGAAGATAAGTGTACTGGTTTATTATTCCCTTTAATGATGTTCTGTGCACCATCTGGAAAGATAGCCAGCGATACCTGAATAGCATGCCTGCACAAATAACAGGGGCACAAAGATATAAAGCAGAGGTTTGATCTCTTAAATCATATATAATAGCTTAAAATTGCAGACTAGCATTATACAGAATAAATTCTCATTACATATAAAATTCTAACTTAATGAATCAGATATGTGTACACATAAAAAAGATCCTGCATTTGGCACATTACTTTTTTCTGCTGTGGAGTTTTCAGCTGTTGTATTTTGGTTAGGAAAAGTCATCTGTGCGTATAAAGGGCAATGTGAATTTGTAATGAGTTCAAAAATTTTATCGGAAAATCATACAAGTGCTAAATGTTGCTAAAGAAATAAAAATTTGCACATGTGTAACACAGCAGCAGCCAAACTAGCATATCTTGAGCTGCATAAAGCTCTTGTGAGGTTGAAATGTGAAATAGGTAGCTGCCTCATTAATAAATGCAAAATGCGGTCCCTGTGACATGATTAAGGCTCTGAAGCAATTTTAACTGCAAATCAAAGGTGATGAATCTACTGAGTAAAGCTTTATGAGATTGGTTTCACAAACTGACCAACATGACTGGAAACTGAATTTAAAGGGGCACTCACCTGCAGGCACTCAAATTGTTTGAGTGGTGTGCTTATAGTAATTAATATATTTCCAAGACTTTGGAAGTTGCTTCTTTCAGGTTTTTCCTTTTACTAATGCTTGATAAGTACTCACTGTTTATCACGGATGGTGTTCTTGCTTCATTTCTTTGGATGGAGGAACAGTGGCGGATAGGGTTGCCAACCCACCCACCACCCCCCCCCCCCCCCCCCCCCCACCCCCACCCAACCTTCCCGGAATGGCTGTGAGCCTACCAGATTTGTCATCAATCTCCTGGTGGCTATTAAAGGCAATCCAAGACATTTTCAAATGATTTTTCAAGCAAATAATGCTCATAATGCATACAGAATCTCTGGCTAGCCATCATTCATTGAAAACAGTGATTTGATTGCATTTGCCGTGTTGTGACATAAAACGTAAACTGACAGGCACACATACTGTGCTCATGAATGTTGCTGTGCTGCCTGTTTTCCTGCTGGCACGGAGCCACAACCTAGAGGAGAGGAGGAGGTAAAATTAGGAGCAAGCGCTTCTTCAGGAGCAACCTAGCCTTATTGTGTTGGTAAGTGTCTGATTGATTTTTCTATCGGGGCGTTAGGGTTGTCAAATGCGAATAAATGTATTCCTGAAGGTCATATAACTTGCCCCCAAGTTTCAGCTACTGGTCAGTCAACACAACCATCCTTGGGACATATTGCCTTCCTGGGCCAATTGGAAAGCAAAAAATCTCATTTCCCAATTGGATGATGCTTGACTATCAGTCAAACAACCCTTTTTCCCCCCTGTTTTCAATATTTTTATGTCTAGTAGAGAAATGTTCAAAGAAAATGACAAAAGTGAACATTTTTTTTTTACTGTCCCAGTGAGTTTTCTCCATGTTTACAAACAGCAGTGTCCTGGAGACTGATCTTCAATTCCTAGAGACTCCAGGTCAATCCTGGATGGTTGGAAACCCTATTGAGTGTCCTGGCTTTAACAGTGTGAGAAAATATCCTAAAAGTTAAACTTGATTCACTGACAAGGAAAGTTTATAGCATTTGTCACTAGTTTCTGTTTGTTTTTACCTGTGTGTGTAGGGTTGGGTGTGGGGATGGGGCGGGAGCTCCTCAGCTCTGCCCCCTACAATCCTCACAGAGCAGAGCTGGGTGCTGAGCCATGGATGGTGCTGGAGAATCGGGACATTGATTCTGGGAGATCTCCCCCTCCTCTTGCTCAATGTCCATGGCTCACAGCAATTCAGCCTTTGGGGCTGAGGCTCTGAGTTAATGCTGGTGGTCCCAGGTTGGAGATAGGATAGAAGTTAATCCTATTGGGTTTTGTTTTTGGTTTGGGTGAAAGAGAGCCTGATTATAATGGGATTTTTTGGGGAGAAACCTGTTCTATTGACGCTGCAGATTTATATTGATCCCCTGAGGACAGACAGCACTGTGGGGGCATCTTCAATGGTTTCAATGAGTGTCTGTCCCTGGGGAATTGATGTAAGTTGGCAGTGCTGGTAGAATGTGTTTCTCCCTGTTTATCTTTTAGGTGGAATCTGATCCTAATTGGATTTTATTTTGAGGGGAGGAAAATATTGGTCTTCATGGGATTTTAATCCAGACAGAAATTGAAAGCATTTAATTGTTTTTCAAATTTCTACTTTAGGACAAGACTCAGGGCAGTTCATTGAAATCCTGCTTTATTGCAAGTTTACACAAAGCTGCAGTGGTTGGACAATGTTGAATTCTCAAGTCTGCTCTGTATAAAAGGGACATATTTACCACTCAGTACAAACAGGGATGTTTGCAACAGGAATCTTTCTTCACTGATTCGTTTTCCTCTTTTACGAACCCTTACAACTCCCTTGCGCCACACTGCCAGCTTTCCATGATGTCACTCCGGCTGACATCTCCTGGAATATGTCCACCCAGAGTTGGCAACCCAATGGGAGAAAGTGAAGCAGCAGCAGCCTCAACAACCAGGACAAGCAACATTCTTTGATGAAGTAGTGGAGAGAGTTGATGACATTAGTTGATGTTGTGTATATGAACTTACAAAGGAGAGGAATGCAGGAAACTGCGTCAGGTTAAGATGGTGGGTAGAAGTCTTACAAAAGGAAAATACTGCAGATTCTGGAAATATGAATAAAAACAGAAGATACTGGAAATACTCAGTAGGCCTGGCAGAATCTATGGTGAGAGAAATAGAGTTAACATTTCATTTCAATGACCTTTCATCAGAACTGGCAAGTGCAAGTCTTACCCTGACTATATACAAACTGGAAAGGGAAAAGTTACCTTCAAGACACTAGTATAAATACCAAAGAAAATAAGGCAAAGGCCTCTCATGGCATCCCATCAAGACCAATAACAACAGCCTGCCATGTATAATACCTTGAACATAGTAAAACATCTCAAGGTGCCTCACAGGAACATTTTCAAAAAAAATTTGACACTGAGCCACTTAAGGCGATATTAAGTCATGTGACCAAAAATTGGATCAAAAAAGTAGTTTTTAAAGAGTGTCTAATAGGAGGAAAGAGAGGTAGAGGATTGGAGAAGCTTAGGGAGAGAATTCCAGAGCTTAGGGCTGAGGCAGCTGAAGGCTTGGCTTCCAATGGTGAAACGATTAAACATGGGGATGCTCTAGAAGTCATAACCAAAGAACTGCAGCTATCCTAGAGGGTTGTTGTGTTAGAGGAAGTTACAGAGATAGGGAGGGATATAGCTACGGAGAAATTTAAAAAAGGAATGAAAGTTTTAAAACTGAATCTTTGACAGACAGGGAGCTATTGCAGGGCTGTGAGCACAGAGCTGATGGGGGAACTGGGTCTTGGTGCAACTTAGGATGCAGTCAGCAAAGATTTGGATGACTTTAAGTCTTTGGGAGCAAAAAAATGTGAGGCCTGCAAGGACTGTGTTGGAATAGTCAAGTCTAGAGGTAACAAAGGCATGAATGAAGGTTTCAACAGCAGCTGAGCTAAGGCAGGATTGAAGGTAGGCAATGTAACTGAAGTGGAAATAGACGATCTTAGTGATGGTGTGGATATGTGGTTAAAAGCTCAAATGGAGTCAAATAAAATGCCAAGGCCAGGATTTTCCTGTCAGTGAGCAGGGGGGATGGGGCTTGCTCACCGGTGCGTAAAATGACACGCAGTAACGTCGGGGGGATCTCCCGATGTCACTGCGCCCCATTTAAATTTTCAGGTAGGTGGGGCCTCAGCTCAAATCAGCTGTGCACCTGCCGACCTGTCAATGGCCAATTGAGGCCATTGACAGAATCTGTTAAGTAATTAATGGACCTGCCCATCCAACCTTAAGGTTGGCAGGCAGGCCAGGAGCACTGGCAGGCATTAGAAAAAGCATGAAACCTCATCCACGGGTAGGATGAGGTTTCATGTAGGTTTTAAAAAATGTAATTAAAGTGTATTTAAAAGTGATGAACATGTCCCAACTCATGTGACAATGTCACATGAGGGGTCATGTCAGGGAATTTTTTTTCTATTTTTCAGATTTTTTATTGTAGATCCGATCTCCCTGAGGCAGTGCCTAGCCTCAGGGAGATGAGTGCGCTCTTTCGTGCACATGTACGAAAGAGCTCACTCTCGGCTCAGGGAATCCCTCCCAATCACATAGGGAGCGCATAGCGCTTCCTTGCAGACATCAAGCTGGGTGGGCCTTAATTGGCCCGCCCACATAAAATGGCAGCACCTCCCTGATCAGGCGCACCAACTGGAGGCGCGCCCGCTCCTAAACTCCCCTCCCCCCACCCCCCCTGATGGGGGGAAAATTCTGCCTGTTTCCACCCAAGGAGTGACTGCAGATCAACTCTATCACTAATAGTACAACTTGGCCACCCTACAACAGATGAAATCTACCCACAGCTATTACCAAGGGCAACAGCATAAACCCAATGCCTGTAAATGTAATGTTTCTTACCATCTTTACACTGTTACTATTTATGAAGTGTTGTAAAGAAACACGATTCTAACAAAGAGTAGTTGAAGCCATACACAACTGTGAGTGGAATTTCATTCTAGGAGTTGGTGCTAATTGAGTGACAGTGAACCAGCAGCCCATTTTGCATTTGGTCTGATTTTCTTTTTCAATTAAGAAAATTAGTCTAGCATTCAAGCAAGTTTCTAGCTGTAACATAAGAACACAGAAATCAGAGCTGGAGTAGGGTCATTTGGACCTTTCAGCCTGCTCCACCATTCATCATGGATGATTCTCTACCTCAACTGCACTGATTGACGCTATCCCCATATTCCTTAGTTTCCTTAAGTACTCAAAAATCTATTGATCCCTTTCTTGAATATCTTGAATGACTGGGCATGCAGAACACACTGGAATAGAGAATTCCAAAGATTCACAATCCTTTAAATGAAGAAATTTTTCCTCATCTCAGTCCTAAATGGTCGACACCTTATTTGGAGATTATGACCCTGTGCTTAGATTCCCCAGCCAGGAGAAACACTTTCTCAGCATTTACCCTGCCAAGCTCCTTAAAGAATTTTATATGTTTCATTTAGGTTACCTCTCATTCTTCTAAACTCCAGAGAATATAGGCCTAGTATACTCAATCTAACAAATACATAACTTGAATTATTTCCTTTTGTTTGCTAATTTTCTGACTTTCCTACTTTCCTGCCGAAGTTGACCTCTTGTTGGGATATGGCTCTGATGCTGCTGATGGTCGATGAGTACTTTATCCAAATTGCCACTAGTAACACATGAATCTCTCAATGAGTGTTGTCAGGTCATTCAAATGGAGGGCCATCACAGTGTACCGCAATTATGATCTCACTTCCACTCAGAAACTGGGCCAGTTTCCTCCCTCCAAACTCAAGGGTATTGTGCAACCAATTTTAGCAACCTACCCCTTCCCTGACCAAGATTAGCCAGTTTAATGTGTCACAACATAAAATATTATGCAAACATTTTCCTATTGCCATCTTAAATAACATAATCCAACTGTTCAAAGTTCATAATTATTGGCCCGCAATCCAATTTTTTTAGGGGAGTATTTTGATTTGAGTATTATTTTCCTATGCATTGCTTATACAAAGGATCAGCTAAGGTTCTGGAGGCGAAATCATTCAAGCACAGGAGGTGATAATGTGACTACAGACAGATGGAAAACTGCTGTTACAATTTATAAATATACAGAAAGTATGGAGAAAAAAAATTCCCACACATAACATGGTACAATGAAAATTAGAACCATACCTTCTAACCAACACAAAGTACTTTAGCTAGTACCATTTGAAACAGAGCTGAGTTATAACCCATTCCACATTAAGTATTAGCTTGTCTCAGTGATAATGTACAAAGCAGTCTATTTCCAGCCTCACTCACACTCTCCTGCCTCAGCAACTGGATTACAGTTGGGCCACTGGTAGATAGTAGCCTGGCAGATCTTCTTTAAATGAGCTGCCTCTGAAGGCATGAAAGACTTGGATAGCTCACCCAAATAATATTAATGAGGCCTGAGGGCCAATTTTGTACTGGTTCCGGGCCTCCTGTTTGGAGGTTTGCTTTCTTTGCTTTCTATTTGGTTTCTTTACAAGCCAGAGTCATAACAGAGTTGGCCTTTATATTTATATTTGTTGTCTATTGAAAATCTAGGTAAATTTTTGTGCTTGGAGATTTAAATGAAATAATAATCAGTTTTTTAAAATACAGACCTTATTGTATCCATGGGGAGGATTTTGCCCTCGTCGGGCGGGCTCGGCAGGGCTGGGCGGGAGTGGTCGGGAAGCCAACCACAGCCCGTGATTGGGATGGACTGCCATTTCACACTGGCGGGCCAATTAAGGCCTACCCAGTGTGAAACACGTGCGGCAGTACTCAGAGCTGCCTGTGTGTATGGGGGGGGGGAGGTGGGTGGGTGGTGGGAGGGGTGGTGGGAAGAGGTCGAGTGCACAAGTTTGCACGTGCATGTGGGTGCGCACTTGAAAAGCTCCCTGAGGCACAGAGCTGCCTCGGGGAGATGAAGAATATAAAGCATTAAAAATAAAGATTTAAAAAATGTTATGAAACATCTCCATCATGTCACTCTGTCATATGTTATTAATGAAATGCAAATGGACACAGGGAGTATCAAGAAAGTTTTCAGTAAAAAAAACAGGCTGAAAAGCTGTACTGTCCCTCTCTCGCTCTTTTGGAAAAAGTGTGTCACCCGGTTCGAGAAGTCAACTATCAGAAACCTATCAGCAAACTGACATTTCGTAAAAATTGCAACATCTTCTACATCTGACCACATCCATGAAACCAGTTACCCCAAATCAGCCGCAAAATTTAAAAAGCTACACCTCCAGGACAATCAAAGGACACAACCGTATATTCTTTTAACCTGTTTTTTATTTGACTTTAACTAGTCAACACCTCTAACTAGGTGGGCAAGGGAAGCGACCACGCATTCGGGAAACCTGTATAAAGTGACCATTCCTCTGTAGCTGAGACAGTTCAGATGCAGCCACATTAGTATGATTGGAATCGGGCTTCTAGCTTATCTGCCCACTCAAGCTTCACAGAATCATCAAAGTGCCACCAAGTGCTTCAAAGCTTTTCACCCCACCCCCGGCACAGGCTGCAAAGTCCTGAGCATTTTAGTGGACTATAGAATAGTTGGACGACTGCACACATTGTACAATCTCCTTGCTAAAGCTGGCCATAGATCAGCCATTGGTGGAGACACTCACAGCCCCTTGCAATGACGTCATCCTGGTTTGGGCCAGTCTCCCTGATGGTTCAAGTTAGTTTGTAGTGCAAGTTAGTTTGCTGAGAGTGCAACATGCAGTCCAATGAGCAAAGCTGCTGCCAATCAGTCAGGTGGAGTGGGGTGGAGGTGGTGGGGTTTCGGGCAGCCAGGCAGCGCAATAATCTCTGGACATCCAAGTGGTGGTCAGCACTCTCCGGGATGCGTTAAGGGGTCATCACACTTAAGCAGAACAGGTTCTTAGTACACCCATGCTAACCACATGTCTCTCTCTTTCATCCTGCAGGAGGAGTATATCAAGATCATGGAGTCTGGTGAACTAGCTATATGCCTGATGGCCTACAGAGAGCAAAGTCGACGGAGGAGAGAGCAACTGAGGCTCCTGGGTACTCAGAGGCAGGAACAGCAACCTCAGGAAGAAGGGATGACTGGGACTCCTGAACATGCTGCCAAAGAGTCACAGCAAGCTGTTGGAGGCCGGTGCCTAGCGATACCCAGGATCTATAGATGCTGCCTTTCATTCTTGCAGATGACTGAGAAACAGTGTCGCCAAAGACTATGCATGTCTAGGGAACTAGTCAGTCACATCTGCCAGCTACTGCAGGACATGGAGCCACTGGGACATGGAGGGCATCCATTGCCAGTAGTTGTGAAAGTGACTGTGGTACTCAATTTCTACACTAGTGGCTCCTTTAAGGCTCCACAGGTGACCTCTGTGGGATCTCACAAGCCTCCACCCACAAATGCAACCATAAGGTCACAGTTGCCATCTTTGTGAGGGCACACAACTTTGTGCATTTCGCCTGGGACCAAGAAAGCCAGAATGCAAGAGCGATTGGATTCGCCCAGATCTCGGGTTTCCCACAGGTGCAGGGTATGATCAACCGCAGTCATGTGATGCTCAGATCTCCATCGCAACACACAGTGAACTACATCTGCCACAAGGGGTTCCATTTGCTGAACATGCAGCTAGCGTGCGACCACCACAAACGCATCCTACAGGTGTGTGCGCCATTTCCAGGGAGTGTGTATGGCTCCTACATCCTCAGTCAGTCACAGGCCTCTAACAACTTCCAGGATCCACAGAAGCTGCAGGGATGGCTCCTCAGGGACAAGGGCTCCGCGCAGAGGCCATTGCTGGTGACACTCGGCAGCCTCAAACTGCAGCAGAGTGACGCTATAATGAGGCTCATACTGTAACTTGCAACATGGTGGAGCAGACCATTGGGATGCTGAAGATGCAGTTCTGGTGCATGGACCGGTCTGGTGGAGCCCTGCAATACAGTTCGCAGGGGATGTCATGCATTGTCGTTGTCTGCTGCGCCCTTTACAGCCTGGCACTTCAATGGGGAGAGGAGCTGGCTGAGGACGAGGTGGAGGAGCTGGAGGTCTCCTCTGATGAGGAGGACACCAATGGAGATGAGGGTGAGGAGGTCCTCAAAGACGACAATGATGGGGATGAGATCCTCACACAGGCCAGATGAGGCAGGCACGCTTGGGAGGCATTCATAGCTGCTAGATTTGTGGAGGATGATGACGACGTGCAGTGAGACAACCCCATAGATCCTCACATTGCATCTGTGAATGTTTGACTCCAGTCTGGCTTATGGCAGCACGAATACCCTCTGTGATAATGCTCCTGTCATGGAGACGCAGTGGAGGCCCTAATAGTCCTTCAATTGCAGGAGGATGATGACAACATACAGTTAGAACACTCCATTGATCTTCACATAGCCCATGAAAATGTCTGACTCCTGTCTGGCCAAGGGTAGCTTGCTTACGCTCTCTGATCAGGTTCATAACATGGAGATGCAGGGTCATAACATAGAGACGCAGGCATGAAACTTTGAAGCATCTGCTCTTTTGTCTGTCTTCAGCACCTGACCCCTTCAGGAGCACAGAGTCACTGGTCACAGATGCTGAAGAGATGGGGGCCAGCCCTACCTTAAAGGTGCTGAGAGCACACAGACTGAATGAAGGATCTCTGTGACACCTGCCCACTACATTCTGGCAGCAATGACAAGCATCCCTGAGGTGCAGGCATCAGTAATGTTTCCAGGGAGTGTGAGGCTGGACCATTGCTTTGTTCTGAAGGCTGCACAGAGCACAGGGAAGAGGTCCTAGACTGAAACACCTGGCTTTATCTTGTGCAGAAAGGTTTCACATCTGCGTGACACAAACAATGCGCATCAGAACAAGGAGCCATTGGCAGGGAGACATTCTTGGGAGTCCATTGACAATAGTGAACATTAAGTACACGTGATTAACACCTGTGTCCAAGCTGTACAACTAATTCTTCTTAACCTTCCTAACCCTGACACTATGTCTTGGTGTTCCCCGGACATCTACAGTGGAGGTGGAGGCAGCCTGCTGACTACGACACCCTGTCTGTGATGATCATGACAGGCGTCCTCTAGATGGTCGAGATTTGGAGGGTCCCGGCCTGCTTTTAGGATCCTGCTTTGTGGCAGGGGCACCCTCGTTAGCCTGTGGAGCTGGAGTTCCTGAGGTCACAGGAAGAGGGGATTCGGAAGACCAGACATTCACGGAGTCACCTGGATGGATGGCCCCAAGGTGCTCCTGCTGATCCTCCTCCCTTTGGTGCCTGAGTTCCCCAAACTGGTTCATTGAGGAAAGGGGGAAGCTGGAGTGAGATTGAGCTGCCTGCCACCTCTCTCGTGTACGTGCCGTTGGAGGCCAACCAGGGCATCAGCGAAGAAGTTGAGCCCACGCAGCAGTGCAGGAGTGAAGCCCTGAACCAAGGTCTCCATGGCGGCTGCCATCCTATCAGTGTTGACCTCACTGCATTGGCATTTCAGCGCTAACACCTCCGAGTGAAGGCGCATGGACTCCTCTATCGTGCCTTGCAATCTGAGGAGTGCAGTGGACATCCCTTCCCGATGTTCCCGAACTTGCCTTTACAACTCCAACAACTGTGACATGACTGAGTCCAGAGGCTCGCCATCTGACTCAAACTCAGTAATGTTTTGGCTTCCAGCCATCCTCCAAGTGGCGGGGACCTGGGAAGTCCCTGCCACCACCTGCTGTGGATCAGAGAGTGTGATGTGCTTACCAGATTGTGATCCCGAGGCTGCTGTAAAGCTAGGTCCCACTGAGGTGTGTGTCTATGCGCTGGTGGAGGGTGTGTGTGAGCACTGTGATGGCTCTTTAAGAAGGGTGCCTCCAGATTCCTCTTCAGAAGTTTCTTTGGGGCTTGATTGGAGGCCCTGGGTCATGGACTCCGTTGGCTGTTTCCCAGATGTGCCTGTGGAAGCAAGGGGAGATAATTAATGCATGGCAGTGGCCTGTGAAAGAGAACACATCACTCACGGAATGGTTATCTGATGGATGTCGCATTGCTGGACCCTCACTTGGTAGAATGCCTCCAACCTCACCATCAGCACAGGAACGGTCCAGATCGTCGTCGGCCAGTTGGATGGCTTTGTTTTCAGCGTCTGTGAGGCCCTTGTTATCAGCCATTCCTCCACCAGTCTGTGACCTCTCCCTCTTTTTGTGTGCCAGCTTGTCCTGCATGAATAGAGATGGAGAGGGTGTAAGCAGGATGCCAAGCCAGATGATAAGTGTGCCTGGCAAGTGTGGGTGGTGAGCGATCCCCTGGATGAGATGAGGATAAAGAAGGTTTGTTTGAGAGAGTGAATGGTGATGTCCCTTGCACTGGCAGTGAGTGAGGGCCCTGTGGATGTGTGATGGGCCTGTGAGTGTGTGAGTTGAGAGTGATGAGAAGAGTGACTTACTTTGGCAGAACGGAGGAGGTCATTCATCCTCTTGTGGCACTGGACGGCTGTCCTCTTTTGAAGGTGGTTGGTGCTGACCACCGCTGCCACTGCCTCCCAAGCCTGGTTGTTCACGCCATTGCCCATCCTGCGGCCAGAGTGGGGATACAGAACATCCCAGCAGGACTCCATGATATCCAAAAGGTGTTCCAGTGACGTGTCGCTAAACCTGGGGGCTGCAGTCTTTTTGCCTTTCGTGGGCATCTTCTCTGCAGCAGTCGTGGGCTGGAAGCACTGAGATGTGAGCAGGCGGCTGGATTTTAAATATGGTGGCCCGCGGGATGAAGTGGCACAGTGATGGCTGGTGGGTGAATGAGAGCCTGCCTGCCATGGAAACATCATATTTCCCAGGAATGCATGTGGTGTATTCGGGATACGGAGTGAAAACCCGCCTTCACAGCTGGCGGGTAAAATATCCTTTTACTCGCCCACTACTGCACTTAGTGCAAATCTGCCCAGTGAGTCGCTCTTCCAGATAGCTGCATGGACAGAATGGGCTGAATGGGCTCCTTCTGTGTTATAACCACTCTTTGATTCTATGATTCCATATCAGATCAATTGATAAGTAGGAGCAAACAAAGGCCATACATGTAAGCAAATATGTAATTAATGCATCCGGTATTTTTCAATACTCCAACAGATTTAAAGTAAACAGCAAATTATTTGAAATACAATAAGACACAAAACATATCAGAAACAAGGGCCTGAATAAACCTGAAATACTGGTATACAGAGAAAGGATCAGTATTTGTGTTCCAATGAAAAGCGGGATTCTCACCATAATCCCTTCCTTTGTAAAAATAATGCTCAGTCTGGTTTGGAGTTCAGGGCATTCAGTTTACGCCTCGCAAGATTATTAATGATACGGCACAAGTAAATCCTGGAAATTACTTTAAATTAAATTGTGAAAATAGAAAAAGAAAGGGGCTTGCACTTGGATAACCTTTCATGACCTCAGGGTTTGACTGGGTAGATGTTGATGTCTGTTTTCCCAGGCTTGTGAATCCCATAGTCTCAGGATAAGGGGTCAACCATCTAGGACTGAGATGAGATGAGATGAAATTTCTTTACAAAGAGGGTTGAATCTTTAGGGCTATGACTAAGTCATTTGGTTTTTTCAAGGCTGTGATTGATAGCTTTTTGGGAACTAAGGGAATCAAGGGATATGGGGATAGGGCTGGAAATTAATGTAGAAGATCAGCCATGAACATATTGAATGGTGGAGCAAATTTGAATTTGAAGGGCAGTATGGCCTTTGTTTGCTCCTATTTCTTAAGTTGTTATCCTCACAGGACATTCGAATACATTTTACAGCCAATGAAGTCATTCTGAAGCATAGTCCTGTGAAAAAAAAACACAACAGCCAATTTACACAGGGCAAGGTCCCACATACAGGAATGTAATAATGACAAGATAATCTGTTTTCGTGATGTTGGCTGAGGGATAAAAAAAACACTGAGAATAACTCCCTTTCTCTTCTTTGAAATAAGAGGGTAGACAGGACCTTCATTTAACATCTCATCCCAAAGACAGCGGCCGGCCAGAATTTTCTGTCCCCGCTATAGTGGGGCCTGCTGTGGGTGTTGTGGCGGCCCAGCCCTAAAAGCCCATTAACTGTCAGTGGGACCAGATGATTCCGGTGGCGGGTGGGGCTGGAAAATCCCACCCAGCATCTCTGGTAGTGCAGCATTCCCTCAGTATCGCACTGAACATCTAGCCTGGATTTTGTGCTAAAATCTTTGGCGCAGGATGTGAATCTATAATCTCCTGGCTTAGAGGGAAATGTGCTATTCACTGAGGCACAGCTAACACCATAATAAGGGATCACTGGTTTAAACCAGTGAAAGTACAATTTAGGGCTTATATCAGGAAGTTCTTCTTCACGCAAAAAGCAAGCTGCAGATTTAAGGAGCTTCCAGATAGGATAGTGAAAGCAGAAATCTTGGAACCAATAATAACTTGCATTTATATAGTGCATTTATAATAGAAAAACTTCCCACGGTGCTTCAAAGAGGCAGAAGAAAAAAAGTGGACTCTGAGCCAAAGGGGTTATTAGAGTGATGAACAAAACTTTGGCCAAAGGTGTGGGTTTTAAAGAACTATTAACTATTTGAGAACCAGCTTGATGCTGCAAGGAGGAGACTGTAGGGAATTTCTGGGTAGATAAACTGGACCAAATGGACTTCCTCACCTGTGATTGTCCTGTGATCTTGAGGTTCATTTTCTATGACATACAGAGTTACTGAACTATGTGTAAGGGTCAGAAAGTGGTGTTTATGAGGCTTATTGATGTTGAATTTGGTCACGGAGACTGGAATCTGTCATGACAAATGACATCCTGTTCAAGCACCGAACTTTGGAAACTTAAGTCCCTAATCAGTAAATTATGTAATAATTTAAACTCATCAGTCATGTGATATATCTTACTAAAACCATGGGTGAAGTACTGTCAGATATATGTTGCATTGGGATTGTGATAAACATCAGAAATTACATTTCAAGTTCAGTAAGCAACATTACAGATAATTTAGTGATTAATTTTAATCCTGATGCATGAATCATTAATTACAAAGCTGTAAATGTAACAAAGGGCAGTAACAATAATAATAAAAAAGGGTTTTTAAAGCACAGCTGTTTTAACAACAGGTTTTCTCTCAGATATATGAAAACATAACTGAGCAGTTGTTACCTAGTTAATATAATTACACATGCCCCTGTTTATGGGACATGATATTAAAAATAGCATTCAAATTATTAAAACAAAAATAAGATGACGTTAATTAAAAGCAGAACACATCCATCAGATTATATTACTAAACAAAAATAAAGAAGTATTGTTACAATTGTATGGCGCTTTAGTGAGAGCACACCTTGAATACTGTGTGCAATTTTGGTCTCCATATTTGTTGGATCCTAGTCACCAGTTTGTCGGGACTTATGGATCCTGGTTACACGCTTGTTGTGGGATGGCCAAGTTGTTACAATAGATAGAGTTGACACTTCTTAGGTGGGATGCATTCTGTTTATTTACGAAGGTACTCAACAGCTACATTTGAGTGCTTTCAACTCAAACCCTATCTCCATACTACTGACTATTAACTGCAGACTATTGACTACAGAGGTAGCCCATGCTACTCCCCTATTGGTTACATAAGATCATGTGATCTTCCTTTCTAACATCCTTCTTAAAGGTATACTACACATTACATAAAACCATAATTACCACAATATTAAAGGAAGGATAGACTTGCATTGACAGCAGTACAGCAAAGGTTCACTAATCGATCTCTGCAATGAGAGGGTTGTCTTATGACGAGAGGCTGAGTCAACTGGGTATATATTGTCTGAAGTATAGAAGAATGAGAGGTGATTGAATATATTTAAGGCTGAGATAGACAGATTTTTGGTCTCTCGGGGAATCAAGGGATATAGAGAGAGGCCAGGAAAGTGTAGTCAAAGTCCGAGATCAGCCATACTGAATAGGAGAGAGGCTCAATGGGCCATATGGACATCTCCTGTTCCCATTTTTTATGTTCTTATGCTCTTAAGTACCATTGAAGTATTATAGATTCTGCATCTGCTTAAGACATGGTACTAAGTATAGAGGAAGCACAAGCGTGCAAAACAGTTCCAGGAACCATGGTACTGTGAAGACTGAGTTGTCACATTCATTTCCAAAGTACTGCCAAGTTTGAGCTGTCATACTCTCCTACTAGCTACAGTGCCACCAACAATTTGTTTGTGAAAAACAGATTCAATTACTTGTTCTGTTATGAACATTTTCTATTTTGTATGTAAAAGGAAAACCTGATTTGATAACTTCAGAGTAACTGTCATACTGAACATTTTTAGTTGTGAAAAATCTTAATAAAGCAGCAATCTTTTATTTTGATCTCCCTCTCTGGTAGTTTGCCTGCACTATTCCTCAGCTGAGACACCAGTTCTGTGACTTGCTTCAAGGCCTGTGGGGCAGTTGGCAGTTCAGGAAGGGGCTGGGGGTTGGATTGGTGCAAGGGGTTGGGGAGGGGGTGCGGTGGGTGTGGAGAGTGTAGTGTGGAGGTAATGACCAGTAGGAAAGGCCCACTTTCCTTTGTTGGGGTTCAGAGGAGCACTCCTGTTTCTCATAATCTGACAACAGAAAGTTTTAAATGTGCCACATAGAAAAATTCAGTACCATTGGTTCTGCCTTCACTACAAACTCTTTTATAATTTTTTATAAAAGTGCATCTACCATGAGGAGTTGATGAAATCTATTGTATCTTGCATTTTGCTTATCAGCTGCTTAATCTTTGCTGACAGAGCAACTCCCCCAGCCAAGACATAAAGCTGGTAACTGATGTCTTGCTTCACCAACACACAACACATTTGAGGGCAATCAGTAGCCCCAACAAAACAGTCTTCTTTTGGCATCTGGGCAATAGGTAAGGATCAGATTTCCATGACACCTGCAATTAGTTATGTGGTGCAAAATGTTTTAAAATCAAAGTTACAAACAATGGACTGAATTTTCAGTTTGGTGGGCAGGTGTGGTCGGTGGGACTCGGACTGGCTAGGAAATGTCTGTTCTGTGTTGTCTTGATTGGGTCAAGTGCAGCTGGAGATGGCAGGTAAGGAGGGTACTCCGCACCCCCCCACCCAACCCCGGCCCCGCTTTTATGATGAGTGCCTCACTATGTTCCTGGAGGACGTGGCTGCCTGGAGGAGGGACATCCTTATCCCCAGAGATGGGAGGAGAGGAGGCCACAACACCTCACAATGGGGGCATGGGAAGAGGTGGCAGCCCTGGTGTGCAGCCATGATGTGGTGCAGTACACATGGGTGCAGTGCCAGAAGCGGTTCAATGACCTGCTGCTCAGGAAGAGTGAGTAACATGTTGCATGGGTCAGTGTGCAGAAGTGTTAAGGTATGGCTGTCACCCCGCCCCCACCCCCAACCCCCCCACCACCACCATGGACCTCAGCGGAGTTAGAGTCTGAGAATCTGAGTGCAAACTGTCAATGATACCGGAGCTGGCCAAGGGGGTGAGCTTGGGCTGAGTAACTTGTGGTTCGAGGGCTGCAACTCAGATGTGCCCTGCGAGGTGCTTCTCAGGTGGGGTTGGCCAGGCTGCAATGGTGCTGCAGTTAGAGAGTGGACTAATCAATGCTCCTCTGTCCTTTCAGTAGAAGACAAGCCATAATCAAACTGAGAGGGCACATACAGGCAGAGGCCCATCCAACCTGCTGCTGCTCAGCAGTTTCAAGCAGGACGTCCTCGAGCTTGAGAGCCGGCATGGTCCCCGTGCAATTGGGTGTGTAGAGGCGGGGGTGCCAGATGAAGGTAAGAACGCAGTGCACAGAGGTGAGGCTTTCAGATTGTGCAACCATTCTAGTGTAATCTCTTCATTGATGTGAGCCTCGAACCTGGAGTCCCCATTGAGCATTGGAAGACCATGCCACCATGTTGCAGATTCCCATTGTCTCACCAGGCCTGACATGCACAGTGACAGTGTGATGACTTTAACTAAAGACATGTCTTTGTTCTCCCTTTTAGGTTCAGCAGCGCGCTCCCCTCCGGACCCCAAATGGCCAACCCTGATGCCGGAGGACCACCAGGCTTCACTTGCACCTGTGTCACACCCGCCCTCTGAAGCAGGCACCAGCACAGATACCAGCACCTCGGCAGCTAGAATGTCCGTGCACAGCGGTGGGTGTACTTCACACTTGCTTGAGGTGCAGGCAGAGGCAGAGGCTGCCCTGGGTGCTGGCAGTTGGAGAGCTGCTGGGGACCAGGACAGCGCTCAGTTGAAGGCTGATAATGAGCCTCTGGATTCGTCCATTAGGCTGGATGCTGGATGTCTAGCAGGATGTGCAGGAGGATTTGACGGAGATCCATAAGGGTATGCGTACCATGGTCTCTGTTATGAGCATGAGCACTGCGTTGACCCTCATGGCCGAGTGCACTGTCTCCTCCACTAAGAGAGTGGCGACACTCATGGAGAGGCAGCTCCAGGAACAGAATCAAGGGTTCCTGGGTTTATGCTCGGACCTGCAAGCACTCACACAGGTAATGATGTCAGGTGGTCAGTGTCAGTATGGGAGATGGATGAGGCACCCAGCTAGATGCCCGTCCATCAATGGCGAGCAGGGAGATCCAGAGTGACCTCGCGTTGGCGCACAAGCTGCTTGTCATCTCTGTGTGCTCCTCTCAGGGCGCTCTGGATGATGGCAGCAGCTCCTCTGCCACTCTGCCAGTTTCGACCTCATCTGATGTGGCTGCAATGATTGGGGAGATGCCAGCCGTGGCATTGGCCGGTCTCTCCCAGGCAGGGCCATCACAGGCTCCACTGGCCATAGGACGACTGCCAAGGTCATCAAGGCCAACAAGACACCAGAGCCAGCAGGCTGTCTCCAAAGCTGGTGCCAGTGAGGGGGTTGTGGGGGAGGACACCTAGACGGAGCACTCGCAAACTTAAGTCTAAGGCACCATGAGCATGAGGCGGACAGTTCATGGGTGATTTTCTGTTAATTTATTTTTAGTTTATATATCTACTGGTGTGGACATCAACACCGGTAATTGTAATGTCATAATGATTTTAATGTGACAATAACATTACATTTGTTTTTGTTCTGCTGGCCTCAGTATGCATCACACTTTTTTCTTTCTTGTGCAGGGTACACCAGTATGTAATTCTGGACATGAGTGGCTGGATAGATGATTGCACAGGCACTGAGTGGACTTTGGGTGCAAATGAAATGGTTATTGCAGACATCCGGGATGGAGGCAGCAGCCCTGGTGCGAGGTTGAAGCTGAGCTTTGGTAGCTTAGCTGAAGGAATGTTTGATCAAGGCACCCCTGGTATCCCTGCCTCCCTGAAGAATACAGAGGTCTGCCTCCAAGCCTTCAGCATTCTCCTCACCATGCTCCTTTTCTGACTCACCACTGGATTCATCCTCTGTATCCTGTGGAGTTGCATCAAGATCCTCCTCCTCCAGTGGGTCCTCCCTTGCAAGTGCCAGATTATGGAGAGCGCAGCATGCAACCACTATCAGTGACACCCACTCTGGGGTGTATGCTTGTGCACCCCCTTAATGGTTCAGGGATCAAAAGCGTATCTTGAGAAGACCTCTGGTCCTCTCTATCTCCGCCCTTGTGGAGGCATGACTTGTAGTGTAACACTGCTCTGCCTCTGTTCTTGGGTGGCGGAGAGGTGTCATGAGTCACCTTTCCATGGAGAGCCCTTATCACCCAGCAACCATCCATCCAGTCAGGTTGGAGCACTGAAGAGCCTCAGCACCTGGGAGTGTCTGAGGATGTAAGCGTTGTGGGAGCTGCTTGTGTCCCTTGCACAGACTTGCAGGATATACATCCTGTGATCACCAACCATCTGCACGTTCATGGAGTGGAAGCCCTTCCTATTGATGAAGGCTCCCGCTGACCCACTGGCACCTTGATAGCCACATGTGTGCAATTGATTGCACCTTGAAGTGGGGGAATCCAGCTATCACTGCAAAGCCTCTGTTCAATCAGCCTGGCTGGCCTCATCCATATGGTAAAGAATAAAGGTCAGTACCTGCCTGAACAGAGTCTCTGCCACCAGGTTAACACAACTGTGGGCAGCTAATTGGGAGACTCCACACAGGTCCCCCACTGAGCCCTGGAAAGAACCAGGGGCATAGAGGTTGAGGGCCATTGTGACCTTCAGAGCTACTGGCATGGGGTGTCCACCCACATAGTCGGAGTTGATCTCAGGCCCAATCATCGGATAATTGGAGGTCACTGTCTCCCCGAGAGGCGGAGCGTCCTTCGGCATTGCACCTCAGACATATTGAGGTAGCTGCATCACCGCTTGTAAATATTGGAAGCAGGATAATGGCATCTTCTGCAGCTGCTAACACCTTGGGCTGCCAGCTGGCCCTACGCACCCTGTTCCGCACCTCTCCTCCCATAGGTCCATCCCATGGAAGCGACGCAGGGACAACTGGCCTCCCCTCCTTTCTGCCCCTTCTTCCTACTCAGAGGAAGTGCCACCAGTAGAGACCACAATCCCCATTACCAGGGTAACAGAAGGCTATCTGAGACCTGGAAAGGTCCATATGGTCTGAATCTTCCGGGGGCCTTGGAGACCCAAGGAGTCCTGAAATGAAGCCTGGAAATGCTTACAATGAAGCCCTGAACAGAGATGAAGCTGCCAAATACCAATAAGTCACCAGCAGCAAACTATGTAACAAACTCCCACTACTCACACTGGCAATGCTACTCATCCCTTTTATCCTGCCCTTGGATGAGATTTTTGAAATTTTTGGCTGGCCGCCTGCCCATTTTGCCTGTGTGACGGGTGTGAAATCACACAAGCAACAAGAAATCACTGTCAATTGGCTTTTTAATGGTCTTAAGTTGCCTTTTAATTAATGCCAGGCACTGCTCTGGCACCCGCTTATGTCTGCTGACCGAAATATCGCGTGAGTGCAAGGTGATGTCGGGTTGCTCATCTGACAGCATTGCATGCTATTTTACACCCAATCAGGTCAGGCACGCACTCGCCCAGTGGATGTAAAATTCTGCCCAATATCTACCATTTAACTCAGAATTTTCTCACCCTTGGATGCTTCTATAGATTTTAAGTCAATGATCTTCAATTTATTCACTACTCCTGTTAAACATTAATCAGCTTGCACTTCCAAATCTGCAGGCTTAAATTTGCTTTTAAGTTTCTGAAGAGCTCAGTTTGATCAGTTACCATTGACAGAGGGAAGAGCTGATTCATCACTGATCCTACAGTGTCTTCAATTTATTCATGTGCCTGTGTAGTGACTCTAACCTAATGAGTCATTTTTTTGCAGAGGAAGAGAGTACAGAATATGGCACTAGCTTATACATTTGTACTTTCTGCACAGAACTGTGCCCACAGCAACCATAAGGATAGCTGATGTGGGAAATAAGAATCTCATATTAGCACAGTATGGGTGCCCTTCTAATTCTGGAGCTAGGACACAGAAATAATGGTAGAGAAATTGTTAACTCCACACAGATAAGTAACACTTGAGTTGAGAATGCTTGATACTGACATTGAGCATTCAAAATAATGAAGTGTTCAATTCCCCATAACTGACAACAGCCATCTCGATCAGACCAGACATGTAACTAAAATGGTCTCAAAACACACCAAAACCAGACACAGACAAACAGAAGAAACCTCTCAGATGATATTGTTTACTTTGATTGTGGCACAGCTAGGGAAAATGCAAGTCTGAACATTACCATTTCAGTAATTCGCTGGCTATTAATTCCTTCTTTATACTGACAAGACGTTGGATTTGAATTTGACATTGTGCAAAAGTGTAAAATGCACTGATAGCGAATCAGAAACCTATTTTACATCTCTCCCAAACATTGACTTCAATGCATAAATTTATTCTGGTCTAGGTAAAACAATTTTAAGATTAAGTTATTGTTTGGACCACTTGCTATTTTCCCTATTGACATTCGTTTTTATACATCAATATGTTTGCAGAACATTTCAGACAGATTCTGTGAGCAGTACATTTGTGTCAGGGACTAAGACCTCAACCTGTATATATATATTTTATAAAATATATATAGAGATATACTCATTATGATGTTTAAAAAATTTCAAACTGGACAGACCTAAAATGGCTGAATCTATGTCTGTCTATGATCCCCAACAGAAGAAGCTGGCAGTACTAGGGAAACTCGCACATCGCTATCCCTGAAGAGCCACTAACGACCCCTGTGGGCTGCACAGACCAAATTCAAAGAGAGCTATACAAAGGCCATGTGAATTTCATAACCCAGGCTGGCCAACAGGAGTCTGCTCGTCTGCTAAGACAAAGGGCCCACAACCTTCCTTTCAATTCTTAATGCTTGAGACATTTAACAATCTCGGGGACCCAGACAAGGGGTACATGTCCTTTGTCAAAGAGAGTGTGAAGAGGTAGAAGTCATGTGATGTGAGCCTCTGGCTTGTGGAAACACTGATATTGCCTTGCTGAACTGCAAAGTCCCAGTTTGCTTTTTTATCATCTGGCTGGCAGCATTACAGACAAAGGAGCTCTGGCCCACGTTGGACACCTGGCCCCATCTACACTGCTTCTGCTGGAAATTCTGTACCATCATCTACAAGACGGATTCATCTCTGAATGCCTATCTCATCATATGAAGTCATTACCACTCAAAAAGTGAATTATCCAGCATCGGGCAGGATAAGAAACATTTTTTACACATTGTTAGGTATTTTTTATAAACAATTTTTGAGTTGTTGCCATCTGGAGACATCCATGAAGGAATATCTCATTGGACTTTGATTCAGGACTCTGGAACCCATGTGCAACAATATTTCTTTTCTCTGGGTCTTTGCACTGTAAACCTTTCCTTTCTCTGTCCCTCTTTTAATGTCTGAATGCAAAGGAGGCAATGTTGCGAACCTCCGCCTGTGTTCTGAGTGTGTGTAAATAAACCTTTGAGTTCATCCTATCTCGAGTTTGTTGTGGGGCTATTAATAGAGAAAATTGGATCACACCAAAACTGAGGGGTAGGGAAATATGCCACCACAAATAAAGGGGGAAGCAAATGAAAAACATCTTTTCGTTTACGGATGGGTGATGAAAGCAGAAATTAGAG
This sequence comes from Carcharodon carcharias, assembly GCF_017639515.1. Lineage (NCBI taxonomy): Eukaryota > Metazoa > Chordata > Chondrichthyes > Lamniformes > Lamnidae > Carcharodon > Carcharodon carcharias. Next base: position 77,352,674 of record NC_054474.1, on the reverse strand, counting down.
CTGTTTAAATTAAACTCCCTCCTGTCCGTAACATTTGAAAAAATAAAGAAGAAGGCAAAGTTAATAAACATTAATTACCATTTACTAAAATCACATCAGGATACTGAGATAATCTATTTAATTGTAGAACTGCTTGTGAAGTGATTAAAATAGATTCTTGCTTTATGAGATACCTTAGTATAATGCACTGTTTGGCACATTCCCAACAGTGCATTATTATGATGTCCACCAGTTCTTATTTATCAGTAATTCTACAAAGTTCTATTTTCCAAGGTCAGTATAACTTTACTGAGATTCAGTGGCCAAAACTGAATGTGGTACTCCAAATGGGGACAGTAGTATAAGTGATTATGTGTGTTCCATTTCCCAGTGACAGCATCCCTTACTTTGATATACCCAAACTTAAAAAGGAAGAGTGGGTACAGTGTAGGAGATATCTCTAATGCAATGAGACATTTTTTCACTTGAAACATGGGCTGCTCTGATTAAGGTTGTGCTTATAGTTTACTAAATCCGCTATATGGAAGTCAGTGCTTGAATCAGGTCTGGATCAAAAACTGTTAATGTCAGCTGAATAGCCAACAGCAATAACCTGTTCACAGCTTTTTCAAGCTTAGAGTCTTCAAAGCAGTATCCTTGTGGTCCAAAACACCAACTTCTTCAGAATGAATTATAATAGTCCAAGAAATCTGCAAATCACCCCTTTAACTCAAACCATGAGAGCAAGACTGAGTGCAAAACACAAAACCAACTCAATGGAAAGAAAAATAAAGCAAAATGAATTATCGGGTTAAAGTTGTCCCCTGCAAGGTAAGACATATTTTCAATGTTCTGTGCCATTTTTAAATAATGTGTACATCTGCACTGAAGATTGGAGTTTCCTAATCCTAATAATGTAAATACAGACTAGAAAAAAATCAGCTGATGCTAAATAGTTCAGAATGTAGTTTCAAGCTCTGTATCTTCCTCTTCTCTCCATTTTCTCATACATACGAGGTTGAATTTTACACATAGAAATTAGGACTGCTGCAGTCCCATGCATGGCTAAAATTCAGGGTGATACTGTTGGGTAGCCAACCCAACATCAACATGTTGGTTTCCCATAATGCAGAAGCCGGGCAGGCTCCAAAATCAGCAGCCTGTCTGCCATTTTTTAAAAAACGCATTAACGGGCAATTGAGCTTGTTAACAAGGCAATGGACCCAAATAATGCATTGCCCACACCACAGGAAACATGTTTGGTGGGAGTTACATTTTTCAATGGGAAGTGCTGCAATGATGTGTATAAAGGTCACAAGCAGGACTGTGGCTGACTTTACCAGAACAGGTTAAGGAGACTTTGGTATTGCGGTTGCAGTTCATTTTCTTTCAATTTAAAACTCCATTAAGCCATTTCCTGAGGGAAGGGGAACAGCCAGGAAGTGTTGCAGGCAAAATTGTGGACTGCAGCATTTCTGGTGTACGTCACTGTAGCCAATGGAATAGTCCATTCTGTGGAAGGTTCCTCCTCCAGTGAGGAGAGGAGGAGGAGAAGGAAGTGGAAGGCAACTGGCCAAAGACAGGTGCGCCCTGTGGTCCATCAAGCTGGTTTACCTGATGCTAAGCAAGGGCCTGTGGAGTGGAGGCAACAGCAGCTGCCAGGCAGGCAGAGGAGAAGGCAATATCCAGCCAAGAGGTTTTACAGGCCAAAGCTCACATTCTAGCAAATAACAGAGCACTAGTGACTCCAAAAACACTGACTGTCCAGAGAGACAGTCACAGTAATCTGTGACATGCTGGCTGTGACATTGCATCTAATTGTGTAGGTGGGAACCCAAAACTTGTGGCCTTGAAGGTAACAGTGGCCCTGAGTTTTCTCATCACAGAATCCTTCTGGACGTTATCTGGGGACCTGTGTGGAATCTCACAGCCAGCTGCACACCACTGCCATCAAGGTGGTGATAGATACCCTATTCAGGCATGCCCATGGATTTATTTTATTTACTGATGGCCACGTCAGTCAGGCTGAAAGGCCCAGAGGCTTAAGGGATATTGCCAGTTTTCCAAATGAGCAGGTCATAAAAGGCTATATGCATGTGGCCATTAAAGCACCTTCCAGGCATCCTGAGGCATTCGTAAACAGGAAGGGATATCATTCCCTTAACATGCAGCTGGTATGCGACCACAGGCAATGTATCGTGCAGGTCTGTGCACATTATCCAGGCATCAGCCATTATGCCTACATACTGAGGCATTCCCAGGTGCCAGGGATGTTCAACAGGTCACAATCTTTGGATGGCTGGCTTCCGATGGACAAAAGGAGATGGTTTATGACATTGATATGGAGCCAATGGACTGAGCCTGAGAGGAGGTACAATGAAAGCCAGTCATCCACCAGGGCCCTTGTTGAGCAGACCATCAGTCTGCTCAAAATACGATCCGATGTCTTGACAGATCTGGTGGCGCCCTGCAATATGCACCTGTCACGTATGACCGTGGTATGCTATGCATTGCACAACCCAGCCCCCAGGGGAAGCCCTGGCATTGGAAGATTTGATAGAGATAGCCCAAACTCTGATGATGACACTGATGAAGAGGGGGGTAAACCATGCCAGCCAGGTGTGCATGCGAGAGGGTCTGGATGCCATGAGACAAGAAATTCACTTAAAATGAAGAGATTCCATTAGCAATATGTCTGCAACTAAAGACTTTCTTGGCTCTTGCCACCTTCTCGTGTTTTCACTCTCTATGAACAGGGAGGTGTCTGCTAATGGATAGGTAGAGTTAACAAATAAAGCTGTGCAGGGGGACCCAAATGAACACAAACTCCCTTAACACCATCTAGTCCATCCAAATCAAAAGCATCATATCACACAGACATAATGTATCAATGCAGCTGGAACTTCATGCTCAAAGACCACTCATTTAATAAGATAATTAAAAACATTAATCAAAAATCACATATGAAAATTACTACTGAGAACCCACATATATCTAATGTGATTTTTTTATTTGTTTCTGGGTGCCTCGACATCACTTCCTCACACCCTGCTTCTTGTGAGCACTTCATTCCATTTACCCAGTTTCCCCATCTCCACCACATCAGTTCTGATGATGAATTTTTAAAAAAGGTTCCAAGGAAGGGTCATATTGGACTCGAAACATTAACTCTGTTTCTATCTTCACAGATGTTACCAGACCTGCTGAGATTTTCCATTGAGAACTGTCAGCGTGACTTGGGCTGTCTTAATTTCTCTGCTCCCCTCATCCACTCTAACCTGCATCTCTCTGAACTTGCAGCATTCTGTTCTCTTAGATCAAATCCTGACTTTGTTACCAAATCTGCTGACAAGGGTGGTGCTGTTGTTGGCTGGTGTACTGACCTCTATTTCACAGAGGCTGAAAGCCAATTCTCAGATAATTCTTCCTATCTCTCTCTGGACCTTGACCCACCACCAAACATCAAGTCATTGGTTCCAGGCCTATCACTCACCTCTTCTCTGCTGGAGATTTTACCTACACAGTTTCCCACCTTATAGTTCCCCAATCCCAAACAGCCTGCTTCTACCTCCTTCCTAAAATCCACAAACAGGGCAGTCCTCGTAGACCCATCGTTTCAGTCTGTTCTGCCCCACTGAACTTATTTCTTCCTAGCTTTACTCTGTTTTTTTACCCCAGTCCAATTACTCCCCACTTACATTTGTGATTCTTCTGATGCCCGATATCATTTCAACAATTATCATTTCCCGGCCCTAACCCCCGGCTCTTCACAATAGATATCCAATCCCTTAATCCCCCACCAGAACTGTCTGAGTCCTTCAATGGAGGTCCGAATAGTTACCATCCACCATCATCCCACTCCACCTGGCTGAACTAGCTCTCTCAATGAACAATTTCTCCTTTAACTTGTCTCGCTTCCTCCAAATGAAAAGTGTGGCTATGGGTGCCCACTTGGGCCCTAGCTATGTCTGTCTTTTTGTGAGTTATTTGGAATATTCCTTGTTCCAGTCCTTTAGGTCCCCTCCTGGAATTCTTTTTCCGGTGCATCGATGATTGTATTGGTGCTCCCATCCAGAACTGGAAAAATTTGTCAACTTTGCTTCCAATTTCCACCCTTCTCTCACCTTCACATGGACCATCTCCGACACTTCCTTACTTTGCCTTCTCTGTCACCATTTCGGGGGATAGACTGTCTACTAATTCATTATAAGCCCACTGACTCTCACAGCTACCTCGACTATACTTCCTCACTCCCTGTTTCCTATAAAGACTCCATTCCATTCTCTCAGTTTCTCAGTCTCCGTTGCATCTGTGCAGATGATAAATTTATAAAAAGGCTTCCGAAGAAGAGTCATATTGGACTCGAAACTTTCACCTTGTTTCTCTCTTCACAGATGCTGCCAAACCTGCTGAGTTTTTGTAACCCTTTCTGTTTTTTATTGCAGGTTTCCAGCATCTGCAGTATTTTGCTTTCATTTGAGAGTTTGCCCCCTGATTCCTATTTTCAATTCTGCTAGGGCTCCTTGATGCCACAGAGCAGGATGTCAAAAGCTGCCGTGATTTCAAAGACAGTCACTCTCATCTCACCAGTGGACTTCAGCTCTTTTGTTCATGTTTGGACCAGATTGTAATGAAGTCAGGAGTCGAGTGGCCCTGGCGGAGCCCAAACAATGTAGAGCATTGGTGATCAGGTTATTACCGAGTAAGTGTTGCTTGATAGCACTGTCGATGACACGTTCCATCGCTTTAATGGTGGTCGTTGGTTGGATTGGGTTGCCCTGCTTTTTGTGGACAGGAAAAACCGGTCAGTGCAATTTTCCACATTGTTGGGTAAATGCCAGTGTTGTAGCTGTACTGGAACAGCTTGGAGGAGGTTCCAGAGATAGGGAGTAACAAAGCCACAGAGGAATTTGAAAATTTTGTTGAGAATTTTAGAATTAAGACTTTGATGGACAGGAAACCAATGTAGGTCAGCATGCACAGGGGTAATGGGTGAACAGGACTTGGTGCAGGTTTTGTATACGTTCATGTTAATGAAGGGTAGAAGATGGGAGGTCTGCTAGGATAGTATTGGAATAGTTAAGTCTAGTGGTAACAAAGGCAGGGTTGAGGGTTTCAGCAGCAGATGAGCTGAGACACGCGTGGTGATGCACCATGCTACAGAGGTGAAAATAAGCAGTCTTGGTGATGTAATGGAAACGTGTTCAGAAGTCAGGGTCAAGTCAGATATCAAAGTTGTGATCAGAGAGTGACTATAGAGAGAGATTGAATTGGTGGCTGGGAAACAGAGTTTGTTGTGGGGACAAAAGAGAATGAGATAAAAACTTGTTGTGTGGTTCCTAGACCTTGTTCATAGACTTTGTGATTTGCCACAGACAGACATCACCGTGAGCCACTTCCTGTACAGCATTCCTCATCAATATCATTCAAGAAACTTAAGTCTGACCCTGGGGAAACCATGAGGTCTATGTATAACTGCTCTGAAGTGACACTTCCAGATTAAATTTTTAGCCCACTGGCTTTATTTTTCCAATTATCTAACTGGAGGAAATTTCTGCTTGTTTAGAGCAGGATGTCAGATAATCAGAGATAGTGGAAGGTTCGAGGAAGGTGGTGGTGATGTCGAGCTGGGAATCATCAACATTGGGCTATACCCAAATTACAATGTATCTCGATGACACAGGGATTTAGAGGACATCATGTGCAAATAGTTCATTGGGTTCTATTACATTAAAACATAATCAGATCTGTTATTTTTTAAAACCTATGAAATTTGGGGATGAGGAAAGAATCATTATATTTTCAATTATGGTTGTTTGATTCGTGGCAAGTTTCCTAATGGACAGACAGCAAATTCTGACTATCTGGGCTGAAGTGCTATTGTATCATTGCATATGTCAGATTGTGTGATATCAGCTTACTGTTTCGCTGTGCATGCAGCATATTTTATATATATTGTTAAAATAATGGCTACATTCAGCTGTACAAATTGATCCTGTTGACTTGTGACATGACTACTGGCACTGTGAAATTGATTTTGGGTTCCATTTAGATGCATTGAATAAAAGTGTTTTATTAATTATTATTTGTATTGCATTACATTTGGCTTTAAACATGTGCTAAAATAGGGTTGCACAGAATCTTCCTGTATTGTCATGTGAATTGATATATTAAAAATAGACTATAGAGACAATTAAAGGGAAATCTCTTAAAATAACGCCAACAATTTACCCTGGATTCATTCTACAAGGCACCACACAAACAGAATTAGTACAATTGTTAGTTTGGCTTACTCGAATGCGTGGTTCATTTGACAAATGAATATTAATACATTGATTATTTGGGCCCATTCAACTATATGATTTACAGGCATGGTAAACCATCTATGATCAGGATGGTATGCTTTGAGCAGGCTATTCAGTGTTTCTAAAGTCAAGGATACCCAGTCAGTTTTATCAATAAATTTTCTAGTGTTTTACATTGATTTTGGAGTGGAATGATAAAGTTCATGAGACAGCCTGACATTGTGGAACTTTGTGGCTCTGGACAATCTGTGACAAGCACACAGCCCCAAAATGATCATTATTACACCTTAGAATTAATCAAGGCAATTTGAGAATTATATCAATCACATAAGAATGATGCTTAGGAGCGATTTTGTCATAAAATGCATTTCATTTTCTTTAACCACTGTTTGCCAAATCAGCCCCAAATCATAGAGTTCTGGCAAAATTGGCATTGTACTCACTCATAGTTGAAGTCCACAAATAATTTTATGGTAATAAGGCCATCTCATAATTTGAACAGGTTACAAGCACAGGAAAAAGCTTTCCCAAAGAGCTTAGCCTGTAGGATGCTTTGCTGGAGATGCAAGATCCAGTGATACAGCAGCTCTGAAAGGCCTACAGCTTTCCATTGAACAGGACATTATGATGGTAGTAGAAAAGTGGACTAATTGTTCACAGTGGGCTGAATTTTTCGCTCGGCAGATGAGTGTGCACCCGATCCGCTCGAGTGTGAAATGACGTGCGTTGACATCAGCTAAGTGTGCCGACGTCAACGCGAACTCTCACGATATTTCACTAGACAGGCTTGCGAGGGAGACAGAGGTGCGCCCGCCATTAATTAACAGGCCAGTTAAGCCCTTGACATGCCAATTCTCTCCGGGTTTATGTAGCCCGTGTGAATTTTCGGCTGTCGCATGGGCAAAGCAGGCAGGCAGGCCACAATTTGCAAAAGCTCACCCACAGGTGGGATAAGAAGGGTCAGCAGTGTTGTCAATATGAGTTGTGAGGAATTTTGGAGATCGTGAGCTGCTGGTTGATTTTGTGAACTGGACAGCTTCATCTGGCTTCCGAGCTGCTTTCTGAGCGTTTCTAGGCTTCATTTCAGGACTTATTGTTGTCTTCCAGGCCCCCAGAGGATTCAGACAGTGTGGGCCTTTCCAGGTATCATATAGCCTTCCATAACCCTGGTAATGGGGATTGTGCTCTCTGCTGGTGGCACCTGCTTTGAAGAGGAAGAGAGGGGCAGAAGGGAGAGGAGGCCAGCTTCCAGGGGAGGGACCTGTGGGAGGAGAGGCACAGACACAAGGGGGTAGGGCCAGCTGGCAGTCCAAGGTGGAAGGGGCCACAAAAGATACCACTCTCCTGCTCTAGATGCAGCTACCTCAATATGTCAATGCCAAAGGAGGCCCCATCTCTCAAGGGAGACAGCGAACTCTATTTGTCAGAGGATCGGGCCTGAGATCTGCTCCAACTGTGTGGGTGGACACTCCATGCCAGTGGCTCCAAAGGTCACAGTGGCCCTCAACGTCTATGCCTCCAACTCTTTCCAGGGATCAGTGGGGGATCTTTGTGGAGTCTCTCAAGTAGCTGTCCATAGTTGTGTCAGATTGGTGACAGAAGCTTTGTTCAGGCGGGTATTGACTTTCATTCATCTCCATATGGATGAAGCCTGAGGCTTTGCAGCGATTGCTCAGTTCCCTTGCGTCCAGGGTACCATCGACTACACACATGTGGCCATCAAGGCGCCAGTGGGTGAGCCGGGTGCATTTGTCAACAGAAAGGGATTCCACTCTATGAACGTGCAGGTAGTGTGTGATCACAAAGTGCAGATTCAGCAAGCCTGTGCAAGGTACCCTGGCAGCTCCAATGACGCTTACATCCTGACGCTTACATCCAGGTGCCAAGGCTCTTCAGTGCTCCAGCACAACTAGATGGATGGCTGCTGGGTGACAAGGGCTATCCCCACAAAAGATGATTCATGACACCCCTCCGCCATCCAGGTACAGAGGCCGAGCAGCAGTACAACAGGAGCCTTGCCTCCACAAGGGCTGTGGTAGAGAGAACCACAGGTCTTCTCAAGATGCGCTTCCAATGCCTGGACCATTCAGGGGGTGCACTGCAATACCCCCAGAGCGCTCTGCACAATCTGGCACTGGCAAGGGGGACCGAGTGGAGGAAGAGGATGTTGATGCAGCTGCGCGGGCCACAGACGATGAGTCCAGTAGTGAGTCTGAAGACGAGCACGGTAAGGAGAATGCTGAGGGCATAGACGCTGACCTGGGCAACCTCCAGGGAGGCAGGAAAACTAGGGACACTTTGATCCAACACTCCTTCAGCTAGCCTGCCAAATGAGAACCACCACCACATGCCAGGGCTGCAGGCTTCATACTTGATCCCTGACAGGGCCAGTTCCTTGGCCACCAACATATACTCTGTGCCTGTGCAATAAAGTTTCAAGCGACACATGCCCAACATTACATGTTGGCTTACCCTGCACATACAGAACAAATGAAGCATACAGAGGCCAATAGCACAAAATAAAATCTCATTTAATTGTGCATGTGAAACATAGCTGAAATGGACATAAACCAGTATTGTTAATCACACCATTAAGAAAGTTAAATCAAAATGGGGGATCAAAATATCACCTGTGATGAGGCCGTCTTGTCCTTACGTTTGCGGGCAATACATCTAGGTGCTCCCCCCTCACTGGCACCAGCATTAGAGACAGCCTGCTGACTCTGTTGTCTTGTTGGCCTTGATGACCTTGGCAGTCGACCTCTGGCCCGTGGAGCCTGTTAAGGCCCCGCCTGGGAGGGAACAGCCAGTGCCACAGCTGGTATCTGCCCAGTCGCTGCAGCCTCATCAGATGCCACAGCCACTAGCAGAGGGGTGGAGGAGCTGCTGGCATCATCTGGAGCACCCTGAGGAGGAGCCTGCAGATACGACAGGTAGCTTGTGCGCCAACGTGAGGTTGCTTTGGACCTCCCTGCTCACAACTGATGGATAGGCACCTAGCTGGGATACTGGGTGCCCAATCCATCTCCCACACGGACACTGACCAGCTGAGGTCATTGCTGGTGTGTGGGCTTTCAGATCCGAGTGCATCCCCATGGACGTCTGATTCTGTCCCTAGAGCAACCTCTCAATTAGAGTCGCCACTCTCTCCATGGTGGAGGCATTGCATTCAGCCATGAGGATCAACGCAGTGGTCATGCTCCACAGGAACTCCTCCCAAACGGACACCTTGGCACACAGTTCCTCATGCATCTCTGCCAGATCCTCCAAACCGCAACCTCTACCACCTAGAAAGACAAGGGCAGCAAATGCGTGGGAACACCACCACTTGTAAGTTCCCTTCCAAGTCACAGAGCATCCTGACTTGGAATTATATTGCTTTTCCTTCACTGTCACTGGGTCAAAATCCTGGAACTCACTCCTTGACAGGATTGTGGGTGTGCCCTACGCCACATGGACTGCAGCAGTTCAAGAAGGCAGCTCACCACCACCTTCTCAAGGGCAATTAGGAATGGGTAATGCATACTATTCTTGCCAGAGACAAACTTATAAAAACAGCTTACTTTTCTTTTTAGGTGGCCTGTTTTAGTGGATGAGCTTGTAGCACTAAGTCTTTATGGAGGAAGCTCATGCTGTGGATAGAACTTCCCAAGAGCTTCACTAAGTTTGAAAAATTAATGTTGGATTTTAGTGTTATGAGGCATATGGTTTCATTAACTGGCTCCAAATTGTATCTTGCAAAATGCGGTATGTAGCAACTTCAAATTGCAGGATACAAAGCTCCTCCAACAGCAAAGGGCCTTGTAAAATTCATGCCAGAGACTTAATATTTTGCTTTTTAAAACTTTCAGTTGCAAATTCATGTTTTTTTACACTAAAAAGAGTTTTGCTGATAAATTCAGAGCTTGAACCATTAGTAAATGCTCTCCAAGTATTTTTATACTTCTGAAAAAATGTAAATTTCAGCTTCACATCAGTGCAGTGGCTATGTGGCAGTTTTTGTTGAATCTTGCTCTTTAAACCAATCATATTCTCCCAAACATGAAATTCAGAACAAGTACATTGGTGGTTCAGGACAAAGTAAGAATTGCAAAATGAATTAACAAATTTGTTAAAAGGGAAATTAAGATTAAAATGGCGCAATTATTTGTCCAAGTAGATTCTACAAAAGGTCAAAAAAGATTAGGAGTGCCAAGAGACTTGAAAAACGACACAAGAGCAGATGCAAAATATTATAAATACTTTCAGTAATGTAATAGCAAGAAGATAGTCATTGTAGGAAGCTAAAGCTTTATGAGACTTTAATGAGGTTGTAAATGAGGATGAACAGGAGACACCAAACAAGCTTCTTGGGAGGTTTTTAATCAACAAAGACATTAATATACTGTTCAATTTCAAATACATATTGCATTTGATCTGGGATTTTGGCATCAGTGAAGCAGAGGTTTCAGATTGCTTCAAGAGATTGAAAACCAATAAACTTCACTGAATGGGTTAACTAAAGCTGAGAGATTCAAGACAGCAGATCTGTAAAGCACTGATGGTCATTTTGAGTGAGTCAATGAGCACTTGATTAGCAGACTGGAAATAGGCACATACAGTTTCCATATTCAGGAAGCACATTAAAGCCATATCTGACAACCAGAGAGCCATTTGTTTTATCTTTATAATTACAAAACTAATGAAACAAATATTCAGAAGCGAACTGGAAGAGTATCTGAATGAAAGCAGCAATATAAATGACAGCTGATATGGTTTCACAAAGGGTGGATCTTACCTCAACAGCCTTGCATGCTTTTTAAGGTTGCATCCTAAATGGCCAAATAGAAAATGCTTTAGCTTGGGAAATGTGTTCTTTATAATCAATAGGTTTCCTTCATATATAGTTATATGTTTTCTATAATAACCAAGAGTGAAACTCTGCCCTCAGTTTGGTGGGGAGAACGATGTTGGGGGTAGGGGTGGGAGGGATGCATGGTGAAAGGGGGTTTCAGGGGAAGAGAGGAGTGAAGTGGCACAAAGCCATATAATGACTTCTAAAAGTCTTAAATGAGATACTGTTTTACAAATTAAAATCATATGCAAAATCTGGACATTGATCATAACTGAGTAGGGAGATAGAAACGGCGTACAGTTGGAGCCGAAGCTAAGTTGAAATAGTGGTGCTATGTCTTTTTTTAGACCCTAAATGCAGGAGCTTCATCAAGTACATTTCTTTCAGCTCTCCAGGTGGGGTAGACTGATGGATTGTGTTAGAACCATAACTTCAAGAACTATATTTTCTTTTAAAAAAGGAAGTACATCGCATTGTTTGGACACTTGGGAACGACCCTGGTTTTTTTTTTAAAAAAGGCCATAAGTTCACCTTGGACTGTGAGCAATGTCATGAAAATATAATAATTTTCATAATATTATTGTAATGTATTGTAAAAATAGGTTAATAGTGGGGTTTGGATTAGTTTCTCTGTGTGTTAGGTGTGTGTATTTCAGTTTTTATTGCATTACAGACAGCTGGTCTGGGTGCTTCATGTATCAGAAGGGAAACTAGGTTTGAAATGCGAAATACATAAACATGGTTGAAGTTTTGGAATGGGAGGTGTGAAGAACATTTGCATTTTTAGATAAGCCCGAGTAGTGAATTTTAAAGAGATGATAAGTGCCGGGATTTTCCTGTCCCGTCGAGGACGGGACCCGTTGCTGGCGAGGTGGCACCCCAGCCAGAAGCCCATTGACTTGCAGCAGGATTGGAAGATCGCGGCAGTGGGAGGGTGTGGAAAATCCCATACAAGATGTTACACCTAGTCAACAGAGACTAAACCAAACAGTGTGCTTATTTTTCCCAAAGCTAACTGATAATATGAGCAGTATGAAAGATTTATGTTATGGAAAAAGTAAAGTTGCAAAGACGTATTGGAAGAATGGGATTTACATTAAAAAGGGAGAAACATGTATAAAGGAGATGAGGTTATGTGTAAGGAAAAAGGCATTCTAAGATCCAACAAGTGTGAAAAGCCTCTCACCTCTATGTACCAAGCTGCTGTCTCCAGGAACAGAAGCTAAGAGAATTCACTTTAAATATCACTGACCAAGGTATTGTGTGCTTTGCCTGTGTCTGTTGAAATCTATGGGCAGAATTTTGCCCTTGGTGGGTGTGCGGGCCCCACCAGCTTGGCAGGGGGCGGGCAGCCAATGCCCACCACTGAAATGGGCCCGCCACCATTTTGAGTGGGCAGGCCAATTAAGGCCCGCCCAGCGGCATCCCTGACAGGAAGAACTATGTGCTTCCTGTGCTGGGGGGTGGGGGGGGTGTAGGCGGGGAGAGGGATACCCCATCTGTCAAAGTGTGCTCTTTCAAGCATGCGCACGGAAGAGCGCACTTCTCCCTTAGACAAAGTCCTGTCTCAGGGAGACCAGTGACAGTCCGAAAAACTTTAAAAATACAACAATTAAAAAATTATTAATGTCCCCCTCATGTGACAATGTCACATGAGATGGGACATGTTAATAAAGACCACATAAACTTTATTGATTTTTTAAAATACGGACATGAAACTTCATCCTGCCAGTGGATGAAGTTTCATCAATAATCTGGAGCCCACTGGGGCTCCTGGCCTGCCCGCCAGCCTTAAGCTTTAACTAGCCTGTCAATGGCCTCAATTGGCCATTGACAGGTCGGTGGATGGACAGCTGATTTCGCTGTCCACCCACCTTCCTAAAAATTTAAATGGACCAGGATGACATCAGGGATTCCTCCCGACGTCATCACACATCATTTTCCCCTCGGTGACCAGGCCCCGCCCCCAAATTGATGAGGGGAAATCCTGGCCTATGTTACTTTACTGTTGCCATAACAGAGGTATAACAGGGAGCTAAATTAATTAAAGGAGTTAAGAATTATCATTGTAGTAATTTGTAGACCTATTTATGTACTTAAAATAATTTCTTTTATTAATAAATGTTTAATTTAGTTTTGTAAAAAACCTCTAAGACTCAGTGGACTTATTCCTACTGAATTCACGTAATAAATAAAAATACCAATTGCAAAACAGTTGTGGCAGCTGTTTCAAGTTTCCCTCTGGGATTTGAGCAGCTCAGCATTTACTGTCCACTGTGCCAAATGAAAATTGGGGGCTCTTTGTGGGATATATTTGAAATTTCTTGATTGGCTAGGAGTTGGTGAATCTTAAGGTTATGAGTATGAGAAGCACCTTGAATTCAGGAGTTGGTGTGAGGTACTTTTAAAGTGGTAAGACTGCAAAAATGGCTGTATCCATAGCTAAAACTTTTTTGGAAGTAGAAAATATAACTCTGATTGTGTCACAAAAAGTATATAATGGTAAGTTAACAGAATTGGCAGATAAGTTGCAGTTGAGGTTACCTGTAGGGGCAAAGAAAACAGACAAATTGAAGTCATAGCACATTTAAAGTAAGTGAGGTAGTGAGACTTCAATTAGAAGAGGCTCAAATGTGAACAAGCAAAGGAGCTGAGAAAATATGGAGGCAAACAAAAAGGAAAAAGAATTGGAAATGAAAACATTGGAACTAGAGGCAATAGAAAAAGATAGGGGAAACGAGATTATGTCAAAAGAAATGTAAATGTGAAAACTTAATCTCCAGAGGGAAAAGTTAGCAATGGAAGAGAGAGAATGAAGGAAAGAGACAGAGAGTACAGACTTAAAAAGCTGGATTTCAAAAAGGGGATGTCAGATGCTAAGGAAAGTTCTGATGATGAGAAAACCTTTAACCTAAAACCTAGTGGGCAGATATTGAAATTTGTGCAAGTTCTTCCGAAGTTTGAGGAAAGAGATGTTGAAGCATTCTTTATTTCATCTGAGAAGATAGCTAAACAGATGAAATGGCCACAGGAAAAATGGGCTTTGTTGTTACAATCCAGGTTGGTGGGTAAACATGAGGTTTATGCTTCACAGTCAGAAGAAATATCAGTGAGCTATGATGTCATAAAAAACAAAAGGCTATCTTGAGTGCATATAAATTGGTTCCTGAGGCATACAGGCAGAAATTTAGGAACATGAGAAAACAGCCTGGGCAATTTACATTGAGTTTGAGAGTAAAACAAAGTAATTTTGACCATTGGATATGGGCATTAAAGAAAGAGATAACATGTGCAGCTTTTAGAGAAGTAATTCTTTTGGAAGAATTTAAAGATTCAATTCCTTCAGTAGTTAGAACTCATGTGGAGGAACAGAGGGTTAAAATGGTAAGACAATCATCAGAGATAGCTGATAATTATGAGTTAGTTCATAGAGATAAACCTTTTCCTTGTCACCCTTTTAAATCAGAGAAGGAAAGACAGTGAGAAGGTAAAAGGAAGGTGTGTGGCCAGGGAAGAGAACGAGTAGGTGGAAATTCCCAGGAGGTTTGTTTTCAGAATAAAAAGGAAGGTGCTGAGGGTAGAAGTGACACCTGAAAATTGAGGCATTTTCATCATAATAACGTTAGACAAATAAAGTCAATGTGCTGGAAATTACAGGAAAATCTCTTGGGATTATTAGGGTGCAGAAAAGTTCTGGATGTAAAGTGCTGTGGGTTCTGAGGTTCAAGCACAGGAAAAACTAATGGTTTGTGTACAGGGATAGCAGGAAGAAGCAGTGATAGGTGAAGATGTGAAAATGTGTTCACAATTTATGCAAGGGAGTTCTAAGGAGCAGGTTGTAGAAATGCTTAAAGATTTTATGTGTGAAGGGAAAGCCTTTCCATATGTACAGGGTGCAGTAGGTAAAGATGTTAAAAGGGGCTATTCAATCCTTAATGTTGCAGGATAGGGACATTTGTTGTTCAGAACAAGTATTGCAGGACCAGATGATAATTGGGGTTCATGGAGATGCTAAACCTATTCCATTTTTTAAAAAATCATTCATGGGATGTGGGATTCGCTGGCTGGGCCAACATTTATTGCCCATCCCTTGAAGCCCTTGAGAAAGTGGTGGTGAGCTGTCTTCTTGAACCACTGTAGTCCATGTGTTGTAGGTACACTAGATTGCTGTTAGGAAGGGAGTACCAGGATTTTAACCCAGTGACAGTGAAGGAACGTCGATGTAGATCCAAGTCAAGATGGTGAGTGACTTGGAGGGGAACATCCAATTGGTGGTGTTCCCATCTATCTGCTGCCCTTGTCCTTCTAGATGGTAGTGGTTGTGGGCTTGAAAGTTGCTGTTGAAGGAACCTTGGTGAATTCCTGCAGTGCATCTTGTAGATGGTACACACTGCTGCTACTGTGCATCGGTAGTGGAGGGAGTGACTGTTTGTGCCAATCAAGTGGACTGCTTTGTCCTGGATGGTGTCCAGCTTCTTTAGTGTTGTAGGAGCTGCAAGTGGAGTATTCCATCACATTCTTGATCTGTGCCTTTTAGATGGTGGACAGGCTTTGGGGAGTCAGGAGGTGAGTTACTTGTCACTTGATTCCTAGCCTCTGACCTGCTCTTGTAGCCACAGTATTTATATGGCTAGTCCAGTTCAGTTTCTGGTCAATGGTAACCTCCAGGATGCAGACAGTGGGGGATTCAGTGATGGTAATTCAGTGAACATCAACGGGCGATGGTTGTCTTGTTGGCCATTGTCTGACACTTGTGTGGTGCGATATTACATGCCACTTGTCAGCCCAGGTCTTGTTGCAGGTCTTGCTGCATTTGGACATGGACTGCTTCAGAATCTGAGGAGTCGTAAATGGTGCTGAACATTGTGCAAACATCAGTCTACATCCCCACTTCTGACCTTATGATGGAAGGAAGGTCATTGCTGAAGCAGCTGAAGATGGTTGGGCCCAGTACACTACCCTGAGGAACTCCTGCAGTGATGTCCTGGAGCTGAGATGACTGACCTCCAACAACCACATCCATCTTCCTTTGTGCTAAGTATGACTCCAAGCAGTGGAGACTTTTCCCTCTGATTCCCATTGACTCCAGTTTTGCTACGGCTCCTTGATGCAACACTCGGTCAAATGCAGCCTTGATGTCAAGGGCAGTCACACTCCCTTACTTCAGGATTTCAACTCTTTTGTCCACATTTGAACCAAGACTGTAATGAGGTCTGGAGCTGAGTGGCCATGGTGGATCCCAAACTGGGCATCAGTGAGCAGGTTATTGCTAAGCAAATGCCGCTTGATAGCAGTGTCGATGACCCCTTCCGTTACATTACTGATGGTTGAGAGTAGACTGATGGGGCGGTAATTGGCCGGGTTGGATTTTTGTGTACAGGATACACCTGGGCAATTTTCCACATAGCCAGGTTGATGCCAGATTTGTAGCTGTACTGGAACAGCTTGGCTAGGGGCGCGGCAGTTCTGGAGCACAAGTCTTCAGTGCTATTGCTGGAATGTTGTCAGGGCCCATAGCCTTTGAAGTATCCAGTGCCTTCAGCAATTTCTTGATATCATG
This sequence comes from Carcharodon carcharias, assembly GCF_017639515.1. NCBI lineage: Eukaryota > Metazoa > Chordata > Chondrichthyes > Lamniformes > Lamnidae > Carcharodon > Carcharodon carcharias. The sequence goes on along the minus strand of NC_054474.1, from coordinate 77,335,996 downwards.
TGGAGTGAATTGAATTGGCTGAAGACTGGCATCTGTGATGCTGGGGAGCTCTGGAGGAGGCGGTGATGGTTCATCCACTCGGCAATTCTGGCTGAAGATTGTTGCGAATGCTTCAGCCTTATCTTTTGCACTGCTGTGCTGGGCTCCTCCATCATTGAGGATGGGGATATTTGTGGAGCCACCTGCTCCAGTGAGTTGTTTAATTGTCCACCACCATTCATGACTGGATGTGGCAGGGTTGCAGAGCTTAGATCTGATCCATTGGTTGTGGGATCGCTTAGCTCTGTCTATAACTTGTTGCTTATGCTGTTTGGCACATAAGTGGTCCTGTTTTATAGCTTCACCGGGTTGACACCTTACTTTTAGGAATGCCTGGTGCTCATCCCGGCATGCCCTCCTGCAATTTTCATTGAACCAGCGTTGATCCCCTGGCTTGTTGGTAATGGTAGATTGGAGGATATGCTGGGCCATGAGGTTACAGGTTGTGTTTGAGTACAATTCTGCTGCTGCTGATGGCCTACAGCGCCTCATGGATGCCCAGTCTTGAATTACTAGATCTGTTCGAAATCTATCCCACTTAGCATGGTGGTAGTGCCACACAACATGATGGGGTGTACCCTCAATGGAAGGTGGGACTTGGTCTCCACAATGACTGTGCGTTGGTCACTCCTGCCGATACTGTTGTGGGCAGATGCATTTGTCGCAGGCAGGTTGGTGAGTATGAGGTCCAGTATGTTTTTCCTTCTTGGTTCCCTCACCAACTGCCACAGACCCAGTCTAGTAGCTATGTCATTTAGGACTTGGCCAGCTTGGTCAGTAGTGGTGCTACCGAGCCACTCTTGGTGATGGACATAGAAGACCCCCACCCAGAGTACATTCTGTGTCCTTGCCACCCACAGTGCTTCCTCCAAGTGATGTTCAACATGGAGGAGCACTGGTTCATCAGCTGAGAGAGGATGGTATGTGGTAATCAGCAGGAGGTTTCCTTGCCCATGTTTGACCTGATGCCATGAGACTTCATGGGGTCTGGAGTCGACATTGAGGACTCCCAGGGCAACTCCCTCCTGTCTGTATACCACCGTGCCACCACCCCTGCTGGGTCTGTCCTGCTGCTGGGACAGAATATACCCAGGGATGGTGATAGTAGATTCATAGAGGTCTACAGCACCAAACAAGGCCCTTGGGCCCATCGAGTCTGTGCCGGTCAAACAAGTACCTAACTACTCTAATCCCATTTTCCAGCATTAGGCCCATAGCCTTGTATGCCATGGCATCGCAAGTGCACATCCAAATACTTCTTAAATGTTATGAGAGTTTCTGCCTCTACCACCATTTCAGGCAGTGAGTTCCAGATTCCCACCACCCTCTGGGTGAAAAAATTCTTCCTCACATCCGCTCTAAACCTCCTGCCCCTTAAATCTGTGGCCCTGGTTATTGATCCCTCCACCAAGGGGAAAAATTCCTTCCTGTCTTCCCTATCTATGTCCCTCATAATTTCATACACCTCAGTCATGTCCCCCCTCAATCTCCTCTGCTGCCCGGGAGATAACCTCAGTCTCTCCTCATAACTAAAACTCTCCAACCCAGGCAACATCCTGGTAAATCTCCTCTGCACTCTCCCTAGTGCAATCACATCCTTCCTACAATGCAGATTCCAGAACTGCACGCAATACTCTAGCTGTGGCCTAACCAGCATTTTATACAGTTCCAGCATAACCTCCCTGCTCTTGTATTCTATGCTTCGGATAATAAAAGCAAGTATCCCATATGCCTTCTTAACCGCCTTATCTACCTGTCTTGCTACCTTAAGGAACCAGTGGACATGCACACCAAGGTCTCTCTGATCCTCAGTACTTCCCAGAGTCCTACCATTCATTGTGTATTCCTGTGCCTTTTTTGTCCTGCCCAAGTGCATCACCTCACACTTATCTGGATTAAATTCCATTCGCCACTGATCAGCCCATCTAACTAGCCTGTATCTCCTTTAATCTAAGGCTATCCTTCTCATTATTTATCACTCCAATTTTCATGTTACCTGTGAACTTACTGATCAACTGTCCTATATTCAAGTCTAAATTGTTTATATATACCACAAACAGCAGGGGACCCAACTGGAACATTGGGCTGAATTTTGCTCCCATTGGGGGCGAAGTTGAATGGCGGGCACAGGCGCGCTTCTGATCGGTGCCCCCGAACAAGGACACAGCACCATTTTACTTGGGCGGGCCAATTAAGGCCCATCCAGCGTGACATCCGCACAGAAGCACTATACGTTTCCTGTGTGGGTGGGGGGGCGGGGGGGAATCCCAAAATCGAGAGTGCGCTCTTTTGCGCATGCGCACGAAGGAGCGCACTTATCTCCCTGAGGCTAAGTGCAGCCTCAGAGAGATCGGTTGTAAATGTATAATACCTAAAAATAGAGAAATAAAATGTCCTTAATGTGGTGTCACATGAGTTGGGACATGTCCATAACTTTCACAAAAACTTTATTAAACTTTTTAAAAACCTACATGAAACCTCGTCCCCACCATGGATCAGGTTTCATGCTTTTTTTAATTTGCGCTGGGGCTCCTGGCCTTCCCGCCAACCTTAAGGTTGGATGGGCACGTCCTTTAATTACTTAATTGACTCTGTCAATGGCCTCAATTGGCCAATGACAGGTTGGCAGGTGCGCAGCTTGCTTCATTCCCCCCCCCAATTCCTGAAAATTTAAATGGGGTGCGGTGACGTCACCATGTGTTATTTTACTTATTGGCGAGTGGGCCCTGCCCCTGCTCACCGACGCGTAAAATCCTGCCCATTATCTGTAATGTATGATTCCATGAGGATGACTATGTCAGGCTGTTGCTTGACTAGTCTGTGACACAGCTCTCCCAACTTTGGTATCAGGTGATGACCCAGGTGTTAGTAAGGAGGACTTTGCAGGGTTGACAGGGCTGCGATTGCCATTGTTGTTTCCAGTGCCTAGGTCGATGCCACGTGGTCCATCCAGTTTCATTCCTTTCTTGTGTCTTTGTAGCAGTTTGTTAAAACTGAATGGCTTGCTAGGCCTTTTCAGAAGGTATTTAAGAGTCAACCACATTGCTGTGGGTCTGGAGTCACCTGTCAGCCAGACCAGCTAAGGCCGACAGATTTCCTTCCCTAAAGGACATTAGTGAACAAGATCCCACCATCTACCATGGTGGGATTCAAACCTGGGTCCCCGCAGCATTACCCTGGATTATTAGTCCAGTGACAATACCACTATGCCATCACCTTCCCCTATTGATTGTGGAATGCAAATTTTAAAAGTAAGTAGAAAACAGGTGAGGTAGTTATTGGAGTAGTGAAAAACTTGTCCATTGCAGGGATTCAATTTATTTTAGATAATGGTATAGCTGGGTCACAGATGTGGGTGATGCCAATACTAGTTGAGCAGCCTGCAGAAGTGTTTGCAACAAAAGTGTTGCAGAGGGAGCATCCTGAATTGTTTCCAGATTGAGTGGTAACAAGATCACAGGTTCACAGGTTGAAACAAGAAGAACAGGAAGTTAAAAGGCAGGAAGAAGGTGTGGAAGTCCAATTAGCTGACACTGTGTGATGATAAGATTGTTGAGGAAGAAAGACTGCAGAATGCAGCTGAGGTGTATAACTCAAGGCATTTGGTGGAGTTATAGAAAAACGATACGCAAGTAAGACCGTTATGTCAGACAGCTTATTCGGAAGCAGAGGCAGAATGTATTCCAGAATGTTATAACCTTAAGGGTAATGTTTTAATGAGAAAATGGCGGCCTTGTTTCAGCAAATGAAAGGTGGAGGGAATTACATCAGGTTGTTATACCATTTGGATATAGAAATGAGGTTCTGAGGAAAGCTCATGGGATTCCAATGGGGTGGGGGGGACATTTAGGAATTAGAAAGACACAGGCGGAAGTACAAAAACATTTTTATTGGCCTGGATTGCATAGAGATGTAGTCAAATTCTGTAGAACATGTCACAAATGCCAGGTGATAGGGAAACCACAAGCAGTGATTAAGCCTGCGCCTTTAATTCCAATTCCTGCATTTTAAGAACCTTTTACCAGGTTCATGATTGATTGTGATGGACCCTTCCCTAAGGCTAAAAGTGGAAACCAGTACTTACTGACAATAATAGATGTGCCTACAAGGTTTCCTAAAACAATAACTTTGAGAAATATTATAACAAAGAGAATTGTGGAAGAGTTAAATAAATTTTTTTACAAGATATGGTTCACTTAAAGAAATAAAATCAGGTCAGGGTTCAAATTTTATGTCACGGCTGTTTAAGGAAGTAATGAATAGTTTGGGGATAAAACAGTTTAACTCAACAGCTTATCATCCTCAGTCACAAAAAGCTTTGCAAAGATGGCATCAAACTTTAAAAACTATGATGAGGGTGTATAGCCAGGATTATCCACAGGATTGGGTTGCAGGAATTCCACTTTTGTTATTGGCTATTTGGGATGCTCCTAATATATCGACTGGTTTTAGCCCTTTTGAACTAGTTTATGGTCATGAAGTAAGAGGATCACTGAAATTGATTCATGAGAAATTGGTTGGTCAAAATTCAGAAACTATTCTCATGGATATGTATCAAACTTCGGAGAAAGATTGGACACAACATGTGAGTTAGTTAGGGAACGTTCAAAGACATCACAGCAAGTGATGAAAGTGAAGGCAGACAGGAAAGCTATAGCTCATAGTTTAGTTGCTGGGGGGAAAGTGCTAGTTCTGTTACTAGTACTGGGTGATTCGCTAAAGGCAAGGTTTAGTGGGCCTTACAGAATTGAAAAGAAACTGAGTGAAGTAAATTATTTAAGAAATACTCCAGATAGAAGAAAGAAGCAGAGGGTGTATCATATAAATATGCTTTAAAAGTACTTTGACAGGGAAGAGGACCAAAAGGAGGTGTTAGTTGCGGTAGATAAAGGGAAAGAGGTAGAAATGCAAGATTCTGAAATTGATTTTCCTCTAATGAAATTGGATAATTTATATGTAATTTATATGTAATATTGAGTTACCTTCCAGACAAGTGTCAAAGTGATTTGGAGAAGCCATTGCAGTCACACAAAGCTATTTGCGGGAATAAGCTGGAGAGGACAAATTTAGCTATACGTGTATGTGTAGAAGTTTCATCTTCAACAAGGCAACATATTTATAGATTAAATCCGGCAAAGTTATCACAAGTAAAGAAAGAAATTTAATTTATGCTTTAAAATGAGATATTTGAGTCTAGTGCAGTAACTGGAGTTCGCCTATTGTGCTGATACTAAAACCGAATGGACCACAAAGACTGTGTGTGAACTATCGAAAGGTGAATGCAGTGACAAAAGTGGATTCATATCCTATACATGGCTGGGAGATTGCATTGAGAAAGTGGAACAATCAAAATTTCTCACAAAGATTGAGTTGCTAAGAGGATAATGGCAAGTACCGTTATCGGAGAGAGCAAAGGTGATATCGGCTTTCATAATGCCAGATAGACAATATCAGGTTAAAGTTATGCTATTTGGTATGAAAAATGCACTTGAAACATTTCAAAGACTGTCAATCAAAGTAATTGTAGGACTGAGCAATTGCGCTGATTATATTGATGACCAAATTGATAGTTTCCAGTGAGATGTGGGAGGAGCATTTATATGGAAGAATTATTTAATCGATTACTTGAAGCTAATTTGGTAGTGAACTTGGATAAAAGTGAATTTGCAAAAGCGCAAATGACATATCTCGGCCATCCCATTGGACATGTTAAGCTGACTCTGAGCGATGTGAAAGTCAAGGCTGTCATGGATTTCCCTGTGCCTACAACAAAATGAGAAGTTTTGAGATTTCTGGGCATGAGAGGATTTTACTGGAAATTTGTACTAAATTTTAGCTGTTTGGTTGCTCCATTGACTGAACTATTTAAAAAGAACAAGAAGTTTCAATGGACACAGGAGTGTCGGAAGGTATTTGACAGTTTGAAAACCGTATTGATTATGACACCGGTTTTGGCAGTACTCAATTATGCCAAGCAATTTAAGTTGGCCATTGACACAAGCGATATAGGCATTGGGGCCATGTTGTTACAAGAAGATGACACTGGAATTGAGAAGCCAATAGGGTATTTTTCACAGTAGTTGAATATACAACAGATAAGACATTCAATGGTTGAGAAAGAGACTTTGGGTCTGGTGTTAGCATTGCAGCATTTCAATATTTACGTTGCGAACAATTCATCAGAAACAATTGTTTATAAAGACCACAATCCTTTAAAGTTTCTGGACAAATTTTGAAACAAAGGTGCAAGGCTATTCAGATGGAGTTTATTACCGCAACTATTTAATCTACAGATTATACATGTGGCTGAATGAGGAGGTTCGATTGCAGATGCAATGTCAAGAATTTGAAGCTGAAAGGAAAAATTGGACATTTAAAAACCTGGACACTGGACTGGAATGATTTCTGTTGATAACAAGGATTTGTATATATATGTTAAAGCATGCATCTGGAAATGTAAGAGTGTAGGTATATAAATAAATATATGAGGTAATGGAAGATGGGTTATGAAAATGAAGCCATCTGTTTAAATTATAATGGTTCATTTTCCAGTAAGGAGAGCGGTGTCATGAAAATATAATAATTTTCATGACATTATCGTAATTTATTGTAAAGGTAGGTTAATAGTGGGATTAGTTTCTCTAATTGTAGGTGTGTGTGTGGGGAGGGGGTGAATTGAATTACAGACAGCTGGTCTGGGTACTTTGATGTATCAGAAGGGAAACTAGGTTTGAAATGCTTCTTACATGAACATGGTTGAAGTTTTAGAATGGGAGGGGTGAAGAACATTTGCATTTTTAGATAACCCCCAAGTACTAAATTTCAAAGAGATGGTAAGGTATTACGCCTAGCCAACAGAGGCTAAGCCAACAAATGTGTTTATTTGTTGATAATATGAGTGATATGAAAGATTTATATTATGGAAAAAGTAAAATTTCAAAGACATATTGGAACAATGGGATTTACATTAAAAAGGGAGAAACATGTATAAAGGAGATGAGGTTATGTGTAAGGAAAAGGGCATTCTAAATCCAACAAGTGTGAAAAGCCTCTCACCTCTATGTACCAAGCTGCTATCTCCAGGAACAGAAGATAAGGGAATTCACATTGAATATCACTGTCAAGGGTATTATGTGCTTTGCCTTGGTCTGTTGAAATCTATGTTGTTTTACTGTTGCCTTAATAGAGGTGTAACTGGGAGCTAGATTAATTAAAGGATTTAGGAGTTATCATTGTAATAATTTGTAGACCTACGTATGTACTTAAAATGATTTATCTTATTAATAAATGTTTAATTTAGTTTTGTAAAAAAAAAACCTCTAAGACGCGGTAGACTTATTACTACTGAATTTAAGGCATGAATCTTGAAATAAAAATACAAATTGCAAAGCAGTTGGGGTAGCTGTTTTGAGTTTCCCTCTGGAATTTGAGCAGCTCAGCATATATCATCCACTGTGCCATTATAGCAAGCTTGCCCTTTCCAATAAATCACATGACCGCAGCTAAATGATCAGCATGGCAATTGTGGAGGACTATTTGTTTATCTGAATTGTAAGCACTTTAATTGTTGGGGAAAAAGCTGTTTTAAAAGAAAATGCCCCAGTGATTTACTGGAAATCTCATGATGTAGATGAGTATTATGATTTGAACTTGTTTTTTTGAATTCAGTTGGGAATAAACTGAGAAGGGAAATGCTTCCTAGTGTATTCGCTCCCTGCCTTGCTTGAAATACAGCGTGGCTATCAGTATCCAGCCAGGGATCCTCATCTTAGTGGAACTTCTCTGCCTTTGGAAACCCGAGAGGTTGAGGTGAGAAAGGTCAATCTGGTTCTATTCTCCTCCATGCTGAAGTTCCATTGATGAGAAATTCTAAACATCTACTGGGACTGGTGGTTCATCTTCACACGAGGGGCACCAGATCAACAGTGTCAAAACCCTGTGGACTTTATCCTTTTTAAAAAGTTTTTTCTTCAACCACTCATCTCTGCAGAGACCCTATTTGTTTATCCTATGTTTATGTGTGTGTGTACTTGCTGAGGAATTTTAGAAGGGATAGACAGTTACAATTCCAAATTACAATTTGTGTTTTAACCAGTTCTTACAACTTGTTTTAAAAAATAAGTTTTGTATTATAATAAACAATCATTCTACGTTTATTGAAAGAAGCCTGGTTAAAATCTCTTTTATTCTGGGTCTAACAGTAGTGCAGGTAAATAATTGGATATTTTGATAAGTGAATTAAACATTTACACTAATGGTAAAACCCGTGGAATAGTGGGCCTAGGCAAACTGCGCAGTCCTCCCATCCCGGTCCTAATAACTAACACATTGTTGTTCAGCATATGACTGCAGTGCAGCAGTGAATTTGGTACCCCGGGACATATATTCACATTACAATTATTTCCTAGCTCTTTACGTATACTACAATGATATAACATCCCTCATTCTTTAAGAAAAATATATAATGCCTCTATATGAATATAACTGTTCCAATCATTAACCTTTTTTTCTAAGATAAGAAAGTTAACAAGTGACCTTTATAAATAAACTGAACATATTAAGAGTCTTTTATGGCTTGTTTTATTTTCTCAAGAAAACATTATCCGTGGTATTGTTCAAGTGGTATGATGCCGTGCCTCCATCTTGTTGATTTGGGAGTCTTCACTCTCTGTGGTGGGTTGGCATGCTGCACAGTTGATGTTGTGCATGTTTCTCCTGGTATTGTAAAAGTCATGCTTGCTGTTGCCAATGTTGTGTCACTTGCTGGTGAAACTATATGTTTCACCATTTGTTGGCGATGCTGTTGATATTACCTTGCCAGTTGGTGAGGTTGCTGGTGTTTTGATGATCTTTTCTGTGTTTCCAGCTCAAGCGTAGGTCGAACATGGATTCTTTTCACTCACATTTGCTTCATGGTTTCAGTCTTAGTGATGTATGGCCTTGGAGTCCCAGCCTCACCAACAACATTTGCTGGCTTCCTGGTTTTCATGATTGGATCCTGTGCACATGCAGTTTGTCCCTTCAACAGCTCAGCCAGGGATTTAGCATGCTTGTTGAAATGTTGACTTCCTTCTACCTGTGCTTCAGTGAGCTCTGGTGCCTTGCTTCTCTCTGGTCATTTGGAGGGAGTATCTTGCTTGGCAGAGTTGTCTTATACTTAACAAAAACAGAATTACCTGGAAAAACTCAGCAGGTCTGGCAGCATCGGCGGAGAAGAAAAGAGTTGACGTTTCGAGTCCTCATGACCCTTCGACAGAACTTGAGTTCGAGTCCAAGAAAGAGTTGAAATATAAGCTGGTTTAAGGTGTTGTGGTGGGGGAGAGAGAGAGAGAGAGAGAGAGGGGGGGAGAGAGAGAGAAGTGGAGGAGGCCCCTCAACTTCTCTCTCTCTCTCTCTCTCTCTCTCTCCCCCCCCCACCCAACAACACCTTAAACCAGCTTATATTTCAACTCTTTCTTGGACTCGAACTCAAGTTCTGTCAAAGGGTCATGAGGACTCGAAACGTCAACTCTTTTCTTCTCCGCCGATGCTGCCAGACCTGCTGAGTTTTTCCAGGTAATTCTGTTTTTGTTTTGGATTTCCAGCATCTGCAGTTTTTTTGTTTTTGTCTTATACTTTCTTCTATTCAACAGCTTCACAGGTAATTTTATGCCCATCTTGAGAGGGGTAGATTGGAGTGATAATAAAGCAATGTTTGGGTCTTATAAGATCATAGAATGTTTACTGTTTCTTTGTCTCTGAGGATCTAGTAAGGTTTCTCTTGACTGTCAGGACCTGTCTTTCTATAAACTCGTGTACTGTTGGGTAATGTGTGGATGAGATGATGATGTTTAACCCATGCTGTTTAGTGAATCCCTTCAATTCTCCGATGGTGTATTGGGTTCCGTTGTCACATATTATTCTTTCAGAAACCCCTTGCTCAGCAAACAGAACTCATACTGCTGATATGATTGTCTCAAATCTTTCACCATTTGGATAAAAGGGAACATTGAATAATCTGGAACTATGATATACCATACTTAATTTTGAGTAAATAACTCAATTCCCACAGTATACCTTGTTGGTACTTCAGTAGCTATAATCTCCTCTTTCTGCTGTGTATGTCTGTATGTCTGGCATATATTGCAGGTAGACGCTATTCTTTCAATGTCCTTGCAGATGCCTATCCTGTACACATCTGATATGGCTCTGAGCTTACACTTCCTCATTCCCATGTGGCCTTCATGTCTTCTGGAGAAGTTCTTTCTGCATTGTTTTGGGCTTGATCATTCTGGATCCGGCCAGCAGAACATCATCTTCCAATGAGATGTCATCTCTGATTGGCCAGCATTGCCATACTGTTGGATGTATTTGCTGTGTAGTCATTTGGTAGTACAGAACTTGATTATTGCTGAAAGAATATAGTTTTTTGTCAAAGTTTTTCATCTTGCACTTATCAGGACAATTTGCAATCAAACCAAATGTAAAGGGAGCAATTTATACTGTATGAGAAGAGAGTGCTGAGTGGTTGGCAAGTGGACTCTGTTTTGTAGGGGCATTGCCATGGAAAATACATTTGTTTATGGTGACTGACAGTAAACTGCCAAGATTGGCTGTTAACTATCAGTCACCATCAGACTTTCTGCTGATCCAAAAAAGATGGCTGCTATAAGTCATATGATCACAGGATTGGCCCTTTGTTCTTGAAGCTACCACCAGCAGTTACAAGAACAAAAGAATTCCTCTCTCAGCCTATGGAATGTCACACCTCATTGTACAGACCCCTTGTAATCAACAAAAGCAGAGGAAATGTATAAGAACTGGCTCCCCAAATTGAACTATCACAAAAGAGAGAGATCAAAACTCATTATATCGGTAGGGTGCTAATAGCTACCTTGTTTCCTTCCTAAGGGGGTGCAATAGAATTCTGGCCAGAAGCACAGAAACTGATTGTTAAGTTGCAATTAACCTTTAATGGGCCATATCACATGACCCAAGCCTCTGGTCATCTGGATTGTTTTAACATTATATCTTTGGCCTTACAGGCAGACTGCCATTTTAACCTCAGTTGGAAAGGACTCCGGCAGCCGGGATGAGCAAGCAGTTGGTTATAATCTGTCACCTCCATGAAGCCTGTTTGATTTTACAAGTCTCTGATCAATACCTGCCAGGTGGTCAAAGCACAGAAAGCCCATTGTGTTGCAGTGTTATTAATTTCAAGGATTTTTATGTTGTTGTCTTCAACCAGAAACTCACTGGGACTAAACTCTGCCAAGAAGGAAAGATCCTCTGGACTTTGACTCTGGGAATCACTTGAACTAATGTTCATTTCTCTGGTTCTTGTACTGTTAATATCCATAGTTCTAAAACTCTTTTTCTATCCAGATTCACTACGACACTCTACTATTCCCATGTGACACTTTACATCATAATGTGGCGGTACTGTTTCCCCGGTCCCACATTACTGTTATGGACAGGAGAGAGATGGGCGAACTGTGCTTCTTCCCTCTCACCAAATATCCATAAGCAGAAAGCGATTTGTATTATTATTAAAGTATGTTGTGGCGTGTTTTCCCAAACTTTTGGTTTATGTGATCCAATTTACAGCAAACTCGCGTTATGTTTAATTTGGAAGGTTAGTTTATTTCACATTCAAAACCTGGAGGAGGAGTGTTCGCAGCTTCCCACTCTACTGCACACACGCACAGTAATGCTGCAAATTATTAGTAAATTGGATCTCACAAATTGAGGATTTAGGCCAACATGTTGCAGCATTCATTAAAAATAATTCAACTCACCTTCTGCTTATGGATAGTTGGTTAGAGGAAAGAAGTACAGTTTGCCTGTCTCCCTCCTGTCTGCAACAGTGATGTGGGACTGGAGAAACAGTACTAATCACATTATTATGTAGAGATTCACAAGGGAGTAGTAGAGTATAGTGGTGAGTCTGGTAGAAGTTGGCATGAAGATAGCACTTAGTCAGGACTGTTTCCTGTATATATGTATACAGTTATGTTATTAAAAAACAGTTATTGTTCAACTGTACATGTCCCTAGACCTCTTCATGAGACAACATACAACCTTACAACAATAAGGACATCTGATAATAACATTTCTCTTCCTGGCTTGAATTTCAGAGTGAAATCATAGCCCTGAAGCCTCAAGGGTAACCACTCTTGCTGCTGCTTTACGTAGATTTTTCTTGTAGATCTGCTCCAGTGGACAATGATCACCAATGATCACTCTCCACAATGAACTTACTCCCATGGAGATATGAATAGAATTTCTCACTTTCTACACGACTGCCAAAAATTCTCATTCTATGCTGCATATCTGGTCGCAGCTGATATTTGGGTTTTGGATGTGAATGCTATTGGTTTTCCTCTTGTACCAGGGCTTCTCCCAGTCCTTTTGTAGAAGCATCTATTTGCAGAGTACCAGGTTTCTTTCTGTTGTAGTATGACAGACTTGTCTCCTTGCATACTACTTTTTGTTGACAGTCGTCCCATGTGACTCTAATCACTGGTATTCACCATCTTCTTTCATCAGCTTTCCTAGATTTCTGTTTGTTCTGACATGACGGGTATGAAAGAACTCATGTACTGGATCAAGCCAAGGAAACTCCTCAACTCTTTCTTGTCTTTTGGAGGTTTCATCTCAAAGATGGCTGTGACTTTTTCAATGCAGGTCTGCTCAGGGTGGATCACCAACTCCAGAGCAGACCTCACTTAATTAACGGTGACCTTGGACAGAATTTTGAAGTCCATGTTAAGCAATGAAATGGGTCACCAATTTCTGATATCATCCCCCTCCCCCTTCCAAAAACAATTATGTATTTCCTCATGGATTCTGACATGCTGCTGGCCAGAAACTTACATTTGAACACCTAGCAGGCCTGGGCTAATCCAGCCCCACAGAGGTGAATACAGTTCCACTGGTAAGATTTCGCTTCTGGGAGTTTTACTCTTCTCAAAGTACCTGACATCCTTTGTCAGCTTGTCCAAAGTTAGTGGTTTGTCCAGACTATTCCGCATACTGTCATCTAAGACCTTTGTGATAGAGGACAGGAATGTCTGTGGACTTCATGTCATATAGTCTGGCATAGAAGGATTTGCTGCCCCTTACTATGTCAGGCCATGACAATGTTATGGAGCCGCCTTCTTCTTTCAGGCTATTGACCAAAGTGCTCTCTCTGTGTACCTTTTAGAAGAAGAAACGTGAGCATGTCACATCCTGTTCCACTGAACAGACTCTGGAGTGGAGGGTGATCTTGGAGGCCTCCACAGCAAAGAGTGAGGCTTCCTGGCTCTTCATCTCTTGGAGATCCTCCTCTACATTGAATCCCATCGACGGCAGTAGGGGTAGATTCTGCATGTTTTTCTGAATTCAGGGCATTTCTTCCAGTCCCCCTTTCATCTTCTGAATGCCACTGGGGATGAAAAGCCTCTTGATTTTCAGTTTGATTGATTCCCAGCAGTCAGTTGGGGACTCAAAGAGGGCTTTTCATAGTTCTCCAACCTTTGTAATCCTCTTTCTAATGTTTTCTGGGGTCAACAATTTCACGTTCAGTTTCCATGATCCTCTGCCAACCCTCTGGTCTTCCTGTAGGTGATAGTTGGCCAGTAGGAAGCAGGGATCAGAAAACAATGCCGGTTTCATGCCGGTGGATCTAACCGCGAATGCTTGGGGCGCAAACAGGAGATCTATCCTGGAATGCATGGACCCACCTGACTTCAACCAGGTGTATTTGTGCAATGCTCCATCTGCAGGGCTGCTGATAAAGTCATGCTTCTTGGCATCTTTTATCGTTTTTACCAGGAATCTGGTCATAGTGTCCAGTTTGCTGTCAGCCCTGCCGATCATCCAGCCACATCAATGATATGGTTGAAATCACCGGCTAGAATGAACAGCCTGGCATCACCAACAGCATTGGGAGCTGCTGAAGGATGGCCAGCCAATTGATGTTTGAATCAGATGTACACGTTAATTAACCGGACCAGAGCATTTTTATATATTACTTCTGCTACAGGGACGTGCCCACCCACCACCCCTTAACTTCAGAGATGGTGGCGTTTTCTCCTCACAGCAGAATACCAAGGCTGAAGCAATGGGAATCAGTTCCTGCTAAACAGATCGATGGTCCATGGGAGCACCATCAGGACTATTGCCTGTAGGAGCTGAGGTGTGATATTCTGTGCTCCTGCAGAAACAACGGGTCAGCTTTCACCTTAGCGAGGTATCCAAGATTGAAACACATCGTGTAGTAGGCTTAATACTATGAATGTTAATAGGAGGAATCATTGACCCATTTTAAAGTTGTTTATTGCTTGTCAAACCCATTGTCTTTTGAACCTTGGGTATGCCTCTGCAGCAAAGGGTGAAAGGCTGAAGCCTCTGCTGAAACCACCCTAAAATAAATCTACCCAAAACCCCCCCACAAACTTACACTTGGAACCACCTTCATGATCCTGGTCTCTTCCCTATCACAGAGTAAAATATAGCCAGTGTGGGAAGGCTTTGTTAAAGGACCATTCATAGGTCAACTTTCAGGCAGATTTTTTTTTATTCATTCACGAGATGTGGGTTTCGCTGGCTGGGCCAGCATTTATTGCCCATCCTCAGTTGCCCTTGAGAAGGTGGTGGTGAGCTGACTTCTAGAACCACTGCAGTCCATGTGGAGTAGGTACACCCACAGTGCTGTTAGGAAGGGGGTTCCAGGGTTTTGACCCAGCGACAGTGAAGGAACGGCGATATATTTCCAAGTCAGGGTAGTGAGTAACTTGGAGGGGCATTCCAGGTGGGGGTATCCCCATCTATTAGCTGTCTTTGTCCTGCTAGATAGTCCTGATCGTGTTTTGGAAGGTACTGTGCAAGGAGCCTTGGTGAATTCCTGCAGCGCATTTTGTAAATGGTACACACTGCTGCCACTGTGCCTTGGTGGTGGAGGAAGTGAATGTTTGTGGATGTGATGCCAATCAAGCAGATAGCTTTGTCCTGGTTGGTGTCAAGCTTCTTGAGTGCTTTGGGAGCTGCATTCATCCAGGCAATTGGGGAGTATTCCATCACACTCCTGACCTGTGCCTTGTGGAATGTGGACAGGCTTTAGGGAGTCAGGAGGTGAGTTACTTATCACAGGATTCCTAACCTCTGACCTGCTCTTGTAGCCATGGTATTTATATGGCTAGTCCAGTTCAGTTTATGGTCAATGGTAACCCCCAGGATGTTGATAGTTGGGAATTCAGTGATGGTAATGCCATTGAATGTCAAGGGGTGATTGTTAGATTTTCTGTTGTTGGAGATGGTCACTGCCAGGCACTTTGTGGCGCAAATGTTACTTGCCACTTTTCAGCCCAAGTCTGGATATTGTCCGGGTCTTGCTGCATTTGGACATGAACTGCTTCAGTATCTGAGGAGTTGTGAACGGAGCTGAACATTGTGCAACCATCAGCAAACATCCCCACTTCTGACCTTATGATGGAAGGAAGGTCATTGATGAAGCAGTTGAAGATGGTTGGGCCAAGGACACTACCCTGAGGAACTCCTGCAGTGATGCCCTGGAGCTGAGACGACTGACCCCCAACAACCACAACCATCTTCCTTTGTGCTAGGTATGACTCCAACCAGTGGAGAGTTTTCCCCCGATTCCCATTAACTCCAGTTTTGCTTGGCTCCTTGATGCCGCACTCAGTCAAATGCAGCCTTGATGTGAAGGGCAGTCACTCTCACCTCAGCTCTGGAGCTCAGCTTTTTTGTCTATGTTTGAACCGGGCTATAAAGAGGTCAGGATCTGAATGGTCCTGGCGGAATCCAAACTGGGCGTCAGTGAGCAGGTTATTGCTAGACAAGTGCTGCATTGTTGATGACCTCTTCCACGACTTTACTGATGATCGAGAGTAGACTGATGGGGTGGTAATTGGCTTGGTTGGATTTGTCCTACATTTTGTGTACATACCTGGGCAATTTTCCACATAGCCGGGTAGATGCCAGTGTTGTAGCTGTACTGGAACAGCTTGGCTAGAGGTGCGGCAAGTTCTGGAGCACACGTCTTCAGTAGTATTGCCGGAATATTGTCAGGGCCTACAGCCTTTGTACTATCTGGTGCCTTCAACTGTTTCTTGATATCACATGGAATGAATCGAACTGGCTGAAGACTGGCATCTGTGATGCTCGGGACCTCCAGAGGAGGCCGAGATGGATTACCTACTTGGCACTTTTGGCTGAATGCTGTAGCTCTTTTGCACAGATGTGCTGGGCTCCCCCATCATTGAGGATGGGGATATTTGTGGAGCCTCCTCCTCCAGTGAGTTGTTTAATTGTCCACCACCATTTATCACTGAATATGGCAGTACTGCAGAGCTTAGATCTGATCCATTGGTTGTGGGATCGCTTAGCTCTGTCTATCACTTGCTTCATGCTGTTTGGCACACAGGTAGTCCTGTGTTATAGTTTCACCAGGATCACACATGTTTAGGTATGCCTGGTGCTGCTCCTGACATGCCCTCCTGCACTCTTCATCCACTGGCTTGATGGCAATGGTAGAATGGAGGATATGTCGGGCCATGGGATTACAGATTGTGTTCAAGTACGTTTCTGCTGCGGCTGATGGCCCACAGTGCCTCATGGATACCCAGTCTTGAGCTGCTGGATCTGTTTGAAATCTATCCCATTTAGCACGGTAGTAGTGCCACACAACACAATGGAGGTTATCCTCAACATGAAGGCAGAACTTCGTCTCCACAACGACTGTGCGGTGGCCACTCTTACTGATACTGTCATGGACATATGAATTTACGGCAGGCAACTTGGTGAGGATGAGGTCCAGTATGTTTTTAGGTCTTGTTGGTTCCCTCACCACCTGCCGTGGACGCAGTCTAGCAGCCTTGTCCTTTAGGACTTGACCAGCTCAATCAGTAGTGATGCTACTGAGCTACTCTTGATGATAGACATTGAAGCACATTCTGCACCCTTGCCACCCTCAATGCTTCCTCCAAGTGATGTTCAACATGGAGGAGCACTGATTCGTCAGCTGAGGGAGGGCAATATACGGTAATCAGCAGGAGGTTTTCTTGCCCATGTTTGACCTGATGCCATGAGACTTCGTGGGGTCTGGAGATGATGTTGAGGACTCCCAGGGCAACCCCCTCCTAACTGTATACCATTGTGCCACCATCTCTGCTGAGTCTGTCCTGCCAGTGGGTGATGGTGGTGTCTGGGACATTATCTGAAAGATATGATTCCGTGAGGATGACTATGTCAGGCTGTTGCTTGACTATTCTGTGAGACAGCTCTCCCAATTTTGGCACTAGCCCCCATATGTTAGAAAGGAGGACTTTGTAAAGTTGACAGGGCTGAGTTTGCCGTTACCATTTCCGGTTCCTAGGTCGATAGTGGGTAATCCATCTGGTTTCATTTGTAGCAGTTTGATACAACTGAGTGGCCTGCTAGACTATTTCAGACCCACAGCAATGTAGGTCCGGAGTCACATGTAGGCCAGACCAGGTAAGGACGACGGATTTCTTTCCCTAAAGGGGCATTAGTGATGGGTTTTTACAACAATTGACAATAGTTCCATGGTCATTATTAGACCTTAATTCCAAATTTTTATTGAATTCAAATTCCACCATCTGCCATGGCGAGATTCGAACCAAGAGCATTACTCTGGGTCACTAGTCCAGCGATAATACAACTATGCTATTACCTCCCACATGGTATCAATGCAATCATTCACAATATGGTCAGGCATGGTAAGAAACTTGTTTGCTAGTACATGGCAGGCATTTTGGAGGGAAATGCAGAGAGGGTTGGTGATGGTTGATTTGCTGGCACATTCCAAAGGGGGAAGGGGTGGTATTGGGCAGCGTAAGTAAAACAGAAAGAAAATTTGAATATTGCTGAAAAGAGAGACATGTTACCGAAGCTATTTGTCTTGCAATCATCAGGACAAATGCAAGGTTGCCAAGTTTCAATCACAACAATACATACTACAGGAGAAAAGGATGCTAATTGGTTGGCAAATCAAATCTAATTGGCCAAGGCATTGCCATGGTGAAATCAATGGGGAACTATAGACTCCCCAAGCACCCAGGTAATTCAAAAAAGGCACAAGGCTTGAGCATATTCCTTTTGTTTGCAGAGAATGGGTTGCTGCATATGAATGTATGTAGCTTCTATCAAGCATAAACTGGTTGTTAGTTTTGATTTTAGTGCACTCAATGTTGTTCAGCAGGCACTTTCCAATCGCAGAATCACATCTAACAGTAGATGGATTGGTGAGTATGGTCTCTACTCTGCCAATTACGAACAACTGCAGGAACTTACTGTTTGATTTGATTAGCCAATCGTTGGGATATAAAGCCTACATACCTGGCATCGCACCAGCACTGAAATTCATACATGACGTTGCTCAATTATGTGGTAGACAGAACTAGGCAGTGGCTACATGAATGGTATTTTCCACTAACAAGATGCTGCTGTCAGTCCAAAAAGATGTTCTGCCTACCGCACAAACTTTCTCTGTGATATAAATTGTTGTGATTGTTTGAAATATGGCCTTCTTGCATTTGTCCTGATCAGTGCAAGATGAAAAGCTTCAGCAACATGGCTCTCATTTCAGCAATAGAAGGAAAATTGGTGAGATCAGCTCCCCAATGAACACGCTGAGCAGGAAGCTCAATGAGAGTGGGTTGGGTGGTATAAATTTAAGGCTAGAGATGTAAAGCCAGAAAAGTTTTTGTTAAGGTCAAATGTGTGTGAAATGAGGGTGACAATGATCGTGGGAGGGGACGTGGGTAGTGGTTAGATTGTAAACAACTAAGAAGATTTTCAGAAGAGGTCAATGGGGACAGATACAAAAGGTAAGCAGTTAAGTGCGGAATAAGATTTGGATGAGAGAGTTTTGGATGAATTTGGAGTTTGTGTTGAGTACAGCTCACACTAAATAAGAGAGCACAGCAGTCAATTTTCAGAAAGAGAATTTTTTTTCTCAAAAACACATTTTTCCCTGTTAGCAACAAGCACTAGCTGAGAATAAAAGCAGGAGGAATTTATTCTCCAAGGTTCGGATAGAAGAGATCTAGAGGGAATTTTAAAAAATCTGAAGATGCTGGTTAATTAAGTAATGTGAGGTGTCAAGAAACAAATGATTAGGCTTCCAGGTTACATTACCAAATGAATTGAATCCCACACCTCAGAGATCATTTTGAGGTTTTAAGGTGCTCTGGTCAGGGTGTACCTATAGCCTGTATTGAGTTTTGGACAATGTGATCTATATAGGCCATTCAGTGGCTGATTGTGTGATTGAACTATAAAGGAGAGCTAGATAAGCTAGCGCCGCTCTGTCTCAAAGAGATGCATGAGTGGGGACTTTATGATTAAAGTACATAACTAAAAAACTTGCATTGCAAAGTGCCTTTAACATAGTGAAAAAATGTTGCAGGCACCACGTAAATGACAGGTAATGATTAGTTTGGTCAAAGTGGCAAGTTTTAAAGAGTGACTTAAAGGAAACATGAGAGATGTAGAGAGGTGGAGAAGTATAGAGAGGAAATTCCAGGGCTAAGGGAAGATGAAGTCTGTGTGGAGCAATGAAAATCAGAATGCACAAGAAGCCAGAATTGGAGGAGTGCAGAGATCTCGAGTGTTGTTGGGTTGGGGAAGTTTTGACGGGGAATGTTCAGAGTGGAACATGGCCATAAAGCATGAAAAGAGGAAAATAAACATGGAACAATACTGTGAGGTTATCATAGCAAGCACAGTTTTGGGACTGTGAAGTTTAGCACTGATGTTAGGAAGTGTTTATTTAAAAAGAGGGCGGGTGATCAACAACTGGAGGAGTTGCCAGGGATGGGGATTGAGTCCAAGACACTGGACTCAATTAAGAATTATAACATGTTCTTTGGGGTTGAATTATATCAAATGGGCTGGAGTATGATGCTTCAATTGAACTTATCTAGCAAGAAAAGAGCAATATCACTATATGAATATCATCCAATAAACACATACGCAGTAATTTTAGCGTCTGACAACTTATGCAGGAAGAATGGTTTTAGATGTTTCTTTACCTGATACCTAATTATCTCACCAAATTTAATTACTATAATTTAACAGCCCTGACATAGTAAAACACTTTCCATAATTTTATTGGGTCAATCTTATGCTGAGTATTTACGCATATGCAGATGTTAATGATATGAAACCCAGATCAATCTGCTGAAAGACCGTAAGCATTTGCATTCCTAGATATGTACAGGCTCCAGACCGAGGCCTTGTTTCCATTTTAAATGCCTGTTTCAAAGCAGTTGGATACATTTCCCCCCTTACTCTGAACTGGAAATATTGCTGCTCAGTAAATTCCGTGCTGATTCCGAAATGCAGCAAAAGCTTAAATGTTTTCTGCCTCTTTTATTTAACCAATGATAAGTTTTTAATTAATCATTTAAAAGTGGTAATAAGTATTTAAGGGAGCACCACTAATACATTGAAACAAAAATTTGCCAGGAGCAAAAAAACACATTGAAACAAGGGCCTGTTGCAAAGGAGGGAAGAGGATAAGGCCATTCAACAACCCATCTGACCCTGGGGGCATTGTAGCGATCTTAGCACCGTATCCTGCGAAACTCAGTTTCTCACTGGTACTTATCAATACATGTACTAAACTATTTTCTCCCAAAGCACATGCAATGCACCAACTATTACATTTAACTCAAGACCATTTGAACTTAAACGAGTTCACATGGAAAAAGAGGTCAAAGCTTTGTTCACACACGTGGGAGTAAGGCAAAATAACTGGTTTTCAAAAGTGCCGTACAATGTTGTTGATAGTTATTGCTTGCAAAAACCTTAGTTCAGTAATATGTTTAATAAATGTAATTGTAAAAATATCGCTATTGATTCCAATCAATTGCATAACAGCTATAACCTTACTTATAGCATGGTGTACTATAACTGAGAATTAGTCTAACGAGTTAGCAGCGGATGTGAGCTTCAGGGCTTAGGTTGTTGATTGACAGTCTGTCCACCCATTCAGAAATCTCCGTATGTGTTTGAGTGGTACGGGTTCTCATGGCAACGCCGTGGCAATTCCAGAACGGACAGTTCACTCAACCAATCATAGAGCACCGTTCCTCATTACATCACCTGACTGACAGCTGAGCTGGCCAATCGGCACACCCAAAGGACTACAGTGGCCCCTGAGATGACTGATTGACGGTTCGAAAAGACGAACAGGAGGCAGCTGATTGTGGGATCTGGCCAATAGGAGCGCAAGAAAGAGGCGGGTGGTAGGTTATCGCCCGCCCCAGAGCCGGGCCGGGGAGTAGTGGAGCGGGTGCAGAAGAGAAACGGCGCTCAGGAACGGGGAGGAAGCAAAATGGCGGCTGCGGGTGTTGGCGTCGCCGCCGTGAAACTCCTGGCGGGTTCCGAAATGAGGGTAACGGTGGATCACGTCGTCGACGATGCGTTGGTCGTGTCTCTGCGCATCGAGGAGAAGATCTTCTCAGGGGTTCTAATGGATATTTCTAGAAGGTACAGAGAAAAAAAAAACAAAAAAAAATTAAACGCAAAAAAAAGCTCCCCCCCAACCCTTCCCCCGAGAGGCGGGTGAGGCCTGAAGCTGCACCTGGAGGGGCGGGTGCGGTCCAGGTGAAGTGGGACTTCCGTGTAAGCCTGAAAAGTGGCCGGCCTGTGGGCCTAGGGTAGAGAGGGCAGCCGATAGCGGTCTACCCTTTCTCTGCGCTCTGCTGCATCTGGAGCTCTTGTGGCAACGCAGGACGTGCGGAGGCAGAGAGGGGGGTTTAGTGAGCGGGGGCACTGCCCAGCCCAGCCCAGCCCAACCCAACCCAGGTTCCAGCAACTCGTGCCAGCACCGAACCCCGCCGGAATTCAATCAGCCCATCCCAACTTTTAATTTAATTTTGGAATTGCGGAGAAGGAATGTGAATATGCTCCTTGGATGCCCTCCTTTACTTTGTTTGGATTTACTTTTTTGAATTTAGGGCTCATCAGCATCTCTTCAAACAATTTTTTTTGAAGTCAGACATATCGAATGAAAGATCATAACGTGGTTTTACAGATGAGCCAACTTCTATCTCCAAATTTAAAGAATGAGTTAAATAGTACCAGTAGATGGCCACTTTATGTTTTGCAATAATTCCTTTCATTTGCCATTAGGCTGCTTGAAAATGAATGAGTAATTAATGATTTTTTGTGTGGCAAGAAAAGTGATACATCATACATTTAGGCAGGATTTGTGTCTCTACATCAAAACAGTGTTTATTCCACAAAAGTAATTAGCCAGGCTGATAAAAGAAATAACTATTTATTCAGGTGCACTTGGCAATGTACATCTCAAAACATAAATTGTACTCTTTTGTAGCAAACAACATTTTTAAAAGAAATATGTCTATTGGTAGAGCCTCTACTTTTGGTCAGGTGAAGGTCTCATATGTGTCTCAAGGTTTTTTCTGGCCCCCAGATTTGCTTTCGAAGTACACCTTCCAGTGTGTCCCCTTCTCTCAACCTGGTGAGAGCCCAAGAAACCCCAACATGGTAATGTGTGCTGTTTTTGGATCAAGAATTGGGAAATTCTTCTGGTAGGTGGGGCAGCTCAAGCCTCCCATGCAATGTGGAACCAGCCTATTCCCAGAGAACAGCAATTTTGCATACATTTCCTACTGCTCTTTGTTCACAGGGTATCTTGTTTGTATTTTTCTTGAGATAAATTTTGGCATGTGTAACCACACTTATGGGGCGGGGAGGTGGTGGGGAGTGGTTTCATGCTTATGAACACAAAGGATGTAGGTGCTGGGGAATTCTGTTTCAGGCAACTGCTGTCAATATTTGGCTTTCCTAGATCACTTATACAATAGTTGGATAAAAGTGAGGTCCCAACCTCAAAAGAACAACCACCTACTTCTATCAAGGTGACATTTGTCCAATTTGTATAGTGACCATCCTATGGCCTCTGAGTGAGGTTGATTTGTGGGAAATTAAGATATGAAAAAACTAGATTGAGACTGCTCAGATTTATCTAGCATAAGACCTTGCATCCAGCAGAGCATATATAGTCAATCTAGACTACATTGCAGCGGTAGCAGTAAAATGAAAAAACATTTGCCCCTCCCAAGTACATTTTAAGCTTTAATCTTTTTAATATAAATGTTGAAAGGATCCTTTTCTAAGTAACTATCTGCTCTAATTATTGAAACTATCTTTATATAAAATCTATTTAGAATTTATTTTGTCACAGCTTAAAAATTGATTTTACTGGCCATTTCACACTCCATCATTGCTAGAATTGGTATTGTGGGAGTAGAACTAGTAAGCAATTTTGAGAGCCAGGATGCAATTACTGTAGTGCTACAGTTTCCCATATTTGTATAAAAGAGAAACGTAAATGGCCACAGGTAAGCATTTCAAGAATTCCTTCAGTCACAAGACTTTTGATTACATCTGTGATTTACAAAGTTAACAAGCTATGCCTTTATGTAGATACACCCTCGGTTACTTAACTAATACTTGCCAGTCCATCCTATAACATTGAGGCCATGATCTTATTGAAAGATGGAGTGGGCTGAATGGCCTACTGTTCTTAAGTTGTGTTTGTATAACACTAGTTGGTCTAATGTGAAAATTTTCACCTCCATAATGGTATGACAAAAGTGAAAAATTGCAGTGGAAATCCTCTGGGAAACCTTGGAGAAAGTGAACCAAACTATATAACTTTTACTACTTAGATGAATTTTTGCTGTAAATGTTCAAATGTTTGGGTAATGCTTGAAAATATGTATAATACATCTTTGTTTTTGCTTTGGTTTTTCCTTTAATTATTTAATGAAGGGTTGATCTCCCTAATGTCAGGGAATGTTTCATACCCAGTTTATAATGTTGAGATTTTTTTTTGTTCTGTATTAGTGATTTTGTTGTTCTGACAAAGCCTGCCCATTTATAGTTGGTGTTTCACCAACGATAGGATAAAAGTCAATTTCTAAAGCTGCTTTCCCTTTTGCTACTGTCACTGAGGGCATTTATTATGTGGGAAAGGTGAAGGTTTAAAATACTCAACTTTTGGAAGAATACTAAAAAGGTGGGATTATGAAAAGTAATTTGTTCTGTCATTTCTAGTAGCAGAT
Source organism: Carcharodon carcharias (assembly GCF_017639515.1). Taxonomy (NCBI): domain Eukaryota; kingdom Metazoa; phylum Chordata; class Chondrichthyes; order Lamniformes; family Lamnidae; genus Carcharodon; species Carcharodon carcharias. The sequence goes on along the minus strand of NC_054474.1, from coordinate 77,311,850 downwards.
GGGTTAGAATGTTGGACTCATTTGGCTCATATTTGCTTCTAAATGAGGGAATGAATGCAAAACTTTTAAGTAAAAATTGTAGGGCAAATATCTGCCAACATCAGTTGTTAGAAATCATTGATCTAACAATGTGCTAAAAGGTAAATATATTTATTCTATCCATTTATTGAGTAACTTGGAAACTGGAAAAAAACTTACTACGTGCATTTATTAGTCCACTGACTAGCATATGATTTAGGAAGTTTATTTAACTCATTCTATTCACTACACTGCAAGTTTGTATAGTTTTGTCACTAGTGAGATGAGAGAATTTTGAAGGAAAAATAAATTGCAAATGCTGTTTAATGAGATTAGTCCAGATAAATTGTACGTGAGTTAAAAGGCTATCCTCAGAGTAGGAATGAGTCATGTACTTGAATTTTTCTTCTGGTCATCGCCAGCAAGGATTCTTTTCATATTATTCACTAAATGCATTATTGTGTTGCATAAGTTTGAAACATTAATGCAAGGACAGTTAATTATTCAGAGCACTTCAAGGGATAAATGCCAGCAGAAACATTCAAAGCTCTGCCTTAATTTGGGTTTGATCATTCTGCTCAGTGATTAGCTATCAGTATCGTAAAATTCTGCTACTAGTGCCCTCAAGTTGGAACAATCTAACATGGTTTAAATTAATCCCATCCTCAAATTGTGGACAGATGTATGTCTTTTTAATTATCATTGCCTAAATGTAAAAATCAAAAGTAGATGTTTTAGTCTTCGCCTGGGAGAGGATATGTGAGCTTAAGCATGACATTTTGGTGGGAGGTGGGCAAGGATGCAATAAAATGTGAAGATGATTCATCTGTACTCAAGTCTGCCACCACAATGCACTTTCTATCATGTTTATTAATTAAGAATTTGATTTTACAATGAAGACAGGAGGTGAAGAGAGACCAGAATTCCATTTGCATGACATCACAGTGGGAATAAACAATTTAGCAGGTAGTTATTTTTGAATAAAGCACCATTTCTAAGAATCTGCACAGAGGGAAATTGGTTCTTGATGTTCTGAATTAAATCTAAAATTGCAAGTTATTAATGTACAAAAAATTGAATTAGGGAGTCCATATTTAAAAGTCACTTGATGGGTGAGATGCTTATTTAAGCATTAGACCAACAGTCTACCTGCATTGCCATTTTGGACTTGTATAATTGCTAGCTGGGGCTCAGAAATGAAAGCTTGTTTAACTGAAGTCTTTATAAACCAGTACAAGTGATGGTAAACTTGACAGTTGCTGTTAAACGAGAGTCATTTACCAGGTAAGCAAGCACCTAGAAAGGACACTTACTGCAACTTCCAAGAAATGGAAATCAATTGTACAAATCTCTTCAATGGACTATATTGAGAACGAATGGAACCAAACTTCATTTTGATGGACATCTGCTAGGTTTGGGTTAGTACAGGACCTTGAACTAGATCATTTTGAAAGCCATAATCTTGATCTATATCAGTTTTATTACAAGAAGGTTTGACCATGCATTGATTTTTTTTTTTTTGCAAATTACAGTGTAATCCATAGTTGCATGGCAGAAGAGTGAGTTCAGTTCAATTCTGCATTGAAGCTGGTCTTCCCTGTCCTTTTTTAAAAAGTGTAGCTCTGAACTTTTATTTTGTGTGGGTGGTATATTAACAGCAGTTTAATTGTCACTACAGTCAGCAATTTGGTGTTTTTAGCTTTTTTGGTTGAGCTGAAAGATGTCCAAATCATGCAAGAGTAAAAAGTGTCTTGCTTGGAGATGAGTGCTTTTTTTGGCAGTAAGGTTGGGGCAAAATGTGAAAACCTGATTTTAGGACTGAACACATTTATGCTATACCTTCTCAGGTTTGGGCCCTATGGAATTCCTGTGACTGTGCTTCCAAAAAGGGAATACAAGGATGAAGCTGACTTAATGCAACTTCAATGTGAATCATTCCAGCAACAGATCCAGCAAAATTCAAAATCTACAGATAGTTGTGAAGCAGCATCTTTGATACCCTCTGCACAACCTAGTGTGGCTGAAAGTCTGTGGACTGCAAAACCTGCACCGTTATTTTACGAAGGAGCACCTTATCCTCCTCCATTGTTTATCAGACATACGTATAACCAGTCTATACCTCAACCTCCTCCAAGAAGGATTAAGCGACCTAAAAAGAAAATGTTCAGAGAGGAGTCCACTTCCATAATGAACTCTATTAAACTCAGACCAAGACAAGTTCTGTGTGACCGATGCAAAAGTAGTATTTCAGCGGATAAAAAGGAGTTGAGAAGGGGTGGCAGCACAAATGACACTTCTCGAAATGAGGATAAGAAACGAAAAAATGACAGTATGCCTGCAATGTCAAAGAGACTAAAAACTGACCACAAAATGGAAGCGAAAACTCAGTATGATGGTCAGAAGCGAAATACTGTCATTAAAATTTCAAATCTATCTACAGGCAAGGGCAAAATGGTCAAAATTTCTTCGCAAGTACATAGTTCTAAAATGCAGATGAATCCCAAGAAAGTGCTACAGAACAAGAATGTAGATCACATGAAAGCCAGGGAAGTGTTGAAAATGGCCAAAGAGAAAGTTCAAAAGAAACAGCAACAGGAAGTTTCATCTGCTGGTGATACCATTCCAAAAGTTCATTTTACACGGCGCTTTCAAAACACCAATTCTGGTGCTCTCCCTCCACGGATTCGCTTAAAGCCACAGAGATACAGGAATGAAGAAAATGATTCTGCTTACAAGGCTAAACTTGAGAGATTACGTAGCTGCAAGACAGCCTCCAAAGCGCCGCCTCGCTGCACCTCTTCCCGCTCAGCAGGTGAGCAGCCTTCTGAAAAAGATAGTCCCACAAAAGGGTTGGAACAGTCCACTGATGAGAATAAAGACACCAGGGAACTAAAATGGCCTTGTGAGCAGGATGAAAAACAATTGGGGAAAAGGGGCAGAGGAGGCAATATAACCGTTTATATGACCTACAGTCAAAATAAATCTGACTCTTCTGCCTTTTCAGTTTGTAGTAGTGATAGCGCAGATGATATAAAATCCTCCAACTCAGAATGTAGTTCTACTGAAACATTTGACTTTCCTCCAGGCAGCATGCATGTACCTTGCTCCTCCTCCTCAAAAGAAGAAAAGCTCACTAATTCTTTGAAAGTGAAAGTCTTTACCAAAAATGTCTCTAAATGTGTGACTCCAGATGGCAAGACCATATGTATAGGGGACATTGTTTGGGCCAAGATTTACGGCTTCCCCTGGTGGCCTGCCCGCATACTTACTATAACTGTAAGCCGGAAAGATAATGGCTTTTTAGTAAGACAGGAGGCCAGAATTTCATGGTTTGGGTCCCCAACAACATCTTTCCTGGCTCTTTCACAAGTCTCCCCGTTTTTAGAAAACTTCCAGTCACGGTTTAACAAGAAGAGAAAGGGCCTTTACCGTAAGGCCATCACAGAGGCAGCCAAGGCTGCAAAGCAGCTGACACCTGAGGTGCGGGCCCTGCTGACACAGTTTGAAACATGAAAACATCAAAGAAGGTAGGCAAGTCAAGCGGCTGGGGTTCCACTAAACTGATGCCCAAATTTAAATATGTATGGCTAATTGAAAAACTTCAAATTAGGCTCATTGGTTTAATGAGTGCAATTCAATAGAAGTTAGTTTTAGAATGAGGATTACTTACTGGCTATTGTAAGTGTTAAGGAAAAAACTATTTAAAATTTCAGTTTGCATTATTCCAGCATTAAGGGCAGGAATTTGGTAGACGGTTTTTTAAAAAAAAAACTTAAATCCAAGAACAACCCCAGTTTCTTTAGGCCTAGTTGTCTTGGAAACATTTCACACATTGGGTATGTAGGAGCTGTAACTTTGAGGGACTGTGTGCTAACCATAGAACTGTTTCTAAGTTCCTGCCCTTGATTTACAGTTTAGATGTTTTAAGATGGAATTTCTGCTTTGAGATCCACCAGGGAAAAGCATACTTAAAAATTGGCTCCAAAACTGTCAACATTTTGAGGTGGCCCTTGTATTTGTGGCTATATCATTTCTAAAAAGCTTATTTTTGAAATTTTTTATAGTACTAATGATCAAAATGGACCATGGAATTGATTGATTGGTACAGATGTACTTTGGGCAATTATTGTTGTCAAATGCTGTTATCTTGAATAATAGTCCTGTTAAATTGAAGCAAGCTATTGGTTCATGGATAATTATCTCCATAAAATCTATTATGTGGATGCTTACATTGATTTTTCTAGTTAAATTTCTTTAAAAAAACAAATCATACAACTGGTGCATATATCAGTTATTCTTGCTGGATGGTTTATACCTGAACTGAGCCATTGTCTAAATGTGGGTAGGCAAGAAATCACCAACTGTGTACCATCTATTTCTGATGCGGTGATAAATGTCACGTTGAAGTTTAAATTTAATCTTCAGTGCATGACTCAGCCAGTGATTGGATAAACTAAAGTACTAAGTGATTGGATGAGATGAGTAGGGAGTTTGTCCAAAGTCCAAGCCAACGTTTCTTAAACAACATCAATGAAAACCGTGTTTGCTGATTGTGGAACTTGAATAAGACCATAGAGACATGTTGTTGAAGCTTCTGTCTTGCCAACACCAGGACAAACAGGAATACCAATTTCAAATCGTCACAACAGTTTACACGACATGAGAAAAGGATGCTGACTGGCAAGTTGACTTCGGCTGAGGCATTGCCATGGAGAAAGCAATGGGGGATCTATAGACTCTCAAAGCTTCTGGGTAATTGAAAAAAGGTACAAAAATTGAACAAATCCCTGCATATGTATGTTGCTTCCAGCAAGCATAAATGAGCCATGTTATGAACTCCACTGATTATTTAAATTGGTTGTTAGTGTAACCATTATTTGTAGTAAGGATTGTTCAAGTCATAGAATCACATCTAACAAACATGGGCTGGTTGAACAACTGAAGGAACATGTTTGATTTGATCAGACAATCTTTGGGTTCTACGGCCAATGTATCTGGCATCTCACCGGCATTGCAATTCATATACATTACTTAATTGTGTCGTAGGTCTTTTGGACTGACGGCAACACCCTGTTAGTGGAAAATACAGCAGAAAATGGCTTGCTTAACCTGTTCAAAATTTTGAGATACTTTGCCTTTCCAGGGTAATTTGAAGTAGACCAGGCATTTTTCAGGTCTAAAATGGTCATTGGCGAGATACCTGATCAGGATAGCCAGTGTCCCCTAGGATAGCTTCGCACTCTATTTCTATGTCAAACTTGCAACGTGAGCAAATGGCTAGGGCCCTATTTACAAGATCACTGATTAGACCGATCTTATAATGCATGGAGCTATGAATCCCCGTATGTATATTGACCAGTAAAGTTAGGCATATGGCAAACAGTGGAGAACGCATGAGCGGATTTTGCAACTACCATGTCGAGCAAACAACAATGTTGCATTTCAAAATCCTGAGTCTGCGATTTGCAACACTAAGTCAAGCTGTTTAAAATGGCACATTGATGCTTGCTAAAGCAACAAATTCATACGCAGGGTCCTGTTCTCTGCAAATAAAAGGAATATGTTCAAGCCTTTTTTGAATTTTTGGGGAGCCTATGGGTGCCCGTTGCTTCCTCTTTGGGAATGCCTCGGCCAATTAACCGGCACCCTTTTCTCCTGTGGTATAAATTGTCATGATTGTTTGAAATTTGGCATTCTTGATGTGTCACTTCTCAGCAAAATTCGAGTTTTGTACTAGCAAGCAACTGATTGTATAACCTTGCTATATGTAACATTGATCGTCATATTTGCCTTTATATCATTGACTGCACTTCGAAAGTAACAAATTGGTTGTAAAGCGCATTATGTTCTGAAGTCTTAAAAGACTACATAAATAAAAGGTATTTTACTTTCATTCTGTTCCTGTATAACACTGGTTCCAGATGAAAAACTACTGGAAATATGACAAAGATGTGTGAAGTGCTCAAAGACTGAACCCAAAATATTTGTCTATTGAAATAGGAAATGTATAGTCAATGTAGTATTTACCTGAATCTATTTCTTTTATGAAAAAAGTTGGGAGCTTGCATTCCTGCTACCATCTTTAACTGCTGGTATCTAATGCTCATCTTATGTTGGTAAATGAAACTCTTCCAAGTTCAGCAACCCAGTGTCAGAATCGAGCACGTCCAAGTATTTATTGGGACATGGGCAACATTGGTAAGGCCATAACAAAAACAGAATTACCTGGAAAAACTCAGCAGGTCTGGCAGCATCGGCGGAGAAGAAAAGAGTTGACGTTTCGAGTCCTCATGACCCTTCGACAGAACTGTTGAGTTCTGTCGAAGGGTCATGAGGACTCGAAACGTCAACTCTTTTCTTCTCCGCCGATGCTGCCAGACCTGCTGAGTTTTTCCAGGTAATTCTGTTTTTGTTTTGGATTTCTAGCATCCACAGTTTTTTGTTTTTATATTGGTACCGCCATGTTGATTGCTCATTTCTGGTTGTCCTGAATGCACAGAGAACCAAGAGTCAGTCATGTGTTAAATTGGAATTGTATGTTAAGCAAACAAGATAGTGGTGGCAATTCTCTTCCCCTGGAAAGACATGAATCATCTGGGTTTTTTTTTAACAGCAATCCAGAATAAAGCTCCCTCTACCAGAACATACCACAACTTTAACCTCAGTAGCACTTTTACTGTGTGGTGTAATGACAACTGTCCATTGCCAGCCAGAGGCTTCTGATGGAAATTGTTAATTAAGGACAACTTTGTGCTTGAGGCCCAAGCTTACTAGTCACTGGCTTTGATACTGTCCAAAATCATTTCACACAGTGCACAGTCAGCAGACCACGAATACTTCAGTTTGAGATGAATTTGAACAAAAGAACGTACCATCTAGTTCCTCACTACTAATTTCTATATGTTGTACTTTATCTTACTGCACGTTGCATCATGAAAACTAAGTCTGAAAGTGCATACAATGAATGGATCAGCCCTTACACTTGCAATATAGAAAATGTTTTTCTGTTTCCCTTGTAAAATATTGACAGTTAACTCATTAAACTTGACAGATCTCAAATGTGCCGTGAAACAACTACCTTTCTGAATTTTTTGTACAAAACATGACTTTCAAAGTTAAGTATCAACATTACCTTTTGTAAGCAGTCTTATTTTACTTTGCATTTTAAAGGTTTTGAATTTTAAACTAAATTTCAGTTGTTCTGGGGAGCAATTTCTTTCATCTGCCTACTTCTAAGCTTTCTTTTCTCTGGGTTATCGTGATTGAGCTATTCCATCTGCCACAGTTCCACGTGCAGCCTGGAGAATAGGACCAGGTTGCAGATAGGCAAGAACGTTTAGGTCTAACCCTTAATATGGAAGTGAAATGCTACTTAATTTTCTTCCTCTAAAAGTTGCAGTATTATAGGTTGCATTGCTAACAACAAATGGCAAAATTTGATGTACTACTTTTAAGTGGTCAGATTAAGAATGCTTGCTGTCAAGTGAAGGAATTTGGAGCTCAGTTGCATAACAGAGAAACCTGCCATGGGCTTTAGGTAGTTTTTATTACATTTCCGTTTATACAACTTTCATGTCTGGAAAAAAATAGCTGCAGCAAAAATAATCCTTAAAAATGCTGGTTCGTTTTGGTAACTTTTTCTTGAATGTTATGTCCTATTTATATGGACATGATTAGAGGGCTGCATCATAATTGCCCAGCAGAAATAAAGGATTCGATGTTTGCTTTGGCTAGGCATGCATTGCTGTGGAGGGGAATGCTGAGTTACTCTTTCAAATGTTGGATAATCGCATTTGCTGATTATTGATAATTGTCTATACCCTGCTGTTTAAATAGCTTTGAATATATCACCATTAATAGTACATGCAGGCCATTTCTAAATTGTTAAATTTATATAGTAGATGAGAAATAGATATTTGTATATTGGCACTGTTGTACCTTCCAAATGAAAATGAGCTTGACAGGTATCAAATTGGCAGTGTTATAATGCCATGCATTGAAAGCTAAAGGCTTCCACATCATAGAACTACACTGCTTTAACGATAATGAATGAAGGATTCTAAATTCATAAATGGATAAAAGCAAGATGAAGGACTGAAATACATGGGATGTTTAACCAGTGGTGGAGAAAGTAGGCCAACTCTACAGCTCAGACAATCTAGACTTCTTTCTACTCCCTTTAGCTTTATGTACTGTTCCTATACTCATTTAATATTTAAATTTAAAATGAATTTTTAATTATACAATTGAAATAAGGAAGATTGGTAAAACTTTAATGTCAGACACCCATACCACCTTCAAAATGAAATGTGAAATTTTTTTTTGTTTGTTAGGCAAATTACTTTTTCTCACATAGCATGTGGTACTGTACTATGAGTTTTATTGAAAAAAAAACTCCAAGCTTCCACAGGTATCACAATTTAGTTGCTGTAGTAGAATGCGCAACCCAATAAACTGCTGCTGTCTGGCTTCTGTGGTACTTAGGATCTGCTTTAGTTGGTCTTGATGCAATGATGCATCTTTTGCAATAAGAATATGTCTTCAGGGCCTCAAAGTAAGTATGTCACAACAGGACTAGAAGGGTTCCAGGTTTGATTTTTCATCTCAACCAGGCCTATAAGCACAATGAGCACCTGTACTCTTCAGTGGATAAATGTAGACAGAGTTAAGATAGAATGAGATTAAACGGTAGGGACTACTATGCATAAATAGCACAGCCCTGCATTCATTGTCTGGGTTCACAAATCACATACTTGCATCACCAGAACAAGTCACTATCTTCACTTTGAGAAATGAGTTAGAGGGGGAAAATATTGTATTGATGTTGTTACATGTCTGGCAAATTTGTAATCCTGAAACTTTATATATCTGCTGTAATTTTATATGAAAACTTGAGGGATGGTTATTAGCTCAACTGAAAATTGGATTGTATTCTCCACACCAGGGAACAGATGCTCAGTTTTTAACATTCCATGCATTTTCATGCTTCTCCCCATTCACCATTGATTGAATACTTTTACTGACAGAACATTGAGTGATGTCAGTATTCTTATCCAACAGAACCTGTAAATTGGGGGGAAATATTTGGATTTGTATTCTTGGAGTAGCAGCTTCTCAATTAGTTAGCAGGTTACGATACTTGTACTTTCAAAGTCATTTTCAACTTCACCTCTGCAAGAGACTATTTTATGACCTAATCAATTTGACTGTTTCTCTGTATTCAATTTCTTACATTAATTGAAGTTTTAACAGCAATGTTTTTTCTACTTCCTATCCTTTAATGTCAAACGTTGAATAACTTAGGAAGAGACACAATTCTAAGCTTTTAAAAGAAGTTTTTTTGTGCCCTTTGTTGGAAAACATAGAATTCCCATTGTCAGCTGGTCCCTTGATTAGAGGATGCCATCTACCTCTTTGTAATTAAAGGCCATATCTCTTAAAATCTAACCATGCGTTAATGTTTATACTTCTTTCTACAAAAATGCTATTTTCTCAAACTGTCCCTTTTCACTTGTGTGCACCATTATTAAGAGGTCCCTTCAATTTCAAATGATCAAAAGGAAAAAATATTGAACATAAACAAGTGATATGTACTTGAATGCAGTGGCCTGAATAGATTTGTGAGGCAGCAAATCATGTATAATATTTAAAATGTCACATTTTAATCTTGTTTTGTGATTCTTAACTGAATTATACTTCTATTGTTTGACTCTAATTTGTTTTCTTTTTCCTTTTAGCCCGACGACACTAAGGCTCTGGCTGCTGTTTCCTAAGATGTCCACTACACTGCCATTTATTGGGCTGCAACATGCAGACACCCAATACACCATCTTACCCAGAATTGGGGGTGGGGGGAGGGGGGGTTGGAGGTGAGTGCTGGAGAAAAAAATTAAAAATCTGGCTGGCTAGTCATAATTAAAATAAACCTGACACTTGTACTTACTGTACATTGCTTTCGCACATGGAAAATGGAAGATATTTTTTAAACAAGATTTTGCAATTCTTAATGCATGTTGAGATTTTTCTGACATATATATATATATTAAGTATATAATGACCCACTTGAAATGGCGAATTTTTTCTTAGAAATTCTTTTCATGTGATGTGCCCTGTTTAAAATGTGGTCACTGGATGAGTCCACAGTTAATGAATCCAGACATTTCTTACAAGTACTGTAGTTCTTTTTTATTTTTTTTATATAAATCCTGAGAGTTGGATTTTAATTATGAATTCAGTTTTAGAAATTGAACCATTTGTGTCAGGGATTTTTTTTACATGTAGTACTGTATTTGCTCTCCACTGGTTTTGGCTTAGTTGCTTAATATTTAAGCTATGGTCCACATTTTAGTTTTGTCTTCATATCGAAAGGAGCCCAATGTCAATTATTTTGTGGACTTGAATACATTTAATTATGTGATTCAGCTTTAAGGTTTGCATAAAATTGAATGTTTTAAGAATGTGGTGTAAAACAATTATTCAAGAGATTAAAATTTAGATTGTATTATGATTGAGAGATGTTGGTCTTTAAATTACTTCATGCCATTGTTTTCATAATACTTCACCATAATTGTCTGAAATTCATGTGGCTCAAAGTATACCGCAAGAAACATTAACAACTTGCCTGCAGCTAGTGTCTAGATGGTGCTGGGATCAAATAAGTATTACTAGCCTTCACTTTGACCATAGGTTCTACTTGGAATCTCACCCTTGACCCAAGTTTAAATTGAGTGGCATGTAGAGGGACTCAAATCTGGGCATGGTATCTCAATGCAGCATGGAAATCTTCAAGTTTCAAGTGGTTTGAATTAGTTCTGATGAGCAGAACCACTCCAATTTGATCAGTGTTTCATATTCAGATTTTACTGATTAGCATTCTAAGAAGTATAGTGTTATTATACTCAGCCACAGGAAGCGTAAACTATTAAGTGACTTGGCCAATCTGCCTGGCAAGTCATTTATAGGCAAGTTAGCATGTGCTGAGTGATAGGTGCACTTTTTGTAACTTAAAGAAACAGTTCCCAAGTTAAGAGAACTTTACAAATGCCTTAACTATAATCTTCCAATATTCTCACCTACTTCCTTTTTAAAGGTTTTAACCATGGGATGGAAACTATCTGGTCCTGAGGATTTGTTACTCTTTCACACCATTACTTAATTAGTTATTTTGCCTACATTCATTTTGTGAGTTCCTTCCATGATTCAGTTAATTTCTTGGGAAATGTCTGGCATGCTGACCACTTTCTCAACTGTAAATACTGAAAGTAACTATTTAGCATGTCCCATTATTTTCATTGATAATTATCAGTTTAAGGAGGCAACTTTTTTTCACTAATTGGAAAAAATATTTGATTGTTTTTGATCAGCCAGGAGTGTCCCTACTGCAGCCTATTAAAAAGTCAGAATGGGGCTGCATTTTAAAAAGTCAGTGGCATAAGCCTCTGCTTCGCCACTGACCACAAGATCCAGGCCAATGTATGCTACCAATAAGATGGGGCCAATTGTTTAGTATTCCTTTGATTGTCCAGTATAATTTCTCAAGTCTTTGTTCTCCTAGTATCTGCCATTATAGCCTTTGACTGTTGTATCTTAAATGGGATGGAACAAGGAGGAAAAAAAGTTGATGCCATGATGAATGGCCACATGAACTCCATTGATCAGTCATTTCAATTGTTCTTGCTTGATTCTAGTTGGCAAACTACGTCCACCCAAGTCAAAAAAAAATCTTAATAATGGATGTTTAAGAATATTACTCAAGTAAATATTTGAAATAAATTCTAGCTGGAACTTGAACACTATTATCAGCATACAGGAAATTAAATGAGGACAGTTAAGCAGAAATTGTGACTACAAGCACAGAAAATTAACCAGGGAATGTGTATCAAAAAGCAATTAAGATAGAACAAAAAGATCCACCAGAAAAAAAATGCAATTTTGTACTTTGATTCTGTAAATTAAGGTATTTCTTTATGTGTTAACATTAAAGAGGATCACCATGAAAGATCCACAGCAGAAATCCAAGAAATATGAGCCTGGAAGTCAAGCTTGCAGTGTAAAGGTATTTTAAGAAATTGCAAGCAGAGAAGAATTTTAGTCATTTCTTTGATAAGTTATTTTGTAACAACCAAGAGCTAGCACAATTAAACTGGGTTAGGCCTATGAAGCACTAATACAAGCATAGAACGAAGCATCAATATATGTGCCATTCAGAATAGATAATGTACATATTCTGCCTGGAAATCAAGTAGTAACATAAAACGTTCTTGATTGCCTAAAAGTTCCAATGACAATGAGGCTGCATTTAAGAACCTTGTTTAATGCTCCATAAAGGTCAGGTGTACCCTGCAGCTTGCTATTTATATAGACAGGATCCTTGCTATATTAAATATTAAAATTATGCTGCTCCACTCAGTTCCCACAAGTGCACTGCCTTCTAGTTCACAACTGACACCATGCAGAACAAAGCGATCGGTTGATTGGCAACTCCTTCACCATCGACACAAGATGCACTGAAGTAACTCACCAAGGCTTCTTTGACAGCAACTTCCAAACCTGTGTCTTCTACCACCTGAAAGAACAAGGGCAGCAGATTTATGGGAACACCACCACCTGCAAGTTCCCTTCCAAGTCACAAACCATCTTGGCTTGTAACTATATTGTCTTTCCTTCACTATCGCTGGGTCAAAATCCTGATTGGATTAAAGTTAGGGATAAACTCCTTCCCTAATAGCACTATGGATATACCTACACCACATGGACTGCAGAGGTTCAAGACATTAGCTCCCTATCAACTTTGAGGGAAATTAGGCATGGGTAATAAGTATTGACCTTGCTAGTGGCACTTATCTCAGATGAATAAAAAAATCCCAAAGGTCTCAATGTGTTCCTCCATAAGTGACAAAATCGTACAATGACCTCTCAAAACTTGTGTATTCCTCTAAAAGTAAATGGAACAAAAGTCAATGCCATCAAGCGAGTGTACCTACCTGGTTGCATCCTTTGCCAGTTTCTTGGTTTCTGTTCTGCTTGCTATGTGGAAAAGCTGCTATAGTCTTTTAGATTAATAGCTTGAGCAAAGAGTATTTAAAATAAGCCTAACGTCTTTAAAATTACTTGCAAATCTTTTGTTTTTAAAAAAAGTTCCACAGCTTCAAGGAGGTCTTTTGTGATATCAATACTTGCTATTTAACTAGGAAAATAGCTTGAAAAGTAGCCACGGCCCGTAAACTGAGATTTGCATTTGTTGTATGTTCAGCCAGTCTTTCATTTACCAATATGACAAGTCAATATTTATTAATAGCAAGAAATGGTTCAAATGGGTTATTGAGCACTAACATAAGGGGGTGAATGAAAAAGGTCAGTAACTCCCTGTAAATTTTCAGATTAACATATGTAAAGAACAAATTCAAAATAAACTTTTCAAAATGACTCCAATGCTACTTAGTATAATATATGGAATACGGGGTTGGGTTTCCTGAAGAACATTAGAGCATATTTCTTGTACAAAATTCAGATTTTTGTCAACAAAATCAACTATTTTCATTTGAAGTGGTCAATAATTGTTCACATAATTTTTTAGTTTGAACCCCTTCACCCCATAGTATATAAAACAGCCAAAATATACTTCCAAAGACAATTAAAATATGTGAAAGGTTAAATTGTTTTCCTTGTAGATGTTAATTGAAATCTATGCAAAATCCTCTAATTTTACTGCAGAGGTGGTCATTCGACCCATCAGTGCCACCTCTCCAAAAGTTCTACTTATTTCATCCCACTTTTCTGCTCCATTGTCATACACTCAAACTTTTCTTTTTTGCATACTTATTCACTTACTTTTAGAAGTGATACTGGATTCTGCCTCCACTATGTTCCTTGGTAGAGTATTCTCTCCTCTGACTGACGGGATTCCATGAAAAATCATGATGGAAGACCAGAACTCTGTCAAGTAGGTTGATATACATAGCACAAAACTTTCTGATAATTCAGCCTCGGCTACATTGACTGAAGCCTGCTGATAAGCATATCAAGTATGATGGTGTAAGCAAAGTACTTGAGAGTACCATAGAATCATAGGCATCCCAGGTGTCAGTGGCTTCAGGAGGGGAGCATTAACTTCCTTTAAATGGATGTAATTATTTTAAAAAATGTTTTCTTTGTCAACCAATCATATGGTCAAGCCCAAAAGTAACAGGAAATCTCAAAACACCGATGTGCAAAGTAGTTTCTTTACCTTTTAAAACTTGAAACAACTCTGCTAGAATTGATGCTAAATTCACAGGGACTTGGCCAAACTACCTTTAATACACTTGACTATAATACAATAGTCTTCAACACACAATCTGCTGTGTATTTAGTATCCATATGTGCATTAGCATAATACAAAATTTGTGGAACACCCATATTGAGATGAACATATAAAATTAAATAGTGATCGGCATGATGGCATTGAGAATGTTTGACTTTTTTGAATAAATGCTGATGATTCAGTTAAATTTGAAAACAGGTACAAATTAAAACAAAGGCCAAAGTGAGGGTTTAATACAACTTGGAGGTTGACAATGAATCTCTTAACATCTTCAGATGCAGGTCACTTGACATGGAAGCTTTGAGATTGAAATTCCAGAACTTGCTGCTGTAGTCAGCAAATAGTAAAATGATCTTGGATGTATACCAAATCGGCTTGAGAGATGCATTACATGAAAGCATCATTTTAGCATAAACACCTCTGAAGAAGTTTAGAAAATTACATAATTTCATGTGAGGGTTAAGACAGTTGTGGTGACTTTTTAAAATTTATTCATTCATGGGATGTGGGTGTCACTGGCTAGGCCAGCATTTATTGCCCATCCCTAATTACCCTTGAGAAGGTGGTGGTGAGCCACATACCAGAACTACAATACATGCAGTGTAAGTACACCCACAATGCTGTTTTGGGAGAAGGGGGGTGGTGGTGGTTGCAGAATCTAGTGCAAATCTATGCCAAATTAAAAGTGTTCTGTGTCATTAGCTTGACCAATTAGTCATTGAATTGTGACTGAACTTCATTTTGGGGTGTGAGACTCAGCCAAAGAAAGGATGAAACTTCTATCTAGTCAGTCTTAATGCAGACCCAGGGATTTAAAAATCACCATTAACACAGTCTGATCTTTGACTACCCCACCCCAAATCAAAACAAGGGACCAATTTATTTTGCCAAAAGAAACAAGTTTTGTAATGCCTCCTCACTCTCTGGGTAAATAATTGATAAATCAGAAGAAAAAATGCAGACCTTCTGCCGAGTTATTCCTTTTTTCTCCAAGCTTCATTTCTACATGAAGGTTTTAAGTAAAATGCTTGGTTCCTTCTTCCCTCTTGTTCTTGCTTCTAGAGGCTGTGTCAGACACTTTATTAATAATAGAGGCTTGTGGAATCTAGTTTTTCACGTTTTAAAAAGTTTGGAAAATTTTGAAGTTCATAAAACCATGGTTTAGTTGCATTCAGGTTTTATAAAGCCTCGATTGCTAGGGAAGTTTTTCTGCCCCTAGCAATGTTTAACACCATGTAACAGCTTAGAATTACTGAAGAAATCTTGTAATCTTTTTTATTTATACTCTTTATTCAAAATAATCTAAGTTAAATGCTGACATATGGTGGCATTGTTCCTGTTGAAACCAATGATAACGTTGGGAAAAAGAACTAAAGTTGGCAGAGTAAATACAAAGAAAGTGATATGGATCCAGTCTGAAATACAGTGAGGAACAATAGCCCTGAGAAATTATTACCTTACAGCATAATCCAAAAAATATTTTACAGAGACAATAAATGTTTTATTTTCCACTACGTCTCCTCCTTCTTCCCTAGCCTTGAGCCCACATCTTTCTCTAGTTTCTCTCCAATCTCCTATCAGACCTTCTCCCAGCTCATCTTTTGTGTGACTCAGCTCTTGCTCCCTACACCCTATACCCACCAAATTACTGGCAACACAAATTCCTTTTCTGGCCCCATGTCAGCTGATGTTAACAGTTCTTTCTTCTCAGGTATTGTCCACCTATCAGGGATGAGTGTGGTTGAAGACAAAAAAATTGGAGAATTATTGGCCAAAGATAAAAAGGTCTTAATTTTTTTTGTGACAAATATATAATTATAGCATTTTTTGTGATCTGTAGAGAAATGCAAATACTTCTAGGCTGGAATTATTAGACTTCAAGTGAGTTAAAACATTTGCTTTCACTTTGTGAAGATGGATGTTACTTTTAAAATATTTTTGGGAATATGGTGATATTCTGTAAAGAAGGCTGTGTGTGTATATATGATTAAACTGGGGGAAGATTAGTAAAGACAGCATGTCTGGGAGCAGAGAGGTGAAAGGTAAAGGTACATGCATTTGTA
Source organism: Carcharodon carcharias (assembly GCF_017639515.1). NCBI lineage: Eukaryota > Metazoa > Chordata > Chondrichthyes > Lamniformes > Lamnidae > Carcharodon > Carcharodon carcharias. Next base: position 77,295,467 of record NC_054474.1, on the reverse strand, counting down.
ATGAGGCAATACGGTGAAGCTGAATGTATGAGTAAATAGGTTAGGTTTTAAAATTTGGTGATAGGTAAGGACTTGCAACTGCTAAATTTCAAAGGGAGTTTTACAACTTACAAAAGTTTCATAAGATCACTAACAATGCAGGTTAATGGGCCATAAAAAACAAAGTACAGGGATCCATTTCTTAAGGGATGGAATTGAAAAACAGAGAAAGTTATGTTAAACTTGTGTATAATCTTGGTTGGACACAACTTGGCACAATGCAAATAGATCTAGTCTCCATATTATGAAAATAATAGAGGCATGAGAGAGGTCTAAAAAATGATTTACTAGAATGATACCAAAACTGAAAAGCTATACTTTCAGGTAAGTTTGAACATGGAGATCTTTTCTCCAGAAAAAAGAAGACTAAGAAGTGATGTGATAAGGCAGATGTGGAGAAGGTCTTTCACCATGCAGGTGAGACCAGAAACAGGGGCCATAAATATAAGATAATCATTAATAATTTCAATGGGGAATTCAGAAAAAAGCCTCTTTATCCATAGAGAGATTAGAATATTGAACCTACTACCTGAAAGAGTGGCTGAGATGAATAGCATAGGTGCATTTAAGGGAAAGCTAGATAAACAAATGAGGGAGAAAGCAATAGGAGGATATGTTTGATGGGATTAGTTAATGAAGGGTTGGAGGAATATAAATACCAGTATAGATATGTTTGGCAGAATAGCCCATTTTTGCATTGTATTATGTAAGACACCCTTTTAAAATACATCTGGATGGTTATATTTCATACAGTTCTCACAAGACCAATTGTCCTGTTTGTATCTAGACAAGTTAATTCCAATTGCATATTGAAGCAATAAGTTTCATTAAGTACAATTTTGATATTTTTATTTCCAGAAAGTTTTTTGAATAATGCTGATTCATATTCTGACTTTTATTTTCTTTAATCCACAGAAAATAAGGCAATGGGTATTAATGATATATTTAGCATGATCAACAGTACACAACTAGACATCAAGCATCAGTAGTTTGCAGATTTCAAATGTCCATGGCAAACCAAATATCTCCCCAGTGTTTACATGGCAACTTTCACCTACAGTTAGTGAAACTGATGAAATATTTCAGTTTCCAAATACTTTATCATACTTGGGTTAACACTTATCCAGATGTAATGACAAAATAGAGCGTATGGTTTCACTGCTGCCATTTACCTTCAACAAGCAGCTCAAACCAAGTGTCTCAAAACTTCTGCAGATTCTAATTGTAAACAAGTACCTGCTATAGTATAGCAAAAGTTGGAGCGGATCAGTTTCTTGGGTGACTAGAAAAGCAATACTTTATTATATAACTAAACTTTGCTACAGCACATCCTTGGGCTGAGCTGTTACCAGAAATAACCATTATCTATTATTGTTATTTGGATTCTGCACAAAGTTGATGGAGTATGAGCCAGAGTTTGGATCCTTGTTTAACAGGAAGTTTTCAGTGGACAGGCCAAAGGGTCGCAGAACCATATTGCCAAGATCTTTCAGCTTGCCTACAATAAAAAAGAAAATAGACTGTAGGGTGACATTTCAAGTTAACATCAAAGGATTTGGGCTACAGACAATTTAAAAAACAAGGCCAGTGAGAAGTCCTTTTTTGAAATAGACACAAATCCTTGGCCAAAACATTCCAGTCAATATTCAAAATGTTAAATGGCCCTACTACAAAATCATTTTGCAACAAACTGTCCAGATACACTATTACCTAAAGATGATGCAGCAAAGTTCATAAGCAAGCCAATGAATTTTCTATAAAAGGAACATTACCTGCCAAGATTTAGTACAATCAACTTTCTTTTTCTTCACTTCAACCCACACTCGAGAGGGAAGATGGGCAAGAGAGAGAACTCGGAACATGAAAGATTTTGCAAATAAAACCAGTAAGTTAGATAAAATGGTATTTATCATGAAAATATACCTGCTATTTCAGTACCTTTTGCAACAGAAAGCATTCAGAAGAAATATGCATGGAAGCAAATTATACAGGCGCTGAAGTATTAGGTAGAATCCATCAATACTAACAGATGAGCAAGAGAGACTGCAACAAATAGGAACATGGTAACATTGGATGTCAATATCACAGCTAATAAGGGATAACTGGGAGAGAGTGTGGTTAAGCGGAAGAGACTGGTTAAACAAAAAATGGAGAGAACAATGATTTCTATTTCCCCTTTTCCAACATCCCCCAGCCTCTGTCACTTCCACTAAAGCACCTCTCATCAACCCTCCCAATCTTTCATCTATCCTTTCTTTCTGAGTTGACTTCTTGGTAGTTTATGATCCCAAAGTATAGCGGTTGTCAAGAAATCCTGACTTACCTGATTCCCAAGTGGAGGCCGGGAACTACAAGACCCAGCATGCCTTGGGAATTTCCCCACATATGTGATTGCGAGTGGATGGCGCATGCACAGTCTAGCATTTTAGGGTTCTTTGGGCCAGGGTCAAGTGCCCAGTGCACCCGCATGGGAAAAAACTGGCGTGAAAACTGATCGCGGGACCCAGGAGTGGTGCCATAATAGAAAGGAGTCCTGGGACAGTGGACAGGGAGACATCCCAAAGTCGGAACCCCAGTGAGAGGGGAGGTGGATGTCCGAGAAAGCGAGAAATCCAACACGCCAGGAGTCTCACCCCATCTGCACGTTGCCCTTGAGGTGGCTGTGGTGGGGACGAGACCGTTGTTCACCACCTTGTGGACTGTGCCTTTGCAAAGGTGGTCAGGAGAGAGATGCAGTGGTTCCTGTCGAGGTTCATCCTGAGTAGCTCTGTGACACAGGGCTCTGTGCTCTATGGGCTGTTCCCAGGGACACACACCGAGACAAACATCAACTGCAGCTGGAGGATCATCAACTCGGTGAAAGACGCCCTTTGGTCTGCCTGAAACTTGTTGGTCTTCCAGTGCAAAGAGTTGTCCCTGACTGATTGTTGCAGACTGGCACATTCCAAGGTCCAGGACTACGTGCTGAGGGACGCAATAAAGTTTGGGGCAGCCGCAAAGGCGCAATGGGGAAAGGTCGCTGTCTAAGACCTTTCTGCCATAGTGCACCGAGGGGCTGGGTATTGTAAAGACCCCTCGGGCTATACGGCTCACGATGAATGTATGCATTAAATAATAATTGTATATAATTGTACTGAAGCACCTCAGAGTACAACATGATGTATGTTGATAACTCCAATACCATTGCACTGTCTGGCTGTAATGACCATATTGAAATGATTGTAATATTCATTGATTTTATTGAAGCAGCTCGTGATCCATGTCCAAAAGTTGAATCTTACTGTACTTTTTGTGATGGCGATTTAGAAATGTTTTGTAATGTTCTTCCAGATATTTTATGAATAAAGTATATTTTTCAAAAAAAAACAACTGGGGATGGAGTCACTCTGTGGAGAGGACCACCTGATAGGAACCACTAAGGAGAGAAGCAAAGAAAGATGCTCCAAGCAGTAAAAGTGCTGCAGTTAGCAGGCTCCAAGTAGTGAGGGCTTGGGAGAAGCCCTGGAGATCTGAGAAAGCAGCAAAGGTTTGTGATTCTGTGCTGTATACCGTTGGGCAAAGGTAACCCTTTGGAGAACTATTGTTCTGCTTGGCATAGCTGAAGAGCTCAGTTCTGTTTGTGAGTTGGTGCTGGAGTGCAGACTCAGGAATCCAGTGGATTATCTCGCGAAACAAGATTGAAACCCTGGGGTGAGAGCAGTTGTTGATACAGTCCAAGTTAGAGCGACTTTTTGAGAGAATTCAGATATTAGATCTTTGATCTTTGAGAGTAAGAGATGGAATTTCAATGAGATTGATTGACTCAGTGTTTACTGATGCCTAGGTGGGTTGCTGAGAAATCCGTGGGATCTGACTTGCTGCATTTGCCATTTATTGTGCAGTGTAATGTGTTTAATCACAGTTTGCCTGTTGATTCACATGCACCTCATGTTAATTCTGAACGTTAAGAGTATAAGATACATATTGTAGATTGTTTTACTTTACTGACTTTGTATGGTAAAGTTTATTTAGTTCAGAGACCGTGGAATTTTGTTTTATTTTCTTAGCATGTTCCTTAGATCTCAAACTTTAAACAAAAAGTTACTCGTCCCTAACTGGATCATACCAAATATTTGGGAGCCTGGTCCAGGATCATAACACGGTCACTCCCCAGTACAACAGCAAAGAGACAATTCATCATGTTGGAAATTAACATCAGCCAGCTGAAAGAGAAAACTCCCATATGAGTAACCTATTTTATTTCATTTATTGAATTCAGTTATCTCCAATCACAATTGTAGTAAGGTCCTCTGCTGGCCACATTAAAAGCTGTGGTCTAGCAGCTGCAAATGAATTTCATGGTGCTGATGTTGAAGTGATTTCAAAGTTATTGAAGTCACCTATAAAATTCTACCAACAGCCTGGATTTTGGGGTTCTTATTACAACATAATAAATATAATACAAAATCACAACATAAAATCAACAGCACTTCCAAACCCACGACCTCTATCCCCTAGAAAGACAAGGGCAGCATCTGTAAATTCACATCCAAGTAACACACCATCCTGACTTGAACTATATCACTGTTCCTGGATCAAAATCCTGGAACTCCCTCTCTAACAGCATTCTGGGTGTACTTACACCACATGGACTGCAGAGGTTCAAGGTAGTGGCTCACTACCACCTTGTCAAGGGCAATTAGGGATGGGCAATAAATGCTGGCCCAGCCTGCCATGCCTCCATCTCCTAAATTAATAAATTAAAAAAAGGTCATTGCACTAGTAAATCCAGAAACAGACTTCCTTTTCATGCAAAGTTCATTCTTTACCGGCTTTGTCAAACAAATAAATTATAATACAGATTAATTTTTATTTTAAATTAATGGACACAAAGTATAATGAAAGGTTGATTTAAAACAACTGAATTAGAATTTTATTAGAATAATTCATATGACAATTTTTCTGACTTTTGAGCTTTGAGGCCAAAATCAGCTGACATTATCTTGGTTAACAGATGGAAAATCACATTTGGCTAAGATGCTGGAGCACCGCTAGCATTCATGGAACAATATCCCACCTTGGGTGGAGTTGTTACTTAATGGAGTGCTGAAGATCAAAGAATAGAAGTCATGGAGGAGGAGGAAAGGAAAAAAGCTGATCTTTTATCTTTAGAATTTTTTTTTAAAATATACCCTGCACTGATATAACCAACATTTCTTGTGCCTTCTGCATTAATGTAACCAACATTTCTCCCACCTTTTCACTGCAGGACCCTATCTGAATTGATTTTAGCAAAGGATATGGATCTATGGCACTTAGTTGACAATCTGGTTCAGCAAAGTTAGAAGAATGGTTGATGTGGAGGAAACAGGAAAATCGAGACGAGTCCAAAACTGAAGGCACACACATTGGCAGACAACAATGCAATGAGCTTTACAACCTAGGCAATGCCATTTTTGGCCACTAAGTATTTGAATTATCGAAGTATCATAGAACAGCATGGCAAAGGAAAAGGTCATTTGGCTCATTGGCTTTATCGAAGAGTAATCTAGTTGGTTCCACTCTCCCTCCATATTCTTACAATTTTTTTTCTCCTTCAAGTATTTATCCAATTCTCTTTTGAAAGCTACTATTTAATCTGCATTCACCATGCTGTCAGTCAGTGCATTCCAAATCATAACCACTGGTTACATAAAACAAGTTTTCCTCATGACGTCTCTGCTTCTTTTGTCAATCACCTTAAATCTGTAAAAAAAAAACAGAATTACCTGGAAAAACTCAGCAGGTCTGGCAGCATCGGCGGTGAAGAAAAGAGTTGACGTCTCGAGACCCTTCAACAGAACTAGGTGAATCCAAGGAGAGGGGTGAAATATAAGCTGGTTTAAGGTGTGTGGTTTTTGGGGGGGGTGGGGGGCGTTGGTTGGGGGTAGAGAAGTGGAGGGGGGTGGTGTGGTTGTAGGGACAAGCAAGCAGTGATAGGAGCAGATCATCAAAAGATGTCACAGACAAAAGAACAAAAGAACACAGAGGTGTTAAAGTTGGTGATATTATCTAAATGAATGTGCTAATTAAGAATGGATGGTAGGGCACTCAAGGTATAGCTCTAGTGGGGGTTGGGGGAGCATAAAAGATTTAAAAATAATGGAAATAGGTGGGAAAAGAAAAATCTATATAAATTATTGGAAAAAACAAAAGGAAGGGGGAAGAAACAGAAAGGGGGTGGGGATGGAGGAGGGAGTTCAAAGTTGTTGAATTCAATATTCAGTCCGGAAGGCTGTAAAGTGCCTAGTCAGAAGATGAGATGCTGTTCCTCCAGTTTGCGTTGGGCTTCACTGGAACAATGCAGCAAGCCAAGGTCAGACATGTGGGCAAGAGAGCAGGGTGGAGTGTTAAAATGGCAAGCGACAGGGAGGTTTGGGTCATTCTTGCGGACAGACCGCAGGTGTTCTGCAAAGCGGTCGCCCAGTTTACGTTTGGTCTCTCCAATGTAGAGGAGACCGCATTGGGAGCAACGAGTACAGTAGACTAAGTTGGGGGAAATGCAAGTGAAATGCTGCTTCACTTGAAAGGAGTGTTTGGGCCCTTAAATCTGTGCCCATCGACCCTCCAGCCATTGGAAACAGTTTATTTACTCCATCTGATTGCTTCATAATTTTAAAGCTTCTGTTAAATCTCAAATTAGCCTACTTTACTCTGAGGAGAACAACTCCAACTTTTCCCGGCTATCCACGCAATTGTATTCCATCAACCACGGAACCATTCCAGTAAACCTCTTCCATACCTTCTCTAAAACCTTTACACTCATCCTGAAATGTGGTGCCCAGAATTAGACACAATAGTCCAGCTGGGGCTGAACTAGTGTTTTATATAGATTTAACATTACTTCCTGGCTTTTGTACTCTATACCTCTATTTATAAAGCCCAGAATCCCATATACTTCACTAACTGTTTTAACCTGTCCTGTGACCTTCAAAGATTCCTGCACAAAATCCACTTACCCAGTTCCCTCACTTCTTGCAGCCCCTTTAAAGCTGTATCATTGGAATTGTATGGTTTCTTTGGCCTTTATTTCAAAGGGAATGGAGTTTAAAAATAGGGAAGCCAAAACTATGCAAGGCACCAGTTGGTTACACCTAGAATACAGTGAACAGTTTTGGACCCCTTATCTAAGGTGAGATATACTGGCATTGCAGGCAATCCAGAGAAGGTTCACTAGGTTGATCCTGGGTATGGAGGGATTTTCTTATGGAGGAGAGGTTGAGTAGGTTGGGCCTGTACTCATTGGAGTTTAGAAGAATGAGAGGCGACCTTATTGAAACATATAAGATTCTTAGGGGGCCTGACAGGGTAGATGTTGAGAGGTTGTTTCACCTTGTGGGAGAGTCTAGGACCAGAGGGCATAATCTCAGACTGAGGGGTCACCCATTTAAGACAAAAGAAGGGAAATTTCTTCTGAGGGTAGTGAATCTGTGGCATTCTTTACCACGGAGGGCTGTAGAGGTTGGGTTGTTAAATATATTCAAGGCTGAGATAGACTGATCTTAAATCTGTAAGGGAAACAAGGGTTATGGGGAAAAGGTAGGAAAGTGGAATGATTATCAGATCAGCCATCATCTCATTGAATGGCAGAGCAGACCCTATGACCTGAATATCCTACTTCTGCTCCTACGTCTTATGGTCCTGTCAATTTTCCTATCAAAAATGCATCATCTCACAATTTTCTACATTGAATTTAATCATATATGTTCCGCATTTCACTAACCTGTCCATGCTCTCTTGAAATCTATTACTATCTTCCTCACTGTTTACCCCACACACAAATTGTGTGTCATCTGCAAAATTCTAAACTGTGCCCTGTACCTTGAAGTCCAAGTCATTAATATGTATCAAAAGCAGCAATGGTCCTAGTAATGAACCTTGGGGAACTCTGCTGTATACCTCCCTCCAGCCTGAAAAAAAAACATTTGCCACAACCCTGCTTCCTATCAATAAACCAACTGTGTACCCATGCTGCCATTGTACCTTTTATCATGAGCTTCAATTTTATTGATAAGCCTAATATACGGTACTTCATCAAATACTTTTTAAAAGTTCATATAAATATCAACTGCTATGCCTTCATCCATCCACAAAAAAGTAAATCAAGTTTGTCAAACATGATTTGCCCTAACCAAACCTGTGCAGGCTCTCCTTTATTAATCCATGCTTACCCAAGTGGCTGTTAATTATCCATGAGGATATTCATTCTAAAAGCTTCCTACACCTGGCATTAAAGTCATTGTCATTGCCAGGTGAACAAGGGTGCAACATTTGCAATCCTCCGCTCCTTTGTCATCACCTTGTATTCAAGAAGGAATGGAGGATTGTGGTCAGCACCTCTGCCTTCCCTTTCCTCAGTGATCTAGGATGCATCCCACTTGGATAAGGTGACTTATCTTGACTTGCTCTGCTTTTATCGTAACCAAAAACCCGACAACCTCTCTCATATACCATAGCTTTGGCAAAATCCTCTTTCTTAGTAAACACTGAGGGAAAGTACTCATTTAGTACCTCAGCTATGTCTCATGCCTTCACCAACAGGTCTCCATTTTGGTTGCTAATCAGTACCACCACTCCTCTGACAACCCTTTCACTGTGAATAGGCCTAAATGCAGCTTCAGTTAGCTGCCAATCCACTTCCATTTTGTCTCTTTGCCTGTCTATTTCCTTGTTCAATTATCCTAGGTACTTCCTATATTTAGCCTGATTCTCCCCTGTATTAAACAATCTGACATCTGCCATACACCCCCCCACCCCCCCCACCCCTTCATTATATCCACTAACTCCTTCCTCATCTAGGGGGCTCTGGCTTCAGCTGCTCTCCCTTTCTGCATTGTGGAAATGTACCTCAACCGGACCCAAACCATCTCATTGCATCAATATATTTCCTCCTGCCAGCTTTTGAATCCAATTTATCCAGGATAGGTCCCTCCTCAATTCACTGAAATTATCCCTCCTTCAGTTAAGTACTTTTATCTTAGATTGCTCCTTGTCCTTCTCCATAACTAATTTAAACTTTGTGATACTATGATTACTATTCCAGAAATGCTCCCCCATTGTGATATTCTCCACTTGACCCATTTCTCAAGGACTAGATCCAGCAATATTTCCTCCATCACTGGGTTAAAAACATCAAGAAAAGTCTGCTAAAAACACTTCAGAATTCCTTTCCTTATTCATCCTTAACACAATCACTGCTCCATTCAATATTGAGGCAGTTGAAGCATCCCATTATCACAACTCTGTAGTTCTTGTGCCTCCAAGTAATTTCCATGCAAATCTGCTCCTCTTTCTCCTTCCCACTATTATGTGGCCTCTAAAATATAGCAAGTTGCATAATAACTTCTTCATTGTTTCTCAACTCCAACGAATTAGATTCTGTTCTTGACCCCTTCAAGGACATTCTCTCTTTCTAACACTGCTGGATGGTAAAAGGAGAATGTACTGATATCCCTCATATTGGCTAGTACAATTTTTAAAAAACTATGAAATTACAAAATAAACATTCACATTTGGTGAAACTATGAAATTATAATCTCACATAATGAAAGAGGAAAAATTATGGTAAAATTACTGCTTAAAAAAACTAATTTTAGTCAACGCTGCAGAAAATCTCCCACAGGCGTTCCCCTAGTAACCAAGCTGCTAAAGAACAGACCTAAACAAAGCAATTAAAACTGTCCCTGTATTCACAGCCATGACAACCAAAGAACCATTTTTTTCTGCTGCTCTAAAAAGAGATCACACCTTCTATATCATAACATGACTATATATATCACCTTGATGTGCAACAAGTCTGTATCAGTATAATTACATTTAGCTGAATCAATATAAACTTGAATACTCTATACACAGAAAGAGAACATATTCTATTAAGGACAGTAATGTATTTCTGGAAAATAACATTGCCACTTAGCAAGAGAAGACTAACTACTTCCCCCGTTAACTGAATTAACAGCTTTTTTTTTTTAAACAGCAAGCCAATATATTTATGGGCGGATCCAAAGGCAAAACATATCACTTTATCAAAACACTTTATTTGTTGGTCCATCCATTGGTTTAAGTATTATATTGACTAAGTCACTGCATCCTTCATAAAATTTTGGAATAAATTTCTAATTCATTTGTCCTTTACCCCCCCTCACTCTTATTTCCAGGGGTTTGTCAAATGAGAAAACTCAAAGTTTCTGCCATTACTGCAAGTGGCTGCCAGGGTAATACAACATTAAATCAAACAAATAATCTTCTGACTATGCCAATTCAGACAGGAAAGTACTGCTTTGTTAATAATCCAGTGATTCTCAATCTACCTACAGCTTTGGCTGCAGACATTTCATACATGTCATGACCTAGCAAGTTAAGTGTATCGGTGCTACCAAACTATCAACTCCCAAAACATATACATTTTCCAGCTGTTCCTCCCTCCACAGATGCTGCCTGGTCTAGGTGAGTATTTCTAGCATTTATTGTTTATAGTTCAGATTTCCAATATCTGCAGTATTTTTCCTTTGCACATTTTCTAGCAATGATCATTACACGTTGATTAGAATTAGGGTTTTAGCTTCTCCAGCTCAGGATACTGATGTCAAATGTAGCGTCTCAAGGCTGTCTTAGCTGTAATTTGCTCACTCAGCCTCAACCAAGAATCAAACCCAAGATCTTCCTTCTTTGTGTTGCTCATTACCACTGTCAGTACATTTATCAGAGAGCCAGATAATTTTTTTTTAAAAATTCATTGTTGGAAGTGGTCATCACTGGCTAGGTCAGCATTTATTGCCCATCCTAATCACCCTTGTTCAGAAGGCATTTTTTTTTTTTAGAAGTGTCAATCACATTGCTGTGGGTCTGGAGTCACATGTAGGCCAGACCAGGTAAGGATTTCCCTCCCCGAAGGACAGTAGTGAACCAGATGGTTTTTTAAAAACAACAATCAACAATGATTTCATGGTTATCATTAGACTTTTAATACCAGATTTTTATTGAATTCAAATTGCACCACCTGCCGTGGTGAGATTCGAACCTGGGACCCCAGAGTATTACCTCGAAAGACATGCGAAATAAGAAGACAGAGTACAGAAACCTAGTGCAGAATACGATATGGGCAGCAGTTTCCTATGAGCTCGCATTGGGAGAGTAACCAGGAAAACCTGGATCAGTTGAATCCTGAACTAAGAAAATCATGAAGGCTCAACAGCAGATAGGCTGGGGCAAGGACAAAGATAAGTTATAGTTTGGAGGTCTTTGTGATAATAAGTTTCTAATTTGTTCCTCAGACAGTGACCAAGGAAGGGATTGAAATTGGTGGTGCAGGAATGGAGTTTGTTCTGGGACCTAACAATGGCTTTGGTCTTCCCAATGTTTAATTGGAGGAGATTGTGACTCATCAAGGACTGAATGTTAGATAACAAGCCTGACACCCCAGAAACAGTGAAGAAGTTGAAAAGTGACAAAGTAGAGCTGGGGGTCATTAATGTACATATGGAACTCAACATCATGTCTTTGGATGATGCTGCTGAGGGGCAGTATATGCATGTGAAATAGAAGGGGACTGAAGACAGATCCTTGGGTGATTCCACAAGCAACAGTGTGGGCAAGGAAGAGAAATCACTGTAGAAGATATGAAACTAAGTAAAACCAAGCAAGGACAGTCCCACTCAACTGGATGAGGAAAGAGATGCATTGGTTGAGGATGCTGACAAGTCCAAAATGCTGTCAATCTCAAACTAGGCAAGTTCTTTTATCAGGTCAAGATTAAAAAATAATTTCCTCTTGTAAGTACAATTTTGTAGCACTAGATTAATAGTATCGTGGGTGCGCTCTGCAATGCGTACTTATGCTTAGTCTACATGGTCAATAAATGTTAAGTGAAGTATTCCATTTCCCACCATTCACCCCATGACTTGATAAACACATACAGTACTGTGGTGATCCATGGGGTGATGGTCCCTTTAAGAACTAGGTTTTTCTGAGGGAAGAGTTTGTGTAAAAAGCACCTTGCTTCTAGTAAATGATCTTATGACCAAGCTGTCTGGGAGATAAGCAAGAGAAAAGGGATCAACAAGAAGTTAATTATAGGGATGAGTAGATTGTGTGAATAGTTCTGTAGTTCTGTTTCAGGTTTTTTTTGAGTTTAGAACAATCTGGCTTCAGTGTGAGGAACATGTCTTTCCAGCAGAATTGAGGTGAAATTCTGTGTGTTGGCTAAAAAAGTTGAAAACAGTTTAAATGAAGGACTCCTATCAGTGAGTTGAAACTCTAGGTGTAGTCAAGCTGAGGAGAGCGAGAGAGAGACAGAGAGAGGGAGAGTGTGGTCTAGAGTACAAGAGTTCAGAGTTAAAGAACATTAGAACCGGTAGAGTTCTGACCAGAGGTCACTATGCTTAGGTCACTATGCTTAAGACACCAGCGACGCCTGTGTTGAAACGGCAGTATAGAACTGTGGGACAGGTGGAGGAGATTTGAAGGAACAGCCTTGCCGGAAGAAGGCGGAAGGCTCAAGAAATCTTAGCCCTTAAACAAATCTTTGCACCAATACCCAGACCAAGTGGTTAATCTTCCAATTTCGGCAAAGTCTCTGACTTCAGATTTCAGGGTGTAAGTCAAAGGATGTAGAAGGAGATTTCAGTTAAGTAGTTTGGTTTGGTAAATAAGTAACTGTGTTCAATGTAATTTTAGTATTTTTAATGTAACTGACTATTTTAGAGTGCAGTTAGTAGTATTCAAGTGCTTTGGTTTTTATGTAGAAGAATTCTTTAATTTTAAACCATGAAACTTGTGGCTTCATTCTTTTGGTTAATGCCTGGATTTTCAGATTTCCAAACAAAAAAATAAAATTGTTACTGGTCTCTACTGAGATCGTACCAATATAAAGTAAAAGAATGTTATGCATAACATTGGCTCTTACTGAAGATGTACTTTAGGAGTAATATGCCATTGTAAAAGTATTTACCTAGCATTTCTTCCTTCATTTTCTCATTTCTTTCTTCAATCTGATTTGGTAATCGCTATGAAGGAAAAGAACAAAACAACAGCAAGAATTAGCAAATGACAACATGAATGTTCTGGCTTTCCTAGCTTATCATTCAAACATAAACGCATATTTACTACCATCATGTGGGGGTAACATGAAGGAACAAAGTTTCAAACATACCTAATCTGTAGATTATGGAGACAGAAAATAATGGATTAAACTCTCTTTATTTGTTTAAATTAAGAGCTGGAGTCATAGCAAAAAAATGATTTAGTACACAAAGAATATGGACTTTGCACCACAGTTCAGTTTTACAATCTCTGCTTAGCTTGCTCCCTGCAGTTGGTTCCATTTCAAAAATTCTATTTTTGGATAAAAATCTGATTTCAAGTAGTCTATTTTTTATGCCCCAGTTCCAAACTAGATCAGTCTGTAAAAAAGCCTTTTTTTCTCCAATCCTTTTAATTACTTAAAAAGAGCTGCAAAAGACCGGAACAAAATGCTTCACTGATGGCTCTAAACTCCATTTATGTTTGAAGTGCCATCACTATTTATCTTGTTCAGTGCCACTTCATAATTAAAATTCAACTGATTTTGCTATTTGGAGATTAAGTTTGGAATAGTGGCATTACAGCTCCTACAATTGCAATGTTACCTCTAAAAAACTAAGTATTTCTCCCCAACACAGAAGCTATGATCAGTATTTTGAGATTCATGCTACACCACCATGATAAATGCCACCATTTTGCATGCAAGACAATACACATTAGTCCAACCTCATCAATATCATCCAATTTTTAAATAGTTGACAAGGTTTTTGTAATGGTGCAAAAAAGCAAAATGCTGGAAATCTGAAATAAAATAGAAACACTCGGTAGGTCAGACAGCATTCCTATTTCCAACTCTAGGGATTGATATCCATTGGTATCTACTACAAGACCACAACTATCCTGATTATATATACTTCCTCCCTCCCAACCCGCTTCCTGTAAGTACTCCATTACTATCTTTGCACAGACAATGCCACCTTCCCCGCTGGAGCTTCTGAAACATCCTCCTTTTCCTTCAGCCAAGAAATCCTTTCCACTATACTAAACGGTACCAGTGCTTCGAAGAATACAGGAGATTGTGGGCTGGTGCTTCTGATGGTACTATCCTATTGGGAGACAGCCAATGTGGTGATCTGCACCTCTGGTATCACCTGCCTATTCTCCAGATTTTCTGTACTTTCATTGTGCTCTATTTTGCCATGAACATTTAAAGATCCTTTAGGGCTCAAATACACCTTTTGTTTCTTTATTGCATCATTTTGTCACATCATTATCACTTGTGTTATTTAATCATTTCCTGCCCTCCATCTAATCACAGCCCATTGTCTTTTTTGTCTTCCTTGCCTCCTATTCACTGGTTCAGGTTGTTCTTCTGAACTGCTCATCTGTGACATTTTCCCACTTCTGCTAAAAGGTCATTCACCTGAAATATTAGCCCCAATTCCTTACTCCACAGATGCAGCCTGAGCTGCTGAGTACTTCCAACATTTTCTGTTTGTATTCAATACTGATGTAATAAGAGCAAGATTCATCATCACAAAAATCCATCCAGACAGTTTCTCATCTCAACCAAGTCAACTTGTGTAAAGTTTAGAGTGAAAGTGAGGTTCTGCCACATGGGGAGGAATGATGCTTCACCAATGTGTGCTTAAACACATACTACGATTTTAATGAGAGACGGATGAAGCGAGATTACACAAACACGACGAAGGACCACAGGAGAGGAAAGGAAGGTTAGAGATGGGATGTTAGCTGCAGTTGATGAGCTTTCAAAGCTTGGTTTCGGGGCGGGGGGGAGGGGGGAGGACGCGAGGGAGAGCAAGCGAGGGCGGGCAAGGGCACGCGCGCGCGGGGGGGCGGCGAGGGGGGCACGCACGGGGGGGCGGCGAGGGGGGCACGCACGGGGGGGGCGGCGAGGGGGGCACGCACGGGGGGGGCGGCGAGGGGGGCACGCACGGGGGGGGGCGGCGAGGGGGGCACGCACGGGGGGGCGGCGAGGGGGGCACGCACGGGGGGGGCGGCGAGGGGGGCACGCACGGGGGGGCGGCGAGGGGGGCACGCACGGGGGGGGCGGCGAGGGGGGCACGCACGGGGGGGGGGCGGCGAGGGGGGCACGCACGGGGGGGGCGGCGAGGGGGGCATGCACGGGGGGCACGCACGGGGGGGCGGCGAGGGGCACGCACGGGGGGGCGGCGAGGGGGGCACGCACGGGGGGGCAGCGAGGGGGGCGCGCAGGGGGGGGGCGGCGAGGGTCATGCGCACGGGGTGGCGAGGGGGCCGCTCGGGGGCGAGGAGGCCTGAGACATTTCTTTATGGGTATTCACTTGCAAAATTACAACATCACGTTTATAAATTATCTGATGTAACACTGCAAGTGTAATTGACAGATATGATCAATATGTTTTACACCACCTAGGCTGCAGGCTAGCCTATGGTTAAGTGTTCTTATGCACTATACATAATAAAACATTAATGTTGTTTTTGTGGGAACAGTTGAAACATTTCTCTTGTAACCTTACTTCTAGTCATCTGCTCCCATCAACAACCAATGTATGAATGCTGCATCAAGTACTCTCCTTCATATCCACAGATGGACAGGATAAGACCCCATAATCCCACTTGAGGTTAAAAGTAGGTTTGTTCCTAAATCTGACATTTATAAATAATATCAAATAAATCCTATTCCACCCCCCCCCCCAAAAAAAAAGTTACTGAGCAATGCAAGTCTGTAGTATTTTTCCATGGTTCTATTTTGCATTAGTGACGTTACTGGCCAAGGCAAAAAAACTACCCCATAAAATTGTTCACCCGTACTTGTGAAATAGCGGCATGAGATGTAACTGGTATTGGTGTATTTCCTAAACGAAATGTAGGAAAAATACAAAAAATCATGAAATGAACTGCTTTACGCAAATATTTTCACAAATTCAGAGTAAACAATCTTTCCCATAAGTAGACCCTGCATCATTTACAATATGACATGCCCAATTTCTAGGCAAGTGAGAAGAGCAACAGATCACAGAGAATCTTTACCTTATACACAAACTGTTGAAATGAATCAAGTGCTACAGCTTGATTTGCCTTTATTCAACAAGCATACTGTATATATACCATCAGACTGATACAGAGAAGAGGTAGAAGTAGCCAGCATGAATTTCAAAATGCACCACTGTGCTTGATAAACCTCGTTACGATTATAAGGAGGTGACTAGATGTAGATGATGTGGAAATGCAGTGCATGTGGACTTTAGGAAAGCCTTTGATATGGGACATCACTAGGGGAGGATAACAAACTGGATTGAAAATTGGTTAGAAGAAAGTAAGTTAGGAATTAACCTTTCCAGAATGGGTAGAAGACTGTGCTGATATTTCACTTGTGTTCATTATAATTGCTTGGTAGCACAGAACTTGAGTGCTGCTGAAAAAAAGAGACATGCTGCCAAGCTTCTCATCTTGCACTCATCAGGACAGATTTACAAGAATACCAAATCTCAAAGGGAACAACAATTTATAATGCATGAAGAGGAGGAGCAGATTGGTTGACGAGTGGACTCTGACTGGTCGAAGCACTGCCGTGGAGAATGCACCATGGACAGTTAACGGCCAAGCTTTTGTTTAAATTCAAATCAGGCAGATCAACTCTGGTCAAGGCATTGCCATGGGGAATGAACAAGGGAATGGTTGTCACCTAAGCTTTTGTTTCCTGGCAAAAGGCACAATGCATGGATATATTCTGTGACAGCCTTAAGCCCATGCATGAATTTGCGCAAAATACAGTGGGAAATGATCTGACCAGGGTAGCCATTATCCTGCAGGATACCGGTGATGCAAATGGCCCGGGCCGCATTTACGAGGTTGCCAATAAGGTCAATCTTGTAGTGCATGGAACTGTAGGAATCCTAATGCGTACATTGACCAGTGAAGGTGGGTTTGCAGTAGACAGCGGTGGAGAACCCATTGGCAGATTTCTCAACTAGCATGTTCTCATTTGACTGCGCCATTTCAAAGATTAATTTGAGCACAGGATGGAGCCCATTAAGGTGTATAAGGAAATTCTTATATGCTGCTGCAGATGCAAATATAGCAAACATGTCATCTATGCATTGCAAATAAGCAAGGGGTATGGGGTTAGGCATCATTCCATTGGAGATGTGTTCCTCATGGAACCCGACAAAAATGTTGGCGAGATCTGGGCCTAACGGGTATTCCATGGCAACTATTTGGGTATACATTGTGTTGTTAAAACTGAACTCAACTGCGCAAGTTGCTGAGTTAGTAAGTTCAGTGAAAAGAGATTCAGATAATAATGGCATGTCGAGATCGCCATTATATAGTGACATGGTACAAACGTCTTACGGCTTGAGTAGTATATTAGTGAATAGGCTAACAATGTCAAACAAGAACATGGACACGTCATTGCTATCAATATACAAGTCCTCTTTGGTCTTTCCTTCACCGGGTAGGTAGACAACTTATTCAGAACTGGTTGTAATAACTTGCCTAACCATTTGGCCAATTCATGTTTTGTAGAATGTTAGGAAATAGAGATATGTTAAGTAGGTTATATTTATCTTTGTGTTAGGAATAAGTTTAAGTTTGATTTGTATTTCTGTATCTGTGTTAAAGATTAAATGGAGTTTTAGTTTCACTTTAAAAAGGTGCTTGTATTTCTAATGAGGAGTTTTACGACCCCTAAGGAGAAGTTAACCAAACACAGCAGTAGAAAACTGGCTGTTGCCTAGCAACACAGGGCCAGAGGGACAGGTCCCTCCCACAGAGGACACAAAAAAAAGAGAAACAGCAGTTTGTTTTGTAAGTTGTTGGGAGTTCAGTTGGTTTGAAGACAGCTGTAAAGCAGCCTCAAAGGGACAGATAGCAGTCCCAAGCTAAGACAAGCCCCAAAAATCCAGGGAAGTGGAAGAGGGGAAAGTCCAAAAAAGACCTTCTAATCAAAGGAACAACAGAAACATGGGAAAAGGTCCTGTTAAGTGAAGTTAAGAGTGAAGGGCAGGGAGAAAGGTTTCAAGCTTCAGACTTGGAAAGTGACAAAAGCTGCAGAAAGCAGATTTAAAGCGAGAATGGCTTGCAAGAAGCAAAAGGTCCAAAGAAACAAGTGAAGGTCTGTAACTCTTTGCTATGAGCATGTGAAGCTGTGGTGTACTGTGAATGTTGAATTGGGGAGGCTGAGTGCATGGAAGACAGGGAAGCGGAACATCAGGAGAGCTTGAAACCCTGGAGGTGACCTCTTGCAGAAGATGGCTGAGAGGAAGTGTTGGTTTGGGAGAAGATTCCAAGGCGAGGTCTTGGAATGTAGAGATCAGAAACCCTCGTGTGAAGGACGGAGTGTAGTGAGACCAGTTGGCTCACGGTATGATAAGTGTCTGAAGGGAATTGAGGAGAGATCGATAGCATCTGTTTGATGTCGCATCTGTCACTTGGTTTCAGATGTGTGGTGAGTCTGACCACAGGGTGCCAAAGGTTTACATAGACTGTGGACATTAGAGTATAAGATAGTTTTTGTAGCCTGCGTTATCCTTACAAATCTGTATATATCTGCAAAGGTATAGTTGTGGTGAAGGAGTATTGTAATATTTTCTTGTTGAATAAATGTTTTATTCTTTTGTTAAAAGTTCATCAACTGACTCCTGTGCCTCTGTTCAGAAGCTACTCTCCACGTATCTAAACAACAAGTAAAAATTAGGATCTATCAAGCTGGGTTCCACTCTGGGATCAGGCTTGTCCAGGATTATCATACTCTGTTGGGATCATAACCAGAACCAGCCACAGATAAGATAGGACATAAAGGGACATCACTTGTGTGTGTTTTGGGCAGCCCATATAAATGTGGATGCACTGAACCATGAGGACGAATCCAATCATATACAGGCAGCTCATTACTCTCACAAATGTCCAACTTGCTTTCCAGTAGGGCTACGTGGTCATGTTTAGCAATAGTTCCAACGGATATGAATTTGACCCTATCATTAAGAACGGCATGCATTTTTGCGATATAGTCACACTTGTTAAGGATGACTATTCTAGTCCTTTTGTCAGGCTTACAGATAGGTATGTCTCTGTTGGCTTTAAGGTCTCACAATGCTACCAGGCATTCACGCTGCGTGTAAAAATTAGCCAAATAATTGGGTATCCAGCAATATGTGCACGAAATCAAATAGCTGTGCTTTAAAGGAATCAGCATCTTGGGATAGCTTAGAGCAGTTTGAACTCAGCAAATACCTTATACCATTAGATGTGGGATGAAGGTACACCAAGTTTGAAGCCACGGTGCAAGAACAGACTCCTTGCTTTCAGAAAGCAAATGGTCAGAGAGATGTGCCACTGTGATGCCAGGTATGTAGGCCTTATATCCCAACAACTGATGGATTGTATCAAACAGCATGTCCATTTGGCTGTTCACAACAGACAAAGTTCTGACCATATTCAACCAGTCTATGCTTGCAAAACTCAGAACATAGCATCCAACATTAGATCTGATTCTGTGATTGGACAACAGTTACTAACTAAACAACCCTGATTGTGCAAAGAATTACACCAACAACCAATTTAAGATTATCAGGCTCACACTGTGGTTCACATATGCGTGCTAGAAACTACATGTATCCAGACACAGGGGCCTATCCTTTGCAAACAGAAAAAACATATCCACGCATTGTGCCTTTTTCAATTAAACAAAAGCTTGGTGGGGTGGGGGGGGGGGGGAGGAGGAGAGACCATCCATTCCCTTGTTCATTCCCCATAGTAATGCCTTGACCAGAGTTGACCTGCCTGGCAGTTAACTGTTCCCTGGTGCATTCTCCATGGCAATGCCTCTACCAATTAGAGTCCACTTGCCAACCAATCAGCCAGCCTCTTCTCACCCAGTATAAGTTATTGTTCCCTTTGAGATTTGGTATTCTTGTGAATCTGTCCTGATGAGGGCAAGACAAAAAGTTTCAACAGCATGCCTTCTTCACTATATATAGTGAAGACAACACTGTCCAGGACAAAGCAAGCCCGCTTGGTTGACACCATATTCACAAACATTCACTCCCTCCACCACCAACGCACAGTAGCAGCAGTGTGTACCATCTACAGGAGTCGCTGTAGGAATTCACCAAGGCTCCTTCGACAGCACCTTCCAAACTCACGACCACTACCATCTAGGAGGACAAGGGCAGCAGATAGATGGGAACACCACCACCTGGAAGTTCCCCTTCGAGCCACTTACCATCCTGACTTGGAAATATATCACTGTGGCTAGGTCAAAATCCAGGAAATCCCTTGCTAACAACATGGGCTGCAGCGGTTCAAGAATGCAGCTCACCACCACCTTCTCAAGGGCCATTAGGGATGGGCGATAAATGCTGGTCCATCCAGTGAAGCCCACATCCCATGAATGAATAAAACAAAATGTAGATACAAGCTGAGCAGGAGTGATTTTGAAATTTGCGGATAATACCAAAGTAGAAGGCATAGCTAGTTAGCCAGGAAATCAAAGAAGTTGCAAAAAGATCGGTACTGATATGACAACAGAATGGGCTAAACGTTGAAGAGTAGTATTGCCATGAAAAGTCGATTACAGCCACGAATTGTTTAGGGGCATATTGAACTTCTTAAGGAAGACTTGTGTGTTTTTAAAGAAATACAAGCAAGAATGCGGAGCAAAAGATGGCTGATAATGTAAAGTAACCACTTCCTGGAAAATTCCTATGTGGATTATACTGATGGATCTGTCCTGAGAGAACATGGACTCTGGATGAGTCATAGATTTTTCCCTTCCAGAAAACACAGGGAAAAAAATCAGTTAAACAGCTGGGGTGCTGTGCGAGACAGCAAAAGCAGCAACTACTTACCCCTCCAGCTGCGGGCAAAGTCTCTCTCTCCCTCACTGTTGCTGAAGGCAAGGTTTGGCAGAAGCCACAACCAAAAAGGGAAATGGGACAGTTTCTTCAGCTATCCTGCAGAGCCAAGTGTCTCCAAACCAACTGGGAACATGCCAAAGTCAGCTCTACTGGAATCAGCCAACGTAACGGCTGCAATGTTTCGCCATCTACGCCTCACAAACAAGCCAAAGACTGTTTCATGTATCTTCTTTAACTTTTATTTGGACTCAACTTTTCCTTTCTGATGTGGGTGTGTGTGTTGTGGTTTTATTAATTTTCTTGGGTTTTTAGTAGTAAATAATTTTACTCTTTCTTTGACTCAAGAAAGCCTGGTTAAGTTGGGTCCTTCAAAAAAAATACATTTGGACTGGGAAAAGGTATCCACGAGAGAAGGGATCCCTTTTAAATTTACCTTGTTGTGACCAACTAAGGGATTTGAATAAAGAAGGGGAGCCGGTTCATTCCTCTTCACATAACAAAATTGGGATCCCGTTTGGGAAGTTAACAAATTGGGGGACATTGTAACAATATCCAATGTCATTATGTGTGAAGTGATGCATTTTGGTTAATAAAATAACAGCAGTAATTATATGCTAAATGGAAGTAGGCTCAGTGGGTCCTGGGGGCAGAGATTGTCATGAAATTAAAAGCAGCATTTCAGGTTTTAAGGCTGTAAACAAAGCCAACAGAATTCTAAGTTCGGTCTTGAGGGATATTAAAAAACACACAAGGTATTAGTGAGCCTATAAGGAACCTTAATAAACTTTGGCCCTCTAAAGAATTAACTGCCCTCTTTGGTATCTATGGCAAATTTTAAACCCATATTCAGCCAACTAATTGATACACAGAGTGAACAGAAATCACCAAGAAATGAACCCTCTGTACAGTATTGAAGCTTTGGAAAGGATATTTTAAAAAATCATTAGGTTGTAGAATTCACTTCCAGTGTGAGTGAATGTAAGTAGAACTTTTTACTCTTATGGAGGGTAAATGCCAATGTGGATTGATTGGGCTAAATGGCCTTTCGTATCGCATTACCTTTACCATCTAGAAGGACAAGGGCAACAGACACATGCAAACACTGCCATCTGGAAGACAGAGACAGAAAAAGAGAGAGACAGAGACAGAGACAGAGACAGAGTGTGTGAGTATCAGGAGTTTACAGATAAAATCTAAAAGTGGTGTCATAGGAGTCCTGTAAATTGTTTAGTTGGTAAGTATAGGCCTTTCTGGACTAGGCACAGAGGAGACGATTCATGAGTGACAGCTGAGTTACTACATATTTTTTTATTTGCTCATCGCTGGTTAGGCCAGCATTTACTGCCCATCCCTAATTGCCCTCAAGAGGGTGGTGGTGAGCTGCCTTCTTCAACCGCTGAAGTCCATGTGCTGTAGGTACACCCATAGTGCTGTTAGGGAGGGAGTTTAAAGATTTTGATCCAGTGACAGTGAAAGAATATATATATATTTCCAACACAGGATGGTGAGTGGCTTGGAGGGGAACTTCTAGATGGCAGTGTTCGCATGTGTCTGTTGCCCTTGTCCTTCTAGATGGTAAAGTCATGGGTTTGGAAGGTGCTATATAAGGAAGCTTGGGGAGTTCCTGAAGTCCATTGTGTAGTTGGTACACACTACTGCCACTGTGCGTTGGTGGTAGTGGGACTGAATATTTGTGGATAGTGCCAAGCTTCTTGAGTGTTGTTGGAGCTGCACTCATCCAGGGAAGTGGAAAGTATTCCATCACACTCCTGATTTGTGCCTTGTAGTTAGTGAACGGGTTTTGGGGAAACAGGCGATGAGTTACTCGCCTCAGGATTCCGAGCCTCTGACCTGCTCTTGCAGCCACAGTATTTATATGGCTAGTCCAGTTCAGTTTCTGGTCAATAGTAATCCCCAGGATGTTGACAGTTGGAGGATTCAGCGATGGTATTGACACTGAATGTCATGGGGAGATGGTTAGATTCTCTCTTGTTGGGAATGGTCATTGCCTGGCACTTATGTAGCATGAATGTTACTTGTCACTTGTCAGCCCAAGCCTGGATATTACCAGTTCTTGTTGCATTTGGACATGGACTGCTTCAGTACTTGAGTCGCGAATGGCGAATATTGTGCAGTCATCAGCAAACATTCCCACTTCTGGCCTTATGATGGAAGGGAGGTCATTGATGAAGTAGCTGAAGGTGGTTGGGCCTTGGACACTATCCTGAGGAATTCCTGCAGTGATTTCCTGAAACTGAGATAATTGACGTCCAACAACTACAATCATCTTTTGTGTTAGGTATGCCATTAGCCAGTGGTGAGATTTACCCTCGATTCCCATTGACCTGTTTTGCTAGGGCTCCTTGATGCCACACTCAATCAAATGCTGCCTTAATGTCAAGGGCAGTCACTCTCACTTCACCTTTGGAGTTCAGCTCTTTTGTCCATGTTTGAACCAAGGCTGTAATGGGGTCAGGAGCTGAGTGGCCCTGGCGGAAACCAACCTGATTGTCAGTAAGCAAGTTATTGCTAAGCAATTGCTGCTTTGATAGCACTATTGATGACTCCTTCCATCAACTTACTAATGATCGAGAGTAGACCGATGGGTGATAATTGGTATATATTATACCATACCATAGTAAACACTTTAAAGTGTAAGATTCGTCAGCGCAGCTTGGCCATGTGGAATATGCAGCCTGCGGGATAATGGGAAGTCGTGCAGGCACAAAGTGTCCTTGATGACTACATCTGCAGGAAGCATCACCAAATACAGAAACCCAAGCTCCAGGTTGCGGAATTCCAGCAACGGCTGGAGTCACTGTGGTGCATCCGCAAGGCTGAGGATTATGTGGATAGCACAGTTAGAGTTGACCACACCGCATCAAAGTAGTACACAGGCAGAGGGGGAATGGGTGACTGTCAGAGTATCTAAGAGAAACAGGCAGGTAGTGCAGGAATCCCTGAGGCTACCTCACTCTCTAACTGCTTTTCCATTTTGGATATTGGTAAGATGGTTCTTCAGAGGACTGTAGCAAGAGCCAAGTTTGTGGTATCACAGATGACTCAGCTGCACAGGAGGGGAGGAAGAAGAGTGGAAGTGCTATAGTGGTAGGGGATTCCACAGTTAGAGGAGCAGACTGGCATTTCTATAGCCATAGACATGACTCCAGGATGGTATGTTGTCTCCCTGGTGCCAGGGTCAAGGATCTCACAGCATGGCTGCAGGACATTCTTTTGTGAGAGGGTGAACAGCCAGAGATTGTGATCCACATTGGGACCAATGACATAGGTAGGAAAAGGGATGAGGTGCTGAATAAAAAAAGTAGGATCTCAGGAGCAGTAATCTCAGAATCACTCCCATTGCCACATGGAAGATTGAGCAGTTCAACACGTGGCTGGAGAAATGGAGTAGGAGGGAGGGCCTTAGATTTCTGAGGCATTGGGACCGGTTTTGGGGCAGGTGGGACCTGTACAAGGACGACAGGTTACACCTTAACAGGACTCGGACTATTGTCCTTGCAGGGATGTTTGCTAGTGCTGTTGGGGAGGTTTTAAACTATATTGGCAGGGGGATGGGAACCTGAGGGGAAACTCAGAGTGGAGAGGAGAAAAACTGGCAGTGGGAAGTACAGAAGTATTAAGTGATAAGGAGAATAATATCAGAGTAGTTTCAAGGTAAAAAGAATACTTGGAGAGTTTGTTAGAATTAGTGTAAGCAATAGAAGTCATTAGATGTGGTCAGATAAAGGGACAAAGTAAAAAAGCTTAAATCAGGGTTAATGCACATGTATGTGAAAGTACAGAGTGTAGTTAATTAGATTGGTGAGCTACAGACACAGGTTGACAAATGGAATTATGACATTATTGCTATAACAGATACCTGGCTCAAAAGGAGGGCAGGACTGGGTGCTAAATATCCCTGGGTACAAGGTATTTAAGAGACAGGAAAGGAAGAAAAGGGGCGATGGGAGGGGCGGTATTGGTAGTAGTGATTAAAAGATGGCATTGTAATACTGGAGAGTGAGGGTGTTCCAGCGGGCTCAAGGACAGAATCTCCCTGGCTAGAATGAATGATAAGGTGCAATAACATCGGTCAGTATAGTATATATACCGCCAAATAGCAGAAGGGGTGTAGTGAAACAAATGTGCAAAGAAATTGCAGAAAGGTGCAAGAATTATAGAGTAATTATGATGGGGGACTTCAGTTATCTGGATATAAACTGGAATAGGAATAATGCAAAAGGAACAAGAGGGGTGAGAGTTCTTGGAGTGTGTTCAAAATAATTTTCTGCAGCATTATGTTTCCGGTCCAACAAGAGGTTAGGCACTGTTGGACCTGGTTCTGGGAATGAAGATGAAAAGAGGTGAAGATGAAAAGGAAGAAGTGCACATACAACAGATATCAGGTGGAAAATTCAATGGAGAATCAGGCCGAGTATAAAAGAACCAGAGGGGAAGTGAAAAAACTAATAAGAAAAGCAAGGACAAAGCATGAATGAGACTGACAGCTTCCATACAAGGGAACACCAAGGTTTTCCATAAGTATATAAATAATAAAAGGGTGGCTTAAAAAAAAAGTAGGGCCAATTAGGGATAATTACGAGTGACCACTGAGCAGGGAGGCAGGAGGATGATCAAGGGCCATTGGAGGGGAAATGGAGATTGGGAAATGAACTTTGGAGAAGATGGATAGGTTGAGGTGAGTTATTTTGAGGCAGTGTAATGACTGTTTCTCAAGATGGGAGAACTGTGCTTGAAAAAAAAAAAGGAAGCCAAAGCAGTAAAATAGAATACCTTTTAAAATATGAGCCTCGTAAATGTTGGTATACAGATGGATTTATAGGTTTATGTACATGAATCACAAAGTTAATATACAGGTGCAGCAAGCAACTTGGAAGGCAAATGATATGTTTGTCTCTACTGAGAGAGGGTTGGAGCATAATAAGAGTAAGGGAGTCTTGCTGCAATAGTACAGGGCTTTGTTAAGACCACACCTAGAGTACTGTGTATGGTTTTGATCTGTTTACCTAAGGCATGATGTATTTGCCTTTGATTGGGTGCAAAGATTCACTAGATTTATTCTTGGCCTGAGCCCTGAGCCCACATTGTTCATTAGTTTCTCTCCTATCCCCTTTATGCTCTCTCCAAGTTCAGCTTGTATATGAGATCCACCACCTATTCCCTTGACCTATTCACATTAAACTGCTAACTATGTAACTTCCCTTCTAACCCCCATGTTGGCTGATATTGTTAACAGTTCCTTCTTGAGTACTGTCTCCCTCTCTTTACAATCTCTCAGCCACCCACTCAGAAAATGCATTATTGACCCCCTCTGACCTTGCAAACTATCATCCCATCTTCCTTTCCTCTTCAAAGTTCTTGAACGTGTTATCACCTCCCAAATTCGTGCCCATCTTTCCCTGAATTTCACACTTGAATCCCTCCAATTGGATTGCCAATTCTGTGGTCAATACTGATCTCACCATCCGACTCCAATGCCTCTTCACTATGGCCCATCTGGATAGGACTGTGCTCATCTGGTTCCATTCTTATCTAATTGTATCCAGTATGTCGCCTGAAATGGTTTCTCTTCCTCTGTTTGCCCCAAAACACATCCTTGGCCCCTTCCTATTTCTCACCTATATCACATACATTGCCCACCCCCCGCAATATCATCCGAAAATGCAATGTCACTTCTCACATATACGCTGACAACACTCAGCTTTACCTCACCATCACCTCTCTTGACTCCTCTACTATCACTAAATTATCAAACTGCTTGCCTGACATCCAGTATTTATTAAGCAGCAATTTTCTCCAGTTAAACATCAGGAAGACCCCGAAGCCATTGCCTTCGGTACCTGCTTCAACCTCCACTCCCTAACTGCCAATGCCATCTCTCTCCATGGCAACTGTCTGAAGGCGAACCAGGCAGTTCACAGCATGTCATGTTTGACCCCAAGATCAGGTTCTGACTACATATGTGCGCAATCACTCAAACCACCTCTTTCCACCTCAGCAGCATCACAGAATCTTTACAGCGCAGGTGGTGGTCATTTGACCCATGACGTCTGCATTGGTTCTCTACCTCATCCCACTCCCCTGCCTTATCCCCATAACCTTGCACATTCTTTTCAGATAGTAATCTAATTCCCTTTTGAATACCTCAATTGAACCTGCCTCCACCACTTACTCAGGAAGTTCAATCCAGATTCCAATCACCCTCTGGGTGAAAAAAATTTCCCTACATCACTTTTACTCTTTTTGCCAATTATTTTGAATCTGTGCCCTCTATTTCTTGATGCTCTCAAGTGGGAACAGTTTCTCACTATTTACCCTGTTCATACCCCTCAATCAAATCTCCTCTCAGTCTTTTCTTCAAGGAAAACAGTCCCAACCTCTCCAATCTATCCTCATAGTTACAGTTCATTATCCCTGGTTTCATTCTAGTGAATCTCCTCTCTACTCTCTCCAATGTTTTCACATAATTCCTCAAGTATGGCACCCAGAACTGAATGCAGTGCTCCAGATGAGGCCCAACTAGTGCCTTATACAAGTTCAACACGACCTCCTTACTCTTGTACTCATTGCCCGTATTAATAAAGTCTAAGATATTATATGCTTTATTAACTGCTCTCTCAACATGCCCTACCATTATCAATGATTTATATACATATACACCAAGATCCCTCTGTCCCTGCACCTCCTTTAGGGTTTCTCACTTTATTTTGTACTGTATCTTCATATTCTTCCTGCCAAAATGAATCACCTCACACCTCCCTTCATTAAACTTCAGCTGCCACTTGTTTGCCCAATCCACCAATGTGTTCTTTTGACGTTCAAAACTATGCTCATCACAGCTGACAACATTTCCAATCTTTGTACAATCTGCAAATTTTGAAATCATTTTGAACAACACAGTCTAGGTCATTAATATTTATCAGGAAGAGCAAGGGTCCCAACAATGACCCCTGGGGAACTCCATTACAAACCTTTCTCCAATGTGAAAAACAACTATTTATCATGACACTATTCCCTGTCACTCAGCCAATTTCTTATCCAAGTGTCTGCTTTCCCATTTATTCTATTAGCTAGAATTTTGCCCAGTCTGTACGGCACTGTATCGCATGATTTTTGAAAATCCATATAGACCACATCAACAGCATTGCCCTTAACAAACTTCTGTTACCTCCTCAAAACACTCCAAGTTAGTTAAACATGATTTTCCCTTAATGAATCCATGCTGGCCTTCCTTACTTATCCTTCACTTTTCTATCCAAGTGTCGACTGATTTTGTCCCAAACTACAGTTTCCAGAAGTTTCCCTCCCTCTGAAGTCAAACTGACTGGCCTGTGCTTGCTGGCTTTAACCTTGCCCCCCTTTTTGAACAAGGGTGTAACATTCACAATTCTCCAGTCCTCTGGCTCCACTTCTGTGTCTAAGGAAGATTGAAAGATTATCACTAGTGCCTCTGCAATTTCCACTCTCACTTCCCTCAGTACCCTTGGAGGCATCTCATCCAGTCCTGGTAATTTATCTATTTTAAGTAAAGATAGCTTTTCTAACTCCTCTACCTAAGTTGTAAATTCTTCCAGTGTACTAGTTACCTCTTCTCTCACCTTGGTCTGGGTAGCATCTTCTTCCTTTGTAAAGACAATGCAAAATACTCATTTAATACCTCCACTATTTCTCCTGACTCGATATGCAATCTTGATATTCTGTTTAATTTCAAGTTGAACTTTAAATACCACATGTAAGCCACGGCCAATAGGCCAATCTCCACAACATTGCCTGACTCTATGCCAGACAATAGAAACCTTTACAGGGCCACTCCATGAATTGTTAGTTTGAAACCCCCAATCTAATTCCATTATTTTAGCAACATTGAGCTAAAGGCATGAATTACATCTTCCCTTGCTGTGACGCTTCATCCTTTTTTGACCACTTGTGCAACATAAATACAGTTGATCAGACCACCCTCCCCAAACTATTCCTTCCTATCCGAATATAACCAGCACATCCCCAGCAACAGCTTTTCCACAAAACACCATTCCCGCCCCTCAACATCAATCATTCCCAGATTTCCTCAAGTTCTCAGCCTCTAAGCTATATGCGGCCACTTCATATCATTTGCAGATATAGCCTCAATTTTCACATACACACTGATAATATCGCTGGCCCTTCTAAGCCCTTGACTGGATTAGTGTTGTCCTGCTCCCCAGCACAAAGGTTTGAATGAGTTGCAACTTCTTTTAGTTCAACATGGAAAAAGATGAAACCAATATCTTAGGTCACAACCATAAACCCTGATCCCTTGCCATTGATTCCATCCCTCGCCCAGCCCTACACACAAGCTAAATCTGACCATATCCAATCTTGATATTCTGCTTGATTCCAAGTTGAACTTTAAACACCAATAGGCCAATCTCCACAACAGTGACTAACTCTATGCCAGGCAATAGAAACCTTTACCCACACTTTAGTGACCCTCAGATTTGACTATTCTAGCACTCACCTTACCAGCCTTCCTCCATCCTCTCAAATGTCATCCCACCTAAAATTCTATACATTTCTTACTCTGCAAAGTCTTGCTCTCCCATCATCTCCATCCACACTAAGCTGCACCAGCTCCCAGGCTCCCAAGACATCACATTTAAAATCCTTTCAATCTACAAACCCTTTCAGACTATGTGTCACTATATCTCTCAACTCTCTTAGAACCTTACATTCTTTCCCAAATATTACACTCATCTAACTCCGATTCTTCCCTCACCGAATCATTGTTGGCAGGACTTTCACACACCTCACTGCTACTCTTCGAACTCCAAATCGAGGCTTCTCTCTACATCTATTGCTTACCAAGCTTTAGGCTAGTCCATCATCTCTCCCTTCCTGCACAGCAATGTTTCCCCTAAGCAGTATTGCAGCAAGGCTTGCACTGCAATGAACAGCACAACCAATGTTCCCTTTAAGATGCACTTGTGCACAGCAACCTTAAAAGGATGTTGCAGTACAAAAGAAAAATCTGAGGGAACGCTGGTGCTTAGGGACCACTTTCATCTATCTGTGAAATTCATTAAAGGTGCTATATAAATGTAAGTGCTTTCAGGAAAAGCAATGAGTTCACTAGTAAAAACTGTGCCATTTTCAATTGTACTTTTATTTCTATATATTAAAATACCATTAGTGGTAATATGATTCATATGATTACCATATTACCAATAGTGGTAATATGGTAATACGCTGGCAAAAGGTCACCTACATTGGTCAAGGAGTTAAATAAAAGCCTGTATAATGTTTTTTAAAAGAATATTAAAATGTACAATAAAATCTGACAACAGCTTTGGAGTGATGATGGTACACCATGACACGCACAGTCAATGTTATTATGTAAACCATGGGTTCTCAACCCCCTCCCTTAACAATTCCACAATACACGGTAGTATTTTTCCTGTACAAAAAATTAATTGTATAATGAAACATATTTATTACTTTTATTTTACATACCTAATGTGAAACTTGTTACTGGTACTGAACAACAATTCTGTCAAGGCTTGGGAGATGTTTTCAACAAGAAAATGTACATGTTATTGCTTCCTGGGTCCAGTGATTCTCCTTCTCTGCCTACCCACTATTTCAGGGTTCCAGTGGCACAAGGTGACGATTGGCTGCCAGCCCAGTCTGGGTGAGGTAAATGAACGCCAGAAGCTTGAGCGTGGGGTGTATTGTGTGTTGCAGCTTCGGGATTCGTGCCTCTGCATGAGCAGCAAAGTTCAGATACTGGCCACTGGTTTATCAAATGGTCGTGGTGTTCACGCATGGGTTAAAAATTCATGAGAGGCATGGGCATATTTCACTTGGCTGACATCCTACACATTCTCTAGTTAATTTTTGGATGCCCCCTTGAAGCCTTCTTGTGGATCCCCCATTACAGAACCCCCTGGTGTAAACTACAGAACCAGCATTTTGCACAAGGAATAACATAACTTGGCTAAAAGTGCTTTCGACTATAACTGAAATATTGGCAAACACCACAAATTGGGAAATTATGATTTGCAAGGATATGACATTTATAAGTTCAGTATTTAATCTTCTGTCCAATAATGTTTCTGAAGTTTAATAGTTTTTTTGCAATGCAATGGCAAGGTAAGCTTATATGCAAATTGTTAAATAGAGAAATTAGGATTGCTTCAAACACTGCTCTGCAAACATTACAACATATAACACGACTTACTAAAGCCACAGATATTGCAAGTCTTATTCACAAGAGAAACAAACAGCCTGACATACCACATCATCATAGATGTTCTCTCACTCATGGAAAAACCACATGAAGTACCACTGTCACAATAACATTTCATTTGCACTGTTCACAAAGCCACATTTACGGCTGAAAGTAATAGTTAAAAAAAAAAACAAATAGAAAATCTTCATTGGTTTATAAAGTTCAACTAAAATTTTATTCTGTCCACCTAAGTTACAAAGAGAAAGTTTACAAATGATACTGTGTGATCCTTCATCCAGTTCAGCCTAGCATCTTGGTGAACTGAAGAACAATGTCCTGCACTGTGTGCCATTTGCAAAACGATCTCATGCTGCAGCAATTGTTAAATTCACTCTCTTCTAAAATTAGTAGACATTTTAGCTCACTGGAGTACAATGAAAACTCTGCCAGACATTTAATCAGCATGATAAAGATAAGTTGTGAATTAATGGCAAACTGGTTCTTGAGTACACTCTATTAGTGTATCAGACATTTTCCTCTCCAAAACAGGCAGTCTTTTGGATCATTTCAAGTTTCAATATAGGGTGGATAAGCCACAGAAAGGTTATTATAGAATGGCGAGACCAGAGTAAAAAGACACTCCTGTTTTGAATGGTTGATATAGGCATGTGACATTACCACACAGGCCAAAAGTGACTGATTAGAATCCTAGTCTGTACCTAGTTGGTTGATCTCAGCTATGATGCCACTAGAATCACTACATTTTGTGCCATCACATCTAAAGCTACATAAATACTAGGGTTTGCATTCATAAATATTAATGAAACAACAGCCCACCCCGTGCTGCCCCACCTGGCACTAAGTGTCTGTAGTAGATATTGATGGAAAATACAAATGGATTCAACTATAAAGTTTCTAATCCCACCTCATGTTAAGTAACAACAAATCTAAAATGGCCATGAAAAATGGCCCTGGGTGATTTATTGGAGGGCTGCTGGTATCCCAGGGTGGTAAGCCAGCAATTCCATTCAGGAAACTAAGTAGAGGGAAGAGGGAGAAGCAATTATCTGTAGAGTTAACTCTGTATGGTTAATGACCTTCTTCACAACAGAATTGCTCCATAACATATTTTCCCCCCATCTTTTTCAAGGGCGTGGGGGTGGCAAAAAGACAAGTCAAGCCAGGAGTGGGATGGAAAGAGGTTTAAAGGAAAGGACTGTGTTTGGCTTTATATAATGTTGAAATACATAAAACTGGGATCACATTTTATAAATTATTTCCCGTTTGAATTTTACGAACTGAAACAATCTATTTGTTTTTTTTAATGTAAATGACACTTTGGAGAACAGCTGTTTAAGGGGCAGCCAAGTTACACTAGTTGCCTAACTCACAAGTGAATATTAAACAATGTAATTTGTACTGCACAATCCCCAAAAGTATTTATATAATACTAGATAATCTCCTGTGGCATTACATATGGGGATCCAAGAACAAATCTTTTGGTGAACTGGGTTACAGAGCAAGGAATAATTATACCAAGGCAATTAGGTCCCTCCCTCAAAATCTTACATTCTGCCAGTATAGTTTTGAGACACTTCCATTTGATAGTATTTACAGATAAGTAGCAAAACTTGAAATTATTTCAAAAGCAGAATTCCTCTGCAATGCAGGCTTAGTAGCTAAGATGGACAAAGGAGGTGCTACAGCATCACCACTTAACATGGTGGGTGCAATTTTTTTAATGTTTGCACAAATTTAGAATGGAAAAACCTGATACAAAAGTACTATAAAAGCGACAAGAAACAGGTTTTGCAGACAGGAAGTGCACGCAGACAAGATTTTCAATATATTTAAAGCAATTTTCCTTTGCTGTTGCACAGAGGAAGGAGAATATTTTGGGGCTCCCCCTGAGGGCAGGGGCTGAGGCTTCAAAACACCAGCGCTGGCCCACATGCCAGCTTCCTGACACCACTCCTAGGACCAGGATGAGGAAGGGTGGCTTCACAATCCTGCCCACTCACTCATTAAGGCCATTAAGCTGATTAAGGAGCTCATTAAGAATTCTTGATTGGAGAATGCTGTGATTTTTGCAGGGACATCTGATGGCACTTCTTTCTGGAGCAGACCAGATGAGGGGAGACGGGCACATTGCTATTCCAGGAATTACCTGGCTCCATAAAAGGGCAAATGGCGCAGAGTCTCAACCATTGACAAACAGGTGGCCTTGGTTCAGCGCAGATGGCGAGGACAGTAAAACTCAGGCAGTGTAGGGTGCCATCACCCTCCTGGCATCTTAGGGGAGTAGGAGTAGGGGCAAAGTTGCCAAGAACAATTAAGCTGCTACTTGAGCACAGGGAAGGCAATTGGGGTTTGGCTCTCAGTGACGATGAGAAGCACCACCCTCCACTGGAAGGGTGGAGCCCAGGCATCAAGAGGACCAGGAACAGCAGAGGGGAGCAGGAAGGACACAGAGACCATACCCTCAGCATAGGATTCACCAGCAAAGACAGAGTTACCAGGAGATGACCAAGAACCAGCAACTACAAGATGCTGCAGCTCTCCAGGCAGGTGGTCACAAACATCCTGTACCCTTGTTACCAAAAACCTCACACATCATGGCATTGGTAGTCAGTGGCTGTCAAATTCGTCATGGTATTGAACATCTTCGCTTCTGGCTCCTACCATGGATCAGCTACAAACTTTGGTGATGTCTCCCAAATGGCTGCACTCTCAGGTTAACGCCACCTTATTTGCCATAACTGGACAGTATATTCATGAGGCCTCCCAGGGACAGAGGGCAGAGGTTTTGCTGCCATCAATGGATCTCCCCAGATGTAGGGCACCATCGATTTCACCCATGAGGTCATCAAGACACTCAGTGACCGTCCAGTCAGGTTCATCAACAGGGTGAGCTCTCACTCCCTCAACATTTAGTAGGTCTACGGTCAAAGCAAGAGCTTTCTCAATGCACGCACTTGCTTTCCTGGTACATGCTATGACTCCTTCATCCTCCACCACTCCAGACTGCCACAGCTTTTCACTACACCCTCCCAAAGTCCATGAATGGATCTTAGGGAACAAGGGATTATCCCTTGAAGAGATCTCATGGCTCTGAGAGCCCCAGGCAAAAGCAAAGAGACGATACAGCCAGTCATTTGCTCACTGGGATAACTACTGAGGAGGTCATCAGGCTTCTGAAGATGTGCTTCTGGTGCCTGGATGGTCAGGTGGCCGAAGACATGCAGAGCTTGAAGGTTTCTTCAGGATGGTATGAATATCAGGGATCATCTAATTCAGGTTTGTTTCATCAAAAGGAGAGCCCCCCTAAAACAGGATGAATGGCATGGGATGGAACTCACACCATGATGCCTGTGTTAATGCTTACATTTAAGATGCAGCCTGGAACATGTAAACTCTTACCACCAATGAAGGATGCACACCTACCTGGAAATTTTGCCATCACCATTGAGGGAACCTCAAAATGGCCAGTTAGTTTTGTTATTTTTTGGCCAGTGCAGACATGATGGGCTGAATGGCCTCTTTCAGTGCTGTAACTTTTCCACGGTTCTAACTTTGATCTCCTTCACTGTCTCATGCCCTTTCTTGTCCCATCAATAATAAAAGGAGTCTCAACCATGTGGCTTCAAGTGTCGTTATTTATGTTCAGAAAGGAAAGCAACGCAGTTACAGAAAGATGACAATTCACTGATCTACACAGTGCTCAACGCGACACAATGACCCCCACGCTTTGCCACTTCTATGCAGTGTTCACCTCTGAGGTGGTGGAGGCAGCACGCTCACTTGTTTCAGCTTGCGGTTGAAATGCATGTGGCAGTATCCTATTCGTGAAGGTACATGTGGGCATCTCCAGAGGCTGTTGGTCCTGCATCATTGCAGCAGCAGACTCCACCACTTTGCTCTGCTACACCTATGTGCCCACTGTCAGAGGAGTTAAAGAGGCTGAAGATGATGCTGGCACCCCAGAGGGGGCACACTCACCCTCCTCAGTCCTTGGCTGGCACTTCAGATGGAGAGCATCAGTTCGAGTGCAATGGCAGCCCCTCCAAACAGCTCCGCATCATCAGCACCACTGACCAGTCCAGAGTGCATAATGCGGCATGCGTCCTGTGGACGTCAATGAGCAATTCCTGCACACACTACAAATGCTATAGTATATGACTCGCCATGAGGGTGGCCATTCTCTCCAAGAAGGAGCTCATGCATTCATAGCCCTGATTTATGGTGGCATGCATTAGCTGGATGGACTCCTCCAATCTCTGCTCATGACTCCACACTGTCGAAGGGAGCTGTGACATGTGGGAGCACATCTATTAGTTGGTCTAAGTAGGTCCTGTATCTGCGCCGAGCTGAGCAAGATTGCTTTGTCCTCCATCGCCCCCAAAGGGAACTGACCACAGCTGCCACTGGCACCTCCTGCTGCACACTTGTGCTGTGGTCCTCATACATACAATGCCCGTCTATCTAAACATGCTTGAGAATCCATTGAGGTGAGTGTATTTGCACTGGTGGAAGTGCACTTGTAAGGTGTGATGGTGCTTCTTCGGATCTTTGCGAATCACCTGGGTCCAGTGACAGTGAGGGTGGTGATCTCCTCAGGTAGACATCTGCATTTGTGGAAAAAAACAAGAGAGTTACCCTTGGAAAGAAGCCTCTGCAGTGGAGAGGCTACCCAAAGCATCGTTGTCTTTACCTGGTCTGGCTTACATATGACTCCAGAGCCACAGCAATGTGGTTGACTCTTAAATGCCCTCTGAAATGGCCTAGCAAGACACTCAGTTGTAATAAACCGCTACAAAGACAGAAAAAAAGGAATGAAACCAGACAGAGCATCCGGCATCGACCTAGGCACCGGAAACAACAATGGCAATCGCAGCCCTGTCGACCCTACAAAGTCCTCCATACTAACATCTGGGGCCTAGTACCAAAATTGGGGGAGCTGTCTCACAGACGAGTCAAGCAAAAGCCTGACATTCTCATCCTCACGGAATCATACCTTGCACATAATGTCCCAGACACCACCATCATCACCATCCCTGGGTATGTCCTGTCCCACCAACAGGACAGACCCAGCAGAGGTGGCAGCACAGTGGTATACAGTCGGGAGGAAGTTACCCTGTGAGTCCTCAACATCGACTCCAGACCCCATGATGTCTTATGGCATCAGGTCAAACATGGGCAAGAAAACCTCCGGCTGATTACCACGTAACTCTCTCCCTCAGCTGATGAATCAGTGCTCCTCCATGTTAAACATCACTCGGAGGAAGCACTGAGGGTGGCAAGGGCACAAAATGTACTCTGGGCAGAGGACTTCATTGTCCATCACCAAGAGTGGCTCGGCAGCACCACTAATGACCGAGCTGGCCGAGTCCTAAATAACATAGCTGCTAGACTGGATCTGCGGCAGGTGGTGAGGTAGCCAACAAGAAAAAATCATGTTTGACCTCATCCTCACCAACCTGCTTGCCGCAGATGCATCTATCCATGACAGTATTGGTAGGAGTGACCACCACACAGTCACTATGGAGATGAAGTCCCGCCTTCACATTGAGGATAACCTCCATTGTGTTGTGTGGCTCTACCACTGTGCTAAATGGGATAGATTTCGAACAGATCTAGCAACTCAAGACTGGGTATCCATGAGGTGCTGTGGGCCATCAGCAGCAGCAGAATTGTACTCGAACACAATCTGTAACCTCACGGCCCGGCATATCCCCCACTCAACCATTACTATCAAGCCAGGGGATCAACCCTGGTTCAAGGATGAGTGTAGTAAGGCATGCCAGGAGTAGCACCAGGCATATCTAAAAATGAGATGTCAACCTGGTGAAGCTATAAAACAGGACTACTTGTGTGCCAAACAGCATAAGCAGCAAGTGATAGGCAGAGCTAAGCGATCCCACTACCAATGGATCAGATCTAAGCTCTGCAGTCCTGCCACATCCAGTCATGAATGGTGGTGGACAATTAAACAACTCACTGGAGGAGGTGGCTCCACAAATACCCCCATCCTCAATGATGGAGGAGCCCAGCACAGCAGTGCAAAAGATAAGGTTGAAGCATTTGTAACAATCTTCAGCCAGGAGTGCCAAGTGGATGATCCATCTCAGCCTCCTCCAGAGGTCCCCAGCATCACAGATGTCAGTCTTCAGCCAATTCGATTCACTCCATGTGATATCAAGAAACGGCTGAAGGCACTGGATACTGCAAAGGCTATGGGTCCTGACAACATTCCAGCAATAGTACTGAAGACTTGAGCTCCAGAACTTGCCGCACCCCTAACCAAGCTGTCCCAGTACAGCTACAACACTGGCATCTACCCGGCTATGTGGAAAATTGCCCATATATGCCCTGTACACAAAAAGCAAGACAAATCCAACGCGGCCAATTACTGCCCCATCAGTCTACTCTTGATCGTTAAAGTAATGGAAGAGGTCATCAACAGTGCTATCAAACTGCACTTGCTTAGCAATAACCTGCTCACTGATGCACAGTTTGGGTTTCACCAGGGTTACTCAGCTCCTGGCCTCGTTACAGCCTTGGTTCAAACATGGACAAAAGAGCTGAACTCCTACGGTGAGGAGAGTGTGACTGCCCTTGACATCAAGAAGGCATTTGACTGAGTGTGGCATCAAGGAGCCCTAGCAAAATCGGAGTCAATGGGAATCAGGGTGAAAACTCTCTGCTGGTTGGAGTCATACCTAGCACAAAGGAAGATGGTTGCGGTTGTTGGAGGTCAGTCATCTCAGCTCCAGGGCATCACTGCAATAGCTCCTCAGGGTAGTGTCATAGGCCCAACCATCTTCAGCTGCTTCATCAATAACCATCCTTCCATCATAAGGTCAGAAGTGGGGATGTTCGCTGGTGATTGCACAATGTTCACCATTTATGACTCCTCAGGTACTGAAGCAGTCCATGTCCAAATGCACCAAGACCTGGGCAATATCCAGGCTTGGGCTGACAAGTGGCAAGTGACATTCACGCCACACGTGTCAAGCAATGACCATCTCCAACAAGAGAAAATCAAACCCTTGCTCCTTGATGTTCAGTGGCTTACCATCACTGAATCCCCCACTGTCAACATCAAGGAGGTTACCATTGACCAGAAACTGAACTGGACTAGCCATATAGATAATGTGGCTACAGGAGCAGGTCAGAGGCTAGGAATCATGCGACGAGTATCTCACTTCCTGACTCCCCAAAGCCTGTCCACCATCTACAAGGCACACATCAGGAATGTGATGGAATACTCCCCACTCGCCTGGATGAGTGCAGCTCCCACAACACTCAAGAAGCTGCACACTGTCCAGGACAAAGCAGTCCATTTGATTGGCACCACATCCACAAACATTCACTCTCTCTACCACCGACACACAGTAGCAGCAGTGCACACCATCTTCAAGATGCACTGCAGGAATTCACCAAGGCTCCTTCGACAGCACCTTCCAAACCCACAGCCACTGCCACCGAGAAGGACAAGGGCAGCAGATGGATGGGAACACCACCACCTGGAAGTTCCCCTCCAAGTCACTCACCATTCTGACTTGGAAATATATTGCTGTTCCTTCACTGTTGCTGGGTAAAAACCTGGAGCTTCCTTCCTAACAGCACTGTGGGTGTACCTACATGGGGGCTGCAACAGCTCAAGGCAGCAGCTCACCACCACCTTCTCAAGGGCAACTAGGGATGGACAATAAATGCTGGCCCAGCCAGCGAAGCCCACATCCCGTGAATGAACAAAAAAAAGTGCAATGCACCCCCCCCCCACCGCCATAATGAGCACTTTGCCAAGTTGACTTCCTCCTGGTCTGCAATCCTGGCTATTCCCATCGTTCTGTCCTCCATGAACATCATTATCTGCAGGCAGGGGACGTTGCCAACTGTTGGCCCTTTCTCTGGCATTATGTGCCTATTTTTTCTGCAAGGACAAAACAGAGCACGAGAAGGCACTCACTCTTGTCTTCTATGGTCAAGGACAGCTGCTCCAGTAAAAGCTTTAAAAAGGCCACAGTAATGGCTGCAGTGGTGAGCTTAAACCGGGGAAGCACTAGAGTTGGCCCACCTCCAAACTCTTGTGACCATTAATCAGTCCTCCATATCAATTAAGTAATCACCACCATGAAACATGGGGCCCATTACTGACTCCTCAGGGAGTAGGTTTGCGACCTACAAGTGGAGCCAACTTTCATTTCCTGTCCCATAGTACAATCCAGCTCATTGTCTCTCACCAGTCTGCTGTATTTACATTGCTATTGCTATGTCTGTCCACATCAGCAACTTGTTCTCACTCCCCAGTTCTTTTCATTTCTCTTTGCCCTTTTCTATTTCTGTGATTTTCTTCTTCCCTTTCAGGAGCCATAGAAGGTGTAGCAGAAAGCGAGCCATCAATGGCTGTAGGCCACATTTTGGGTGGGTGAGTAAATATGACCTTCAGTGGCTCCTTTCCTTCCTTCTTCCACAACCACTTGCGTTTTTCCTCTGCCTTGCTTCAGGCACACACACTCTCACTTTGAATGTTCATCACTCTCTCCTTGATCTCATCACTATTCCTGTTTCTTCCTCTTTCAGCTAACTCCAGAACTCATTTACCCTCCTAATCTCCTGCCTGAGCCAACCCAAACTTAGCTCTCTCTCTCTCTCTGCTCTGCGTATTTGACATTTTCCCTGATGGGGAAAAAGTTAAAGATGGCATAAGCCCCCTTACCCTGTTTTGCATCTTCACCCACTTCTTTCATATATTTTCTCTAAGCGGCTTCAGCTGCTTTGAAAATTCAAAGTTTATTAAAAAATCAAATTAGAATGAGGAAAGACACTACACTTTTTTCACTGTCGGCATGGCTTTCATGCATAAGCAATTAGAACATTTGCCTTTTCTAACAGTCAATAAAAGAGCTGAGATGATGAATTGGTTTCAAAATTCAACTTTTTTGAAAAATTTAAAATTAAGTTGTGTTTTTCTCATGGTAATGTGCTTTCTGAATGTAGAATACACAAGTTATAAAAGGTGGGTAATTATATTCCCAAACACTTAAAACAACTAAAAACGTTTCATGAATAAAGCTGTTGAAATTTGTTCTGAAGCTTTTCTTCAAATCATTTTGAAATACTCAGCAAGAACTGCTAGAAATTAGAAGAAAATTCTGAAACAAAGCATGGACTGATCCATCCTTGGAAAATGAAGAGCTCTGCATGTGTTCAGACTGCATAAGCTAAATCCATCTCCCAACTTCATAGCTCTAGGCAAAATTATTGGCCTGGATTTCATGGTCAGCAGTGAAACAATGGCGCTTGATGTGTATTTTCCCTTTTCCAACATTAATTTGAATCTGGTGTCATGTCAAGGGGACCTCCAAGTCTCCAAGCAGTGATACCATCAAACAGGCTGAAGAATTCTAACAGCAAACAAATCAGGAAGTAAAATGGACCGACTACCCTTTGCTTTTTATATAAACTTACAGATAGAAATAAGGAAATAAACATTAGAAGTGGAACTATTCAGCAAATTTTTAAAAATATTTAAATCATGGAATGTTTCTCATAATGGAAAGATTTGACATAACAGACAAATATAAGAGCTTCTGGGGCAAAGCAGTGGTTCAGCTTAATATACTATTAAAAATCCAGATACACCTTATGAACAAAGTATAACTTAATCAGGAGTTTTAACAGTGATATTACAGTGTAAAAGAGGAAATTCCCATCAGTTCACTGATTTCTAAAAGACTGCCATCTGTGGGGACTTTACCAGTGTGCTCCATGAAAGAGCAGAGAATCACTGACAGCAACTTCTGGGTTTCCACATTTAACTTTGCACATGTGGATGCCAGAAGTTGCTGTCAGTTTCACAGGGTAATGATGGCGAACGCTGACAGTTTAAATAAAAACTTTACTGAAGGGATTACAAGACAAGATAATAAATAACCTTAGGTTGTGAAATTAACAATTTTTTTCATCTCGTTAAATCCTTGTTTTAGATATTTGAAATTTCAATTACAGGCAACAAAATTTGTGGTTGGAAATATTTTTCGCAAAGCAATTTGAGCAATCTGTCGTGAAAACACAGTGCCACTCAGAGGCCAAAGCCTGTAATTACAGATATCAAGCATTGCAGTGTCACTAAGAACTTGTACTAGAAGTTTCTAGCACTTCACAGCCAAAAACTGAACGGCTTGCTTTTTTTTTTAATGGAAATGTAGGTAGATATACTAATTATATTACTAGAAGTTGGACCTTGTTTCTGGAAGTGAAGTTTTGTTGTCCTAACGTTTTTGACTCCTTTATTGCAAATAACATTTATCGCATAGGATGACAACTGGAGTATTTTTTTCAATTTTTTTTGCAGAAATCTGTACAGGGTTTACAAGGGATAGATATATATTTATTTTCAGAGCATACATTGCTGGTGCATTTTTCCTCACTTACATAATCTCATATGCAGGATATAACACTTTATTCCTGCACAAAGAAATATGCATGTCTGTAGACATAAAATCAGCAAATGCTGGAAATACTCAAGCAAACCTAGCAACATCTATGGAGAGAAAAAGCATTACAGTTTCATTTGATGACCTTCCAGCAGAACTGAGTCATCAGCCTGAAGCGTTAACTATTTCTCTGCACAGGTGTTGCAAGACCTGATTATTTCCAGCATTTTCTGCTTTATTTCAAATTTCCAGCAGTCGCAATATTTTGCTTGTGTATATAATGCTCAGACTTTAGTATAATGTAGAAATAAACAGATTTGTAAATTTAAAATGAAAAGCAGGCAATCTCATGGAGTTTGTTGATTGTCCCAAGGGTGATGTCATTAGCTTAGCCAACAACCCAATTTTTTACTTTAAAATGTGATACACCAAAATATCATACTGAGGAGAGATAGGGCTAAGTCACACCTACAATTTCCTCCTCACAGCAAACTTTCCACATAATTTGGTAAAAATGATAAATGAAAGAAAAGCTTGAGAACAAAAAACATCACTGCAGATTGCACAAAAACAAGTAACGCATTTCCAAAAACTAGGACTTTAAAATACTATAAACACAATTTCTG
Source organism: Carcharodon carcharias (assembly GCF_017639515.1). Taxonomy (NCBI): domain Eukaryota; kingdom Metazoa; phylum Chordata; class Chondrichthyes; order Lamniformes; family Lamnidae; genus Carcharodon; species Carcharodon carcharias. Next base: position 77,253,235 of record NC_054474.1, on the reverse strand, counting down.
GATAAAATTAGTGAGCGCTTGAAACATACAAAAAAGAAGAAAAGCAACTCAACCCAGAAAAATTTCAGATTGGGAATTTTACAAACCCAATATCCATAACATTAATTTTAGATTTTAAAACTAATTTTTATTAATGCTTCCATTAAAACACAACTTTCAGTACAGCATACATTTGATCTGCTCCAAGTGTTAGACACTTTCTCAAATACACTCAAAGTTGTTCTTTTTAATTGAAAAAAAATCATCTCATATAACTTAGTACTCACAAGTTTACAATGCTCTGTAAGTAACTCTAGATAGTATTAGTTATTTAATGATCTAGGTATACCTCTCAGTAACCTAGATATAAAGCCTTGATATTAACACCTATACGACAGGGGTTAAACCGCCATATGCATGAAATGTGACACTCACATTGCCCTTTTAGCTGTCAGATAGTGTGATGCCCCAAAATCCACTGTGGAGAAGCACTTTACCTTTTTAGTATATTTAAATTGGACCACCACAATGCAATAGGGAGTCTGATTTAAAACTCTCTGCCGCTATGCAAGTTTCTCAGAACTCACAAAACCCAGGTGTGAAAGGGGGGCAAGGTGCTGCTGGTCCCACAGGCCAAATTTTTAGTACTCCTTGTGGGCAAGGGAGGTTACTTCCCCTAGTCCCTCAACGAAGCCTTTAGTCTCCCCTCTGCCAATTTTGGCTTGCTTTCCACCCCAAACCTCCATAACTCACCTCTACGCCCTCTCTTTTCCTCCTTCGATTGCCCTCCCCAGGAATTCCACCCAGCTTCAGCTTTCTGCTGTTGGTTTTCTCTCCGACCTGGTAGGTTGTCAATTTGACCAGCTACCAGGCAGGAAACACATCCACAAAATGATAGTAAGATCTTGCTTTACAAGGTTCTTTGGTTGTTTTTGGTATCCCCGCACCCATGTAAATGATAGATGCAAAGGATCTTTGGCCAGATGAGAATACATTTAGGGGCTGAAGAGAGAACATCCATACAATAGTAAGTTATGAAAGCTGCAGCATATCTCAACCAAATTACTGAAGAAATTATATTCAGTGATGAACAAAAGCTTACTATGGCAAGGAATTGAACTAAATAAAATTACAGAAAATTTATGCAAAATTTTCCTTCAAGGAAGATCCAAAAAGCCCTCGCTGATGGAACTACTGAAGCTTAAACTTATAAACTTACAATTAAAATTACAATGCTGACTACAGAATAAGGATTCAGCAAACGTCCTGAAATCAGCAATCACAGAATAGCAGATCATTTCAAACCAGTCCAATATATTCCAAACTTTCTAAAATCTTATTAGAAGTTTCTAATTCCATGTCCAGTATAAAACCCATTTCTGATGTCTGCACTGTATCAGACAAATGTAGAATGGTAAAAACAACATGTAGTTAACATAGTGCAGTCACCTTTACAGAAATTTGACCTGTCAGTGCTTAATTCATTACATTAAATCTAAGCATCTTCTCTCAAGACCCCAGGCTCAGACTCAAGTACCAATGTGTGAGAAACTGATTACTCAATCTTTGGATCACTCATATAAAATAAAAGAATTAAGGGCGGCATTAAACATTGGTGCTACTCTGTACGTTGCAAAGGGAAAGGATGCAGATTCATACCCACATTCCTCCAAACAAGCGGCTCCTAATTTTGATCAAACTATTATATGAACATAAAGAGCAATCCCCTATCTCATGCATTTCCCCACACTCAGGAGGGGCATAAGAGCAGATTATTTACCCTCCTTGTCAACAGAAGTGTTCTAAGATTTAAAAAAAGAGAATGAATATAATGTTTCTAGTGTAGCTACAGTATGAAGCAACTGTGAACTGACAAACCAATCGATATTTGCTAGGTTATTCTAAGATACAATGAGAAGTCTGATTATTGATTGCAACTGATTATTTCATTCTCTGTGTACAACACAAATTAATTTATATTGTACTTACCATACAGGCTTCTCTGGCTTGTCCTACTGATGGATCTTTTTCTATAATAGTTTTATAGTCCTGCAGAGCTTCTTCAAGTTTTTCAGTTTTCTCATATAGCTCTGCCCTTCTCAGTATAGCACGGATGTAATTGGGATTTAACTCAATTGCTACAAATTGAAAAAATATATGCCTCAAAATAGTATAAACTTCAATTCAAAATAGTCAGTTTCAGGGAAACTAGTATAAAAAAAATGAAACCAGAAGGCTGAACATTCTTAGAAGGTTCCAAAATCAAAGATGCTAATCTTACTTTCTGTAACAATTTGCAATTTGAGGAAACAACTTAACCATAAAACTTACCTTTGGTACAATCAGATATGGCTTCTTCCTTATTATCCTGAAACAGAAAGAATATCAAAAAAAATTCTGAGGACAATGCCTTAATTAAGCAATGCTTTACAACAAACTGTGAATTTCAAACAGAATTTCACAGTTTCTTTCTACCAAATCTAAACTACAGAGTGCACAGAGAGATCAACTCTTCCCCCAGGTTAAAGGCAGGACTGGGGTTAGATGAGATGCCTCTTATGGTTGAACCACTTATCAGTATTCACCATTCGGACTCACGCCTTACAGCCACTTGGGTGAAGTACTGGAATGTAGTTGATGCCAATGGAACCATGACCCAATAAGGAGTTGGATAGAAGCAAAATACTGTAGCTGCTGGAAATCTGAAATAAAAACAAAGTGCTGGATAAACTCAGTAGGGCTGGCAGCATCTTTGGAGAAAGAAACAGAGTTAACGTTTTGAGTCTGTACAACTCTTCCTCAGAGCTGAAAAGGCTGTATGTTATAACTAAGAATTGGATAGGTTATACATTATAACTAGTTTAAATTCCTCATAGGCCTGAACTATGAGATCACTATGAAGAAAATCCAATTTGTCCATCAAATGTTACCACAAATACTACTTTTCCTGCAGTGGTTTTCCGGTACCTGGTTAGCATTAAATTTTTCTGAACCTCGAGAAAAAAAGTCTGTTTTGCAGATTCAAAGACACTGAATTAACTAATGATTTTACCGTCAGGTCAGTGTGACCAAGTGAAATATTTTGGGCTGTAATTTATGATGGCGTGGTAATTGTGTCAGATTGCTACGCTACTCAAAAATTCTTACCTTGAAACTATGGCAATCCTATCTCACCTGCCCTTCCAACTCAGGCAAGATGAGATCTGGGCAGTGCTGTGCGTCCCTGCAGCTTAGCATCAAGGGCTGTAGAGTCACAGTCACAGATAAGAAAGCAACACCCTTTTTTTTTTAAAAGGGCAATAGCTGCCATAAGCCAAATAAGTTTACAAGTCCAGCCAGGTTTAAAGGTCCTAGACAAGCCAGGGACAAGTATATACGGTAAGTGTGCAGAATTGGTCAGGTTGGGTCAGGCCCTGTGGGGACGGGGACAATCTCGTGGGTTGAGGAGTTCTTGTTTGGGGATGTAGTCACTTGGGAGTGGGGGGAATCTCCTGGGAGGAGTCCCTTGGGGGAGGTTTAGGGGTATGGTGGAAGGCCCATACAAGTTACCCAGAAGCTAGAATGGGTTTTAATTCTTCTAACTTTTTCTGGGTAACTATTGATGTAAGACTGTTGGAACCATCCAAAGTTTGTGACTTAAACCAGATTTTCAGATGGTTCCCACTGCAGGGCAAACGCTTATGGGAAGTTTGCACTTTCCAGCAATTACCTAGGAACTTCCAGGGATGGTTCCCCAACGCACCTTTGGGGTACCCTAAATACAAAGCCCTGGAGCTCAGAAGTTACTGCCCTTTATCTCATAATCTGCCCTTACATTTCCATTTCGAGAACAGTAAAACAGCTGAAGCATGTGTGCCAGGACGTGCAAAATTTAACAAAGAATCAGGAACGACCAATGATCTTATAAACATTTTTGAACAAGTCACTGTTTGGAGGCAGTTGTAGTTTATCTAGTTCTCACAGCCAAGACATCTTCAGATAGATTTTTCATCCTTGTGTTCATGCAAATTCCATAAAAATTCTTGGGGGGAAAATTAAGTTAATTTTGTTACATTACCAACTTTAATAAATAAATCATTGTGGAACAGACATCAATACCTGCCATTTTTGTATTTTTAAAAACTGGAATTCCAATACAAATGACCAGGTTCATAATTACTTGCCTGTCAGGGAAGGGGCAGGAAAAGTTGAAGCACAGAAGTGCATAACAGGTTTACATGCAAATCTGAGTAATCACACATTTGGCCTCTCCCAGCCCTCAATTCAATTTGTAAACATTACATGTCAATAGTTTACCTGTCTCCCGTTCTCGGCTATCCATAAAATAAGCAAGCTACTCAACAAGTCAACTTACTACAAACAGATCAGTCCTTCCTCAGAAACAGATAATCTGAGTTCACCTGTATGTCCACAAATCTAGCCTGCAGAACAATTGTGTACGCATGACCAATGCAAAGTGCTTACCAGTTTCAGTCTAGCAGCTGCTCGATTGGAATAAAGGATAGACCTGTCCTTCTGGTAATATGCTGGACAAACACCAAGAGCCTCTGTGTAAGTGTTCTCAGCCTCTGTATACTCTGCAAGTAAAAGACAACATGGGTTGTTTGTGGCTGTTTTTCATTAAGTATGGAACAAAAAATAGAATGCAAGGAAGAGTTGGCTCTGTGGAATGGATCCAACTTGCATCAAGTTTTTTTGTTGGCCAGTATCATTGGACGCAGCAACAAGATGTTATTTCCACAATAAGAAAAAATTGCTTATCCATGCAAGGGTATATTCACCAATAAAGATTGATTTTCAAAGCACTTTAATTGGCATTGATTAATGAGCATAATTTCAATATTCTTATTATTTGAATTGTTAACTATGTGTTAAACTACAAATTTGGGAGCTACAAACCACAACATCAAGTGCCAACATTATGCCTGCCTATCATACTCAAGGGTACGTGCCAGGAGTAAACTGTTTTTGTCAACTGGGAGTTGAATTCAGAAAACTGAACTCTGTAATAGCAATATCTTTGTATTAGAGTGCATGGAAAATAAACTTTTAAAAAGCCCTTTACAGAGGTCAAAAAATAATAGGAACTGAGGAGTGGAGGGAGACAAATTCAGGATAGTGTCTGAAAGAAAGATTGAAAAGATCAATTTTAGGAGCTTTGCAATAGGGACAAGAGAAAGCAAGGAACAGAGGACTCTGAAGGGAGCTTTCCAGAGTGTCAGAATCAAACAATTTAGAGGCCAAATGCTGAATATGCAGGGAAGGAGGGAATCTAGAGCTCAGAAGCAGCTGAACAGTGGACACATACAGAAACACAGGGCTGAATAAAGTTGCATAGGTCATGAGGGACAAACTTTAAGAAAGGCTTAGCCAATGACAAGGATTTTGTTTTATTATTAATTCATGGGATGTGAGAGTCATTCGCAGGGCCAGCATTTAACGCCCATCCCTAATTGCCCTTGATGTAGTGATGGTGAGACACTTAGTTGAATCACTGCAGTTCATGTGGCGCAGGTACACCCACAGTGCTATTCGGGAGGGAGTTCCAGGATTCTGACACAGTATTAGTGAAGGAACAGCAATATACTTCCAAGTCAGGATGGTACGCGACTTGGAGAGATGCAGGCAGTGGTGGTGCCATGCATCTGCTGTCCTTGCTCTTCTAGGTGATTGACTGGTTTGGAACATGCTGTTCGGGAGTCAGGAGGCGTGTTACTTGCCATAGAATTCCTAACCTCTTGTTCTTGTAGCCACAGTATTTACATGGCTGGTCCAGTAAATTTCTGGTCAATGGTGACCTCCAAGATGTTGATGGTGGGATTTCAACGATGGTAATGTTGATTCTCAAGGGGAAATGGTTTGTTTCTCTCTTATTGGAGATGGTCATAACAGGCAATGTTACTTGCCATAATATAAACGACCTGTTACTTGCCACTTCATCAATGACTTCACTCCATTGTAAGATCAGAAGTAAGGATGTTCGCTGATGGTCCCACAATGTTCAGCACCATTCATAACTCCTCAGATACTGAAGCAGTCTGTGTCCAATGTCGCAAGACCTGGGCAACATTCAGCTTTAGGCTGATAAATGGCAAGCAACATGGCATCCTATCTGAGCTACAATCAAGGAAATCAGGGAATGACAAAACAGAGCGTTTTATTCTCAGTATTAATACTTTTAGTCTCAACACTAACACTAACTGGCAACATGAGTAAATGGAGAAACAATTAATTGACAAAACTATTTCAAACTACTCTGAATCATGATCATGTTTAGCTAAATGACTATTTGTCTAACCTCAATACACTTGGACTAAAACATAATGGGACAAAAACCTACCTCCTTTTTTAAATTGCCCATTCCCAACTTCTTTCAACGTTAGACTCTCACCTTGCCTTCGCTGTAAAACAGAATGTTTGTCAGTCCAAAAACCTAAGAATATGAAGTGCAGCATTCCCAAGTACAACATCATTTCAGTGAAAAGTGTATGCAATTATACACATTCCCACATACACCTTCAAGTGTTAAATCACCACCCCTTTCAAATATCTCTACAGGAATGAAAGTTTTTACATTCTCGTATCATCATATATTTTGTTACAGTAGTAGCTATTGTTCAAACACTATGATAATACACTTCAGTTCCCCAATACTGTGCGTCATTTCCCACAACTCCCCTGCAAGAGATGTTCAAAATTCTTCTATAGTCACTGGAGAGCTGTGGTGCATAAACTGACAACTTTAAAGGTCTTGTGTATAAAGTTAACTACTTTTCAGGTTCCTTTAATCCTGCAAACTCAGTAATGGGATACAAGAGAACATATATGCAAACTTTTAGAAGGCTCTGACTCAAGGACAAATCTTGTGCACACCCTAGTGGTAGCCTCAATAACAGTAGCCTGGGAGCACATCATCTGTTTATCTTCTGAGTAGTGGGGATGAGGTATCAAGGAGACAAAAAAAATGAAAATTACGTTACCAAATATTTTCTAAGTTTTAATTAGCATACCACAATATATTTTGCTCCTTTTTTCTCATTTGCCGAATAAATTCAAATTCTTACAGATTTTACTAATCTTTCTTTGTAAAACACATACAAGATAATTTAAGTCTTGGGTATAATTTCTCCTTATAGTTTGCTCCATTTTAGAACATGGGACTGTTTTGGTGTAGCAAAACCTGAAGTCTTCTGGTATTAACACTGAATTTAATAACCACTGACTTTAGTGATATTTGACCACGATGAGCTTCCAACCACTGTTCCCCGTCATCACCATGACTGCCTATTTCCACCTTCATATCATTGCTCACTCTGCCCCTGCCTCATCTAATTTGTTGCTGAAGCTCTCATCTGTGCCATTGTTGCCATTGGACTTAACTATTCCAATGCACTTCCACATTCTCCCCTGCCTAAACTCAAAGTAATCCAAAATTCTACTGCCTGTGTCCTGACCCACACCAAATCCTGTTTACCCATTACCCCACCTGTGTTCGTTAATCTACACTGGCTTCCAATTAGGCAATAACTCAGTGTTAAAATTTTGTCAAATTGCTCATTAGTTTCACCCCTCCCTATTTACATGCAAATGTATGAAGGAGAGAAGAGTGGGTCTAAGACTAATACTTTAAACTTAAATAAAGGGCAATTATGCGGGCATGAAAGCAGAGCTAGTGAAAGTGAACTGGTAATTTAGGTTAAGGGATAGTTCAATAGAAGTGCAGTGGCAGACATTTAAGAGGATATTTCAGAACACAAATAATAGATACATTCCAACGAGAGAAAAAAATTCCAAGGAGAAGACCCACCATCCGTTGTTAACTAAAAAAGTTAGAGATAGTATCAAACTTAATGAAAAAGAATACAATTGCACAAAGATAGGTTGCAGGTCAGAAGATTGGATAGAATATTAAAAAAAACAGCAAAAAATGGCTAAAAGATTAATAAGAAGGGAACAAGATACAAAAAAAAGCTAGCTAGAAATATAAAGACAAATAGTAAAAGTTTCTACAAGAAGCGTTAACAAAGTTAGTGTAGGTCCGATAGAAAGCGAGTCTGGGAAATTAATAATGGAAAATAAGGAGATGGGAGAGGAATTAAACCAGTATTTAGTGGCTGTCTTCACGATAGAGGATACAAATAACATCCCAGAAATAGCTGTAAATCAGGAATTGTAAGGGAGAGAGGAACTCAAGAAAATCAAAATCAGCAGGGAAGTAGTGCTTAGCAAATTGTTGGAACTATGGGGGGACTGACAATCCCCAGGTCTGGGTGCATTTCATCCTAGGATCTTAAAAGTGGCTACTGAAATAGAGATGCATTATTTTTGTTTTCCAAAATTCACTAGATTCAGGGAAGGTTCCATTAGATTGGAAAATAGCTAACTCCTTTCTTCAAAAAGGGAGGGAAAAAGCAAGAAACTATTGGCCAGCTAGTTTAACATCTGTCATAGGGAAAATGTTAGAAGATATTCAAGGTGTTATAACAGGGCCCTTAGATTAATTCAAGGTAATCAGGCAGAGTCAACATGGTTTTGTGAAAGGGAAATCATGTTTAACCAATTAATTGGAGTTCTGTGAAGAAGTAACATTTGTTGTGGATAAAGGGGAACCATTAGATGTATTGTACTTAGATTTTCAAAAGGTATTTGATAAGGGTCCACATCAAAGGTTATTGCACAAAATAAAAGCTCACGGTGTAGGGGGTAACATATTGGCATGGACAGAAGATTGACTAGCTATTAGGAAACAGAGCAGACACAAATGGGTCAATTTTTGGTTGACAAGATGTAACAAGCAGTGTGCCTGTTACGATTGATGCAGTTGGTACAGCTTAGTTATCTAAAAGTCCCAGGGGGAAACCTTAAACTGTCATAACCTATAATTTTGTTATGTTTGAGATGCAACTCTAAATTCAGGAATCAGACCACCAGTTCTTTGGGTTTTACGTTAAACTAAAGGAAACATTTTATTAATTTATACAGGTTGGAATAGATATGCGCATGGCTACAAATTACCATCATTAATTTTAACAAATTCCCTAACTAATCTCCATAATGAGAGGGTGAAGATTTTTTTCCATCACTGTGATGCACATACTTGCTAAACCTGTAGCATCTAAACCAGTATCTGAAATAACTCTGTAGAAGGGGAAACTATTTCTATGGAATTTTTTTTAAAAATCACAATTATTCACACTATTTATTAGGAGAGTAAGAACTTTGATATTAAAAACTGCGACCCAGGATGCTTAGTTTGGCAACTCAGGAAGGATATATTGGCCTTGACAGGTGCAGTGCAGATTCACAGGAATGACACAAGCTAAAAGGGTTTAATTTAAGGGTTGCATAGATTTGGCTTGTAACTCTTTCGAGTACAAACCCGTTTCCATCTGTTTCAGATGAAGTTACATTGTTTCATAGTTTGCCATTGTGAGATTTGAACTCTTGATCTTGGGGTTACAAAGCCAGTACCATAACCACTTGGCTATTTAGGCCAAGCCCTAGATTTGGTTTGTATTCCCTTCCACATAGAAGATTAAGGGATGATCTAATTAAAGGTGGTTTAGATGATTGGAATTGTTAGGATAAATAGAAACTATTTCCTCTGGCAGGAGAAAGCAGATCAAGGGGGCATAACCTTGAAAATGGAGCTAGAATGGTAAGGGGTGATGTCAGGAAGCACATCGTCACACAAAGGATAGTGGAGGAGAATCAGCTACTGAGGTTAGATCATTGGAAAAATTGAAATCCAAGATTGACAGATTTTTGTTAGGTAAAGGTTGTGGATTCAGGGTAGATGAATGGAGTCAATACATAAATCGGAGGGCAGTCCTAGACTTAATTTTAGGGAGTGAAGCCGAGCAAGTGGTAGAGGTATCAGTGGGGGTGCATTTTGTAGGTAGATTCAAGGTTGTTATGGAAAAGGACAAGTATGGGCCAGAAATCAGAGTTCTAAATCGAGGGAGGGCTGATTTTAATAAGATCAGATGTGATTTGGCCAGAGTGGAGTGGGAGCAGCTACTTTTAAGTAAATCTGCATCAGAGCAGTGGGACTCATTCAAGAAGGAAATAGGGAGAGTACAGGGCCAACATATTCCAGTGAAGACAAAAGGTGGGACCAACAAATCCAAGGAACCCTGGATGTCGAGGGGTATACAGGATTGGATAAAGAGAAAAAGGGAGGCTTACGGCAGATACCGAGGGGTCAAAACAGCGGAAGCCCTAGAGGAGTATAGAACGTTTAGGGGGGAACTTAAAGAGGAAATTAGGAGAGCAAAAAGGGGACATGATAAAACACTGGCAGATAAAATAAAGGAAAATCCAAAGTTATTTTACAAGTACATTAAGAGTAAGAGGATAAGTAGGGAAAGGTAGGGCCTATTAGGACCATAGTGATAATTTGTGTATGGAGCCAAAAGATGTAGGTAAGGTTCTAAATGAATACTTTGTGTCAGTGCTCACAAGTGAGAGGGAGGATGTGGGTATGGAAATCGGGCAGAAGGACTGCAATATAATTAAAGAAATTAGCATAGAAAGGGAGGAGGTTCTAAGTGGTCCAGCAGGCTTAAAAGTAGATAAATCTCCAGGCTGTTGAGTGAGGCAAGGGAGTAAATAGCAGGGGTGCTGGCAATAATTTTCAATACCTCTCTGGCCACAGGAGAGGCGCCAGAGGACTGGAGGACAGCCAATGTGGTAGGAGGTAGAGATAAACTAGGGAACTACAGGCCAGTCAGTCCAAGCTCAGTGGTGGGGAAACCATTGGAAGCAATTCTGAGGGACAGAATTAATCTACACTTGAGGCAGGGATTAATCAAGGACAGTCAACATGGTTTTAAGGGAAGGTCATGTCTGACCAATTTGATTGAATTTTTCGAAGAGGTGACCAAGTGTGTAGATGAGGGCAATGCATTTGACGTAGTCTACTTGGGCTTAAGCAAGGCTTTTGATAAGGTCCTGCATGGGAGACTGATAATAAAGGTAAGAGCCCATGGGATCCAAGGCAAATTGGATCCAGAATTGACTAAGTGGCAGGGAGCAGAGGGTGATGGTCAAGGGGTGTTTTTGTGTCTGGATGCCTGTGTCCAGTCGGGTTCCACAGGGATCAGTGTTGGGTCCCTTGCTGTTTGATATATATATTTGATGGGGTGGTAAATAGTGAGGAGGATAACCTTAGATTACAGGAGGATATAGACAGGCTGGCCAGATGGACTGATCAGTGCCAAATGGAATTTAATCTAGATAAGTGTGAGGCAATGCACTTGGGCAGGACAAACAAGACACGGGAACACACGATGAATGGTAGGACCCTGGGAAGTACTGAGGATCAGAGGGACCCTTGGTGTGCATGTCCACCGGTTCCTTAAGGTAGCGGGACAGGCAGATAAGGTGGTTAAGGCGGCATATGGGATACTTGCCTTTATTAGCCGAGGCATAGAATATAAGAGCAGGGAGGTTAATGCTGGAACTGTATAAAACGCTGGTTAGGCCACAGCTAGGAGAATTGCGTGCAATTCTGGAATCCACATTATAGGAAGGATGTGATTGCACTAGAGAGAGTCCTGAGGAGATTTACCAGGATGTTGCCTGGGCTGGAGAGTTTTAGTTATGAGGAGAGATTGGATAGACTGGGGTTATTTTCCCTGCAGCACAGGAGGTTGAGGGGAGGACATGTTTGAGGTGTATAAAAATGAGGGGCATAGGTAGGGTAGACAGGAAGTAACTTTTCCCTTTGGTGGAGGGATCAATAACCAGGGAGCATACATTTAAGATAAGGCGCAAGAGGTTTAGAGAGGATGTGAGGAAACATTTTTTCACCCGGAGGGTGGTGGGAATCTGGAACTCACTGCCTGAAAGGGTGGTAGAGGCAGAAACCCTCAAAACATTTAAGAAGTATTTGGATGTGCACTTGCGATGCCATGCCATATAAGGCTATGGGCCTAGTGCTGGAAAATGGGATTAGAATAGTTAGGTGCTTGTTTGACCGGCGCAGACTCGATGGGCTGAAGGACCTTTTTCTGTGCTGTAGACCTCTATGACTCTATTAAGGCAACAGTAACCCATAGACTTAACCAAACACCAGGCAAAGCATTTTCACCTTATTCAAAATGAAGTTCTTTCACTTTGATTGCTGTAGAACCAGTTAGAGGCTTGCAGCTGCCTTTTAATCTTACATTGCCTCTGCTCTGCACACCTGAAAACTACTGAAGTTATACCTACCAGCCCCATTGAATGTTAATTCTCATTGTATCAACAACCTCTGAACTAAACCTCTAATGATGAAACCCCTTTCATAGTACCAATTTTATTAAAAATATAAACATATTGCTTGGTAGCTGCTAGAAAGGTGTCAGTTTCCACCCCACTTCTTGAATGGTCTATTCAAAAGATGCAAATGCACACTATCGCTCACATACCAAAACTAGTACCCATCAAAGCACCCAGACTAGCTGGCTTTAATCCAATTAAGACACAATTGCAGACTAAATCTCTACTTTAAAAGGAAAATATCTTTCAAAATATTATATACATTAATAGCTTCATGACAGTGCCACAGGGATCAATGCTGAGGCCTCAACTCTTTACAAATTATATAAATAATTTGGATGAAGAGACCATAAGGTATGATTACTAAATTTGCTGATGACACAGAGGTAGGTAGAAAGTAAGTAGTGAAGAGGACATTAGGAGGATACAAAAGGATAAAGATAGGTTAGGTGCGTGGGCAAAGATCTGGCAAATGGAGTATAATGTAAGGAAATGTTAAATTGTCCATTTTCACAGGAAGAACAAAAAAGAAGCATATTATCTAAATGGTGAGATATTTCAGAATTCTGAGATAGAGGGATCTGGGTGTCCTCGTGCATGAATCACAAAAGGTTACAGCTACAGCAAGTAATTAGGAAAGCAAATAGAATGCTATCGTTTATTGTAAGGGTAATTGAATGCAACAGTAAGGAGGTTACTCTTCAGTTGTACAGGGCACTGGCAAGACCACATCTGGAGTACTGTGTGCAGTATTGCTCTCATTTAAGGATTTAAACACATTAGAAGCAGTTCAGAGAAGGTTTACTAGACTAATACCTGGATGGTGGGTTGTTTTATGAGGAAAAGCTTGTGTCCGCTGGAGTTTAGAAGGGTAAGAGGCAACTTGATTGAAGCATACAAGATCCTGAGGGGTCTTGACAGGGTGGATGCGGAAAGAATGTTTCCTCTTGTGGGAGAATATAGAACTAGGGGTCACTGTTCAAAAAATAAGGGGTGGCCCATTTAAGATAGAGAAGAAATGATTTTCTCTCTGAGGTCATGAGTCTCTAAACCCTTGCCAAAATGTGATAGAAGCAGAGTCTTTGGATATTTTTAAGACAAAGGTAGATAGGTTCTTGATAAGCAAGGGGGCGAAAGGTTGTCGGGGCAGGCAGGAGGGTGGAGTTGAGGTTAAAATCAGATCAGCCCTGATCTTATTGAATGGCAGAGCAGGCTTGAAGGGCCAAGTGGCCTACTCCTGCTCCTAATTTGTATGTTCATAGGTACCTTGCTTTCCTCCCTAAAGACACCTTTTAAAACCTACACCTTTCATCAAGCTTTTGGTCATCTGCCCCAATATCTCCTTAAGTGGCACAGCATCATATTTTGTTATTGTTACAAAAGCCAGACTTTACCTCGTCAGAGGGTGGGGGCGCTGGGAACTCCAAGTCCTAACAGTCCTCAGGAGCGGCTACGCATGCACAGACTGGGAGCAGACTATGCACAGGCAGAACAGCATTTCAAATTCTTTGGGCCAAATACAAGGGCCCTGTGCACCTGCATAAAAGGAAAATGGCACAAAAACCCTGGTCATGTGACTAGGAGTGGGGCACCATATTCAGAGGAGAATCCTAAGCAGGGGACATGCAGAGGTTCCAGTTAAGAAGGAACAGAGAAAGGGGCTCCAAGCAGTAAAAGGGCTGTGGTTGGCAGGCTTCAAGTGGCAAGGGCTCAGGAGAAGTCCTGGAGATCATAGAAGGCAGCAGAAATTTGGTGACTCTGCGCTGCAGGCCATTGGAGCCTAGGTACCCCTTTGGAACAGGAATGTTCTGCTCGACGTGGTCGAAGGCCTGAAGTTGTGCTCGTGAGTTAGTGTTTGAGTGCAGGCTCAGGAATCTAAGGGAACAGAGTCTCGGGAGACGAGATTGAAACTCTGAGTTAGGTCATCATTGAGGCCATCCAAGTTGGAACAACTTTTAGAAAGAATTCAAAGGTTAGGTCTTTGAACGTGAAGACTGGAATCCCTCATAAAAGAGACAGGGTTTCAATGAGATTGGCTGGGGAGTTGACTCAGTGTTTCCAGGCATCTGGGTGGGTTGCTGAGAACCATGGATCTGTCTTGGTTGCATCTGTCATTTATTGTGCAATGTGACATGTTCAACCACCGTACACTCTCACTATAATGAAAAATTCTAAGGGGAGGACATAGCATCTGTAAAGCAGTTAGGGAAAACATCAAATTTAAGGAAAAAGCATATAACTGTGCAAAGATGAGCAGCAGGTCAGGTAATTATAGTCTTTTTTTATATTCTGACCAAAGAATGGCAGAAAATGACTAAAAGGTTACTCAGGAGAAAGAAATTAGAATATGAAAGGAAGCTAGCTAGAAATGTAAAAATGGATAGCAACAGGTATTTAAAAAGGAAAACAATAGATAAAGTGAGTGTTGGTCCTCTAGAGAGCGAGACTGGGGAGTAAATAGTAGTTAATAAGGAGATGGCAGATGAGATGAACAAATATTTTCCTTCTGTCTTCATTATAGAGGATACAAAAAACATTCCAGTAACAGCTGTAAATCAGGAGGTGGAAGGTAAAGAGGAATTTGGTGAAATTACAATCATTAGGGAAGCAGTACTGAGCAAATTGATGGAGCTGTGGGCTGACAAGCCTCCGGGTCCTGATGGGCTTCATCCTAGGGTCTTAAAAGAGAAGGCTAATGAGGTAGTAGATGCGTTGGTGTTAATTTTCCAAAATTCACCAGACCCTGGAAAGGTTCCATCAGATTGGAAAGTAGCAAATATAAGCCCTCTATTCAAGAAGGGAGGCAGGAAACTAAAGGCCAGTTAGCTTCATGTCTGTCATGGGGAAGGTGTTAGAATCAATCATTAAGGAGGTTATGGCTGGGCACTTATAGACACACAAGGTAACTGGGGAGAGTCAGCATGGTTTTGTGAAAGGAAAATCATGTTTAACCAATTTATTGGAGTTTTTTGAAGGAGTAACATGCGCTGTGCATAAAGGGCAGCTTGTAAACGTGTTATAGTTGAATGTCGGAAGGCATTTGATAAGGTGCCAAACTAAAGGTTATTGCAGAAAATAAAAGCTCATGGTGTAAGGGGTAACATGTCAGCATGGATAGAAGATTGGCTGGCCGGCAGACAGAAAACACGAGTATGCATAAATGGGCCTTTTTCTGATTGGCAGGATGTGACAACCGGAGTCCCACAGGGCCTCAACTTCTTACAATCTATATCAATGACTTAGATGAGGGGAATGCAGGCATGGTAGCTAAATTTGCAGATGACACAAAGATAGGTAGGAAAGTATGCTGTGAAGAGGACAAGGGGATGCAGATGGATATAGTTGAGTGAGGAGGTGAAAATATGGCTGTTGGAGTATAATGTAGGAAAATGTGAAGTTGTTCACTTTGGCAGGAAGAATAAAAAAAGCAGAGTATTATTTAAACAGGGAGCAACTGCAGAATTCAGAGGTGCAAAGGGATCTAGGTGTTCTCGTATGAGTCACAGAAAATTAGTATGCAGGTACAGCAAGTAATTAAGAAGGCTAATGGAATGCCATCCTTTATTATGAGAGGAATTGAACATAAAAAGACATTGTACTTCAGTTTTACAAGGCATTGGTGAGGCCATATCTCAAATATTGTATACAGTTTTGTACACAAAACTGTAATGGTGTAAATGCATTGGAGGTTTACTAGATTGATTGAGTGGGTTGACTCATGAGAAAAGGTTAAACAGATTGGGCTAGTTTCCATTGGAGTTTAGAAGAGTGAAGGTGTGATTGAAGTATACAAGGTCCTGAATGGTATTGACAAGGGGGATGTGGAAAGAATGCTTCCCCTGCTGGGTGGGTCCAGAACTAGGGGGTACTGTTTTAAAATTAGGTGTCGCCCTTTTAGGACAGAGATGAGGAGAACTTTTCACTCTCATAGGGTTTTGCGACTTTGGAACACTCTGCCTTCGAAGGTGGTGGAGGCAGGGTCATTGAATATTTTTATGGCGGAGGTAGATTGATTTCCTTGCCTACCAAGAATCTAAGGTGATCAGGGTAGATGGGAATGGGGAATTCCAAATACAAACAGATCAGCCATAATCTTATTGAATGGTGGAGCAGGCTCAAGGGGCCGAATGGCCTACTTCTGCTCCTCTTTTGTATGCTAGTATGTTTGCCTGTTATCTCATTTGCTCTAATATTCAGCATTAATAAGATAGATATTGTAAATTGTTCTATCTTTCTGACCTTGAATAGTGAAGTTAAATATTGTTTATTTGATACCAGGAATCTTGTGGCTTTACTCTCTTAGCAAGTGCCTTGAAACTCAAACTTTGTCTACTTTAAACAAAAGTTTAATTCCACACCTACAATTGCAACCTTCCTCTCTTCCCCCACTGAATTGTTCACCATTCAACTTTGAGGTTATGTCCCTTTCTATCATTGCAAATTATATTTGTCATTGTAACTGCTTTTGCATTTCTGAGACAATTTCATTTTATCTGACAAACTCCTGATTTTGTTAAACTACAACACTGCACCACCCCCCCACCTCATTTTGTAACTACAGTATATTTTTTGGTGCCTCCTTCCTCTCTTTTTTCCATTCCTCTAATTCTATTAACATATTTGTCCCCCTTCGTCTTTGGTTGTGAAGGATAATATCTAAAACATTTTTTTCGCCCTTTCCAGTGGCTGATTGACCCACTGTGTTTCTAGTGTTTTCAAGTTTTCTTTCATAATCCATGAGTCTCCCCTTCCATTTTTGGAAATACATGTACATATTGTGCTTTAATGGCAAGAGAAATGGTAAGTATGCACAAATGTATGCTCATTAGGAAGAGGAAATCAAATAACTAAAAGAGTACAGATAAAAAGTAAGCAATTCCAGATGCAAAACAGATGACAAGCATGGGGAAAACTTGATCTAGAAGGAAGTGATACAACGCACGCAGACAACTGAAAAATAAAGAGAAATAAAAAATAAATAGAAACTGGATCATTCAAGAAAATCTGTTTCAGGGTAGATTTATGTATGCTGGATTGAGAACCACAATGTTTGTAGAATAAAGGAACAAACATTAGTAATAGTGAAAAAGGATGAGCACTGAAAGTGTCAAGTGAATGTGGCAATATCAGTTGGATGAGCCATAAATAACAGACCACAAGATACAAATTAAAAAGAAGTTACTTTAAAGTTAGCCAGATCAATGGCAGTCTACATTTCTAATCATGTGGGCAATCTTGGGAACACAGCCTTCAGAAAGGGCACATATGCACTAGAGTGAACTTAAGGAACAGTGAAGATGATGATTTCAGCATTTAGGGCTCTAAGCTAAGAAGAAACACTCAGAACTAAATTTCTTAGAGAAATTATCATGGCTGAAAAATACACAGATTATACAAATTGTTTAACTTGTACTGAATGCAAACTAAAAATCACAATAGTCAATTAAAACTTGATAGCATGGGCATTTTATTCTCCTCTTCCATAGAGTTGGGGATATGTGGAACAGACCCATAATTGACACCTTAACTTACAGATGGAAGATTGAAACATGTTGTTTCCTGAAATGCTGGCACCACGGAAATATCAGCCTTCCCACAGACATGTAACACAATTTAACATTACATCAGCATAGTGGAGTTTTATTGCCTACAATTTTGGAAAGTGGACAGAAAGAAATTTGTAATGGATTTGGGTAGCATGAATTTTGTGAATTTAATAGGTCAAATGAATCCAATGCCACGCTTTCAAGTTAACAAGCAGATATACTGGCCCAGGTTTTGCAGGGGATTTTAACAGTGTCTGTCAGTGCTTGCCACCATTGCCCCTCTGCATCTGATTGCAACTTCAGAATTTAGCACAAGTGCAGATTAACATAGAGATCCTGAAGTTGCAGTCCATCACTCAATGAACTGCCATAAGCTGCATCGTGACATCGCCCCATCCCACTGCCCAAGCCAGCGTCCAGTGAAATCAGTTGATGCAGCAAAAACACTGAACGACACTCCATTGAAAAACTACACCTTGTTCAATCAGGTGTTTTTAATATTTTTAACAGTGTTGAGTAATGAATGCTGCTGTACAACAGATCTGGTCCTGAAAAAAATTGCATATTTGTGGCATGTTGTCAAATATTTCCATTATGGTTACTATATTATTTCAATGGAATTTAAACATTTTTTAAATACTTTTCATCATGTTTCAACGTCCACCATCTCCCCATATGTATGCTCCAATCTTCATTCTGCTCTCAATCAAATTTTTAAAAAGTGATTTGAATTGAATGCTCTTCCTGGTTGGCTGCATATGAGCTTGATGACATCAATGCAGCTCCAGGCTGGGAACCCTATTGAAGAAAGCTACAACCTACTGCACAACGAGAGGAGAACTTAAGAAATAGGAACAGGAGTAATCCATTCGGTCCCTCGAGCCTGCTCCGCCATTCAATAAGATCATGGACCTTGTGTTTCAATTCCCACATTCCCATCTAACCCCAATAACCTTTGATTCCCTTGCCTAACAAGAATCTATCTACATCTGCCTTAAAAATATTCAATGACCCCGCCTCCACCAGCTTTGCAGCAAGGAGTTCCAAAGTCGCACAACTCAGAGAAAAAAATTGCTCCTCATCACTGTCCTAAAAGAGCGACCTCTAATTTTATAACAGTGCCCCCTAGTTCTAGACTCACCCAAAAGATGAAACATCCTTTCGACGTCCACCTTGTCAAGACCATTCAGGATCTTGTATACTTCAATCATATCATCCCTCACTCTTCTAAATTCGTGAAAACAAGCCTCCAATGCATTTACATCCTTCCTTAAATAAGGATACCAAAAGTGCACACAGTATTAGAGGTGCAATCTCACCAATGCCCTACGTAACCGAAGCAAAACATCCTCACTTTTATGTTCAATCCCTCTCTTAATAAAGGATAGCATCATTACTTGCTGTACCTGCATGCTAACTTTTTGTGCCTCATGCTAGAGCACCTACATCCCTCTGCACCTCAGAATTATGCAGTCGCTCTCCACTTAACTAATACTCTTTCTTGTTCTTCCTGCCAAAGTGAACTTCACATTTTCCCCACATTAAACTCCATTTGCCAGATCTTTGCCCCCTCATCCAACCTATATCCATTTGTAACCTTATGTCCTCTTCATAACATACTTTCCTCCCTATCTTTGTCTCATCTGCAAACTTAGCTACCATGTCTGCACTCCCCTCATCTAAATCGTAAAAAGGTCCCAGTACAGGCCCCCGTGGGACTCCATTCGTCACATCCTGCCAATCAGAAAAAGACTCATTTAAGCATACACTGTGCTTTTTGCCAGCCAATCTTCTATCCATGCTAATATGTTACCACCTACACCATACGCTTTCATTTTCCGTAATAATCTTTATGTGGTACTTTATCAAATGCCTCCTGGAAATCCAAGTACAGCATGTCTACAGGCTCCCCTTTATCCAACGTGCATGTTACGCCTTCAAAAAACTCCAATAAATTGGTTAAACACGATTTTCCTTTCACATAACCCATGCTGACTCTTCCTGGTTGCCTTGAGCTATTCAAAGTGCCCAGCTTTAACCTCCTTAATGATCAATTCTAATAACTCCCCCATGACAGACATCAAACTAACTGGCCTCCCTCCCTTCTTGAATAGAGGGGTTATATTTGCTACTTTCTATTCTGGTGGAACCTTTCCGGAATCTAACGAATTTTGGAAAATTAACACCAGCGCATCAATTACCTCATTAGCCACTTCTTTTAAGACCCTAGGATGTAGTCCATTGGGACCCGGAGACTCACCAGCCTGCAGTTCCATCAATTTGCTCAGTACCATTTCCCTAGTGATTTCAATTTCACCAAGTTCCTTTCTCCCATTCATCTCCTGATTTGCAGCTATTGCTGGATATATTTCTTGTATCCTCTTTAGTGAGCACAGAAGTAAAATATTTATTCATTTCTTCCTCCATTTCCTTATTATCTACTATAACTCCCCATTATCACCAACACTCACTTCACTTACTATTTTCCTTTTTAAGTACCTGCAGAAACTCTTGCTTTCTGTTTTTACATTTTTAGCTAGCTCCCTCTCATACTCTAATTTTTTTCTCCTGATTAACCTTTTAGCCATTCTTTGCCGTTCTTTATATTCTGTCCAACCATCTGTCCTGCCACTCATCTTTGCGGAATTATATGCTTTTTCCTTAAGTTTGACGCTTTCCTTAACTTCTTTAGGTAACCACGGATGGTTGGTCCTCCCCTTAGAATTTTTCTTTATAGTAGGAATATACTTATTCTGAGTACTCTGAAATATTCCCATAAATGTCTGCAACTGCTTCTCTATTGATCTAACCTCTAGCCGAGTTTCCCAGGAGGTAAAGTTCTCACCACATTAGATCTTTCAGTGCGGCTTTCAAGGTCAGCAGCAAGCGCCATTGATTCATCTCTGACCCCAAAATCCAGGCGATTGTCACGGAAGGAAGCATGATATATTGGAGGTATGTGGCTGTAGTTATGGGCACATGGGAACTGTACACGTGCTTTTTAGTGACCGAGCAAGATAGATATCAAGCCATTTATACTTGTAGTCCAAGATTGAAAGCTATGCTTATATTTAGATTTCAGAATTTGAAACACTAGCAGGCAAATAGCAGCAATGTCAGTTAAATGATTAAACAAAATAATCTGGTTTATAGTCCACAAAACAATCTAAAGACCAGGTTCAAATTCAAAACAAATCCCATCTGATGACGTGAAGTCACACGGATTACCTTTTTCTCTTCTTCAGGCAGATCTTTTTCCAGTTCTCGTAAATACTCCTCATCAAACTCAAGCTTTTTGGTTTCCTTTATTTCGGAATCATCCTCCAACTCTAAATTCATCACATCATCTTCCATGCCCACAAACCCATCAGTCTCCAGTGATTCGTTACATTCAAAGAAGTGCTCTTCTGTTGTCTCTTCATCATCAGCAATATGTGAGTTCTCAGCATTGCCACTGGCTCCTGAAGTATCACCCTCCACAGGTGATAGCCTGCTTGAATTTGACTCACAATTTAAATGTTCAGATGGCGCTTTCTGTTTCTCTCTCTCTGAAACATTTAGAACATTCCCCAATTTTTCAGAAAGCTCGGTGTCTTCAGATTCTCGATCCATTTACAGGTCTGATCTATCGAAGCAAAGAAAAAAGGAAGCTTACCACAATCAAGTGTATTATTTAATATTTTTAACTATATGAAGAGAGGACTAAGTATAACAATATGAAGAGTGTTTCAGTGGGGCATAATCAGAAATTTCTGTTGCTTGAAGAGGAACTCCGATCTTGAAGCGCATAATTCAAAATATAACTATGCACATAATTAATTTTAATTTTTCAAACTATGAACACCAGAAAACTATTTTTTTCTCTGTTCTCACCCTCCAACATTGGAGAAAAATGGAGAAATAATTTTTTATAAAGTAGTCAAGTTGGTTTGAGAAAAGTGTATATAGGTGTTAGTCATGGCTCAGTCCTGTCAAAGGTGCCATCTTTCAAATTAGACAATAAACAGAGATCCTGACTGTTTGCTAGACAAGTGTGAACAATCACAAGGCACTATTTGAAGAGTTGGGAAGCTTTCCCACTATCTTGAGCAACATTTATCACTCCACCAACATTACTAAAACAGATAATTTATCTGTTATTTGTGAGACCTTGATGTAAACAAATTGGTTTTCATGTTCATACACATTACAACAGTGGCAACGCTTCTGAAGCACTTCATTGGCTGTGAACACTGCAACAACCCGAGGACGTGAAAGGTACTATACAATGGAAGTTCTTTCCTTCAGCATTTTCACATACAAGATCCATACTTTTAGTAAAATTGGGCAAAATTCAGTTTTCTCCTCACTTTCCTTTTCAGAACGGAAGTAATTGCTAGGGGACATGATACCAAGAATCCTTATAAGGAACACAACGGATGGAGCCTTAGTACGATATTTAAAACAGACAGGATTTATTGTTATAGCCCTTTGCAACCTTAAAATTTAGCCATTACTACTTTAAAGCAAACTTGCTTAGGCTTTATCCAAAGTCAGCGCTTAGGTTTTAACACAGATATCTGCTACATTTTCAATGCATGATCTACTATATGCTAAAGAAAATAAAGGCCTATCTGCATACAGGAGACAAGAACATACTGGGGCATGGCCTTCTTTGCTGCCAAATACACTACTCATCAAAAGCTGTATTCATATACTTGATGGGTTCACTTGCAGCTGCTTTCACATTCCCTTCCTCATTTTGAGTTGGCTGAGCACTACCAGAGCAAATCTACCAGGAGTTAACTGAAACTGGAATCAAAACCAGGTTTCCAGCATGGAAGTCCAGTGCTCTCTTGTTGGGCTAGGTTCCATTTCAGGATATAAATTTACAAATTTGCACCAGTACTGAAATGTTAATCAATGCTAAACTGTTTCATTTTTACAGGACAAAGCCAAACTTCAAAGTCAATGATTACTCACAATATAAAACATTGAAATAAATGAAACCATCTTTTATTTTTACATTAGTACCATTTTATGTTTAAAATTTGATCTAGGTGCACAATCTGCCCTTTTTGTTTGATGCACCCTTCCTAGCAAGTTAACACCCTCCATCTGCATTGGAATGGACAATTGTTAGAATTTAAATGTTAATTTCATTAACAAATATATTTAAAAATGTCATACCAGTTATGAGTAATCTATTTCTTACTGAATTTTGCAGTATTCTAAAGCTGCCATCAGAAACTAATAGGCCAAAAGATCATCTCAACAGTTGCATATACGTAAAAAAAAAATGGATCATACACTTGCCAGGCGGCCTTTATTTAGTTGGTACATGGTAATGTACCACCCAGTCTGGGAACTAGCCTGGAAAATTCCAGACGTGGTCCACATCAGGAGTGCGCTTTTACTTTTATTCTGGATTTTGGGTAAACCTCTCACGAAGAATAAAGGCAAAATACCGCGGATACTGGAAACCCGAAATAAGAGCGCGCTGGAAATACGCAGCAGGTCTGGCAGCTTCTGTGGAGAAAGAGAGAGAAAAAAAGTGAACGTTTCGAGTCGAATATTCTCCAACACCTTTCAGAGGAAGAACATTGGACTCGAACCGTTCACCCTCTCCACAGAAGCTGCCGGGCCCGCTGAGCCTTTCCAACATTTTCTGTTTTCTGCCAGTAACAAACGGGGCTTCCGCTGCTCTCGGCTGTTGGGGAGGCCGGTTGCGAGGTTAACGATTCCGGAAGGAATGGGGCCGAAAGTCGCGGCCCAGGGGCCTCCTGAGGCGGGGGTTTGGATTTTAAAGCTATCACCTCGGTTTTTGGAAAGGAAAAGCAACTAAATATGTTAGTGCAGCGAAACTTAACATCCAGGGGATAAACATTACCCATCCCGACACACATTTACTTTCTTCTCCAGGTTAGGCGGCAAGCTTTCCGTGATGCTTAAGCCGGAGTTCACTGAACACCGACTTCAGAGGCCCACAGCCCCCGGGGCCGCGGAATAAAACCGCCGCTCCTGCGCATCCCAAACTCACCTGCTTCGAATGCTCCCAATAACTGCGCATGAACCAGCTTGGCGGAAGCGCTGTCTCCTCTATTTCCGGCCCCATTATCCAATCAAAGCGGGAAGGTGCCAGCTGCAAGCATGTCGGGAATTGTAGTCTGGGGAAAAAACAAAAAAACTGCGGATGCTGGAAATCCAAAACAAAAACAGAATTACCTGGAAAAACTCAGCAGTTCTGGCAGCATCGGCGGAGAAGAAAAGAGTTGACGTTTCGAGTCCTCATGACCCTTCGACAGAACGTTCTGTCGAAGGGTCATGAGGACTCGAAACGTCAACTCTTTTCTTCTCCGCCGATGCTGCCAGACCTGCTGAGTTTTTCCAGGTAATTCTGTTTTTGTTTTGGATTTCCAGCATCCGCAGTTTTTTTGTTTTTTGACGAATCATCATGTTGAACGACAAATCCCAGCGGCCCTTGCAGTAACGCGCATGTTCATTTCGGATACTCACCCTCTAAGCGCCCTCTGTCGATGAGCTCTGGTTTCAGCTCTTGTAGTTTTCTTGGCAACTATTTTTTGCAGATTGTCCTGGGTCTTAATTGAAGCTTCAGAATCCTGAATCGATTTCTGGTTAACTTTTTTTTTATTTACATCAGCACCTTATGATGTTGGGGCACTAATAGTTTTGTTCTAAGGGATTTACCAGGCATACTACAAAACACAGAAGTTACCAAACAGCTTCTAAAAACTAACACAACTGATATTATTCATCTCATTTCTATATGTCTTAGTTCTGATGAAGTGTCATACGGACTCGAAACGTCAACTGTATCCCTCTCCGCAGATGCTGTCAGACCTGAGTTTTTCCAGGTATTTTTGTTTTTGTTCACAACTGATATTGTTGCACTTGCACTGATATTGTTAAGATGTGCATGCACAGATTTTGATGAATCAAATGCTAATGCTGTATGCAACCCACCCCAATTCCATCTCTTCCTGTACATCCTTCAAAGTGAAGATGGCCATGTTCAGCATCTGGGATGATTAGGGTTCTAGTGGGTGCATAGGAGAGTAGTAAGGCTGATCCGCGCCACAAGATTCACTACCTGGATTTCTTCTCCTTATGTTTTCTCTCTACCTCTGACATGCACTTGCTTTCAAATTGTTCATGTAGCTCTTCCTTTGACCGTAATAGGAATGCACACCAAACTCAAGCTCTCGACAGAAGATATGCTTTGGTAAGCAAGTGGCAGGCCTACATGACCCGCCCAACTCAGAATCACAGAACTAATGCCCACTTAAGGGCTTCATCCCCCTGCCATTCTGGTTTAACCTGCAGCAGGAGAAGCCTGCGCCCAACTTGCAGCCCCAAGGTTTGACCCTGCAGGCTGCTGGCCAGTGAGAGGCGGGTTGCCTCCTGTGCCAATTGGAGGCCTGTCCTCACAAGTTTTGCCTCCCACAATCCACCATCACCCTATGCATCATGTTACCCCACTACCCTCACTAGGGCCTGTCAACCCAACCCCAGCAAGATCCCAGACTTATCTGGGTTCCAGGTCATCCACAGTTGCTTTTCTCCTTAAGATTTCTCCAATCCGACAGTGGCCACTGATTCCTGTGGCACTGCAGAGCTGCTGGCCTCCGATTGGCTGACAGTTCTATCAGCCAAGACTTCATCTTGAAAACAGACACAATTAATTAATGAGTCATCACCTGAAAAATTAAATGGGATGAGCTGGCTAAGTGGAGGTGGGCTCAGGCCCGGCATTTCAATGGGGTGCAGAAAGCTTGCGCTCAGCTGGTAATCCAGCCACTGTCTCCTGCCACTCAGCCAATTTCCTAACTAGGTCAATTATTTGTCTTCAAGTCCATAAGCTTCAACTTTAGCTACCAATCTCTTTATGAGGATCTTATCCCAAACACCTACTGGAAGTCCACGTAAATTACATCCACAGACTTCTTCTGTCCAATATTTTAATCAGCTCTTCAAAAAATTTAATCAGATTTGTCAGACATGATCTACCCTTTGCAGATTTATGCTGACTCTCTCGTTAGCAGAAAATCTGCAAGGTGTTCAGTCACTTTATCCCTAATTATAGGCAATAGAAATTTCCCAACAACCAAAGCTAGGTTAACTGGTCTATAATTCCCTTTTTTCTCACTTTCACCTTTCTTAAATGGTAGAATAACACGTAGAATTTTCCAATTTAAAGGAACAGTTCCTAAATCATGAGATCTTTGGAATATTGGCCTCAGCACTTCTGGCCTGGAGAAAATCATACAGGACTCCTTTTTCGGATCACTATGATTTATCCTTGTACAAATTAGTATGTTATTGAAGGGGTGCAACTTAGTAAGGTCCCAACTAGGCACAAGACGTGGATGTTCTTCAGTAGTTTTGTTAGCACAATTATAAAATAACATTTCTGAAAAAGGAGGTTCCCTGCTGCAATCATCTGGAACAAAACTCCACACTTTTAAATCTCAAAAACTCCTCACTTCCTCTGCTGATATTAACTGATACTGGCAGTAACTATGCTTTATAATTTTCAATCTAAGTTGGCTTGGGG